>NC_046354.1:6346100-6657878 GCF_000738735.6 Corvus cornix cornix
CGAGACCTTATAGGGCAAACCTGGACCTGGGCAGGGAGAGAGGGATGGCACAATCCCTCTTTTCTCATTGTATTCCCAGTCTACGTCACCATTCTGGCTTTCTGCTGGGTCTGCTGCTTTCTCCCTTCCTTGCTGGTGGGAAACACAAAACTGAACAGGAGTGAACACATGGGTTAAAAGCTCTGGCTAACCCAGCATAATAAAGCCTATTTTGGGTGAGAGGGATGGGTAGCATTGCAACCACCCCCATTTCACAGACTTACAGAATTCCAGAATTCCAACAAATTGGGTTGGAGGGACCTTTAAAGGGCATCTCGTTCCACCCCCTGCCATGGCAGGGACACCTTCCACTGTCCCAGGCTGCTCCAAGCCCCATCCAGCCTGCCTTGGACACTTCATTTCCACATTTACCCCACGTCCTCTCTGGGCACAGCTGTCCATCACCCAGCACAGTTTGGGGCACAAACACTTCCCAGGATTCGGGCTGCACAGCCCTGTATCCCCCATTCCAAACACCAGCACCCCACCTCATGACCTTTTCTCCTCCACAGCGTATTTCCAGCAGAAAATAACCGAGTACCACGAACAGAAGAAGCACCGAAGGGACTCCTGAAGTCCAGCCCAGGAGCAGAGCAGCAGGACTGGGATTGACACACCCCTGCCAGCAGCACCACACTGGACTCTGTTCCTGCCCACCTGGGACTCCTGAGCTGCCTGGGCACCAGTCCTGCCCTTTCTTCCTCAGGGCATCATTGCACTGCAGAACTCTTTGCACGGAGCTGGTGCCGGGCTGGGGTTTCCCTCCCAGCCGTGGTTGCTCCAGGGACACTGTGACTCCCAGTGCTCGGCCCTGCACAGTCCTTGTCCCCCCAGCACCTCACGCAGAGGGAGGGCAGCCAGGGCTGGCTGCAGGACAACAGGGGTTTAGAGTCATTATTAGAAGGGGGAAAAAAAGGGATGAGTAGGAAATAGTGTTACTTCTCATGGAAACAAACCAGGGGTTTGCAAATAAGGAACATCCCATTGAACAGTTCCTGAGGTTTTGTTATTAACAACTGTTTGATATTGTTTTATTGAGCCATTGTTAAACACCAGCAGGAGCAGGTGGGGGGGGTTTAGTGGTTTCCTCTCTCGCAGCTGCCGCATTACTGGTGCCACGTAGAGCCAAGTTTGGCTAAGGAAACAAAAATACTCATTTCCAGCAGGTTATTTATTTGTGCTGGAGCAAACTGTGAAGGCCACGTGGCTGTGGGGTGTCAAGGGGGAAACCAGCTGATCAACAGCTTTGGGGAGGGAGGAAGGATTTGTTCCATCCCAGAGTAAAAGGTGTCACCATCCTCCTTGGGTCTGGTCTTGGTGCCAACTTCTCTTAAAACCTTGCAGTTCCTCTCTGAAATGTGATGCCAGCAGCAGATTAAAGCTAAATTATTGTTCTCCTCCTTTCCAAATGCACTCACCCAGGAAATAAATATAGCAGCAGGGAAGCTGGGCTGGGGCTGCAGATCTGACTGGTCCCATCCCAGAGAAACCTGAGTCAGGTACTTCTCCCAGCAAAGGCTGGGGATGATGGCAGAGCTGCTTTCTCCTCTCTGGGATCATACAGCCAGGCTGTCACATCACTTGGTACCCAGCAGGCATCAAAATATCAAAAATATCCTGGAATCATGGAATCTCAGACTGGTTTGGGATGGATGTTCATGATCACCCAGTTCCACCCCCTGCCATGGGCAGGGACACCTTCCACTAGCCCAGGGTGCTCCAAGCCTCATCCAACCTGGCCTTGGACACTGCCAGGCACAGAGCAGCCACAGCTGCTCTGGTGTTCCAGGGCCTCTCCACCCCCACAGGGAAGAATTTCTTCCCAATATCCCATCTATCCCTGTCCTCTGGCAGTGAGAAGCCATTTCCCCTTGTCCTGTGACTCCAGGCCCTTGTCCCCGGTCTCTCTCCATCCTTCTCGTGGTTCCTTCAGGTACTGACAGGACACAATTAGGTCACCTCAAAGCTTCTCTTCTCCAGAGTGAACACCACCAATTCTCAGCCTTTCCCCACAGCAGAGCTGCTCCATCCCTCTGACCACCTCGTGCCTCCTCCCCTGGCTCCAAATCCAGTTTAACACAACTCTTGCAGTGGTACTGGAAGGCCCAGCAGGGGATTTTACACAAGCACTGAAAGGCAGCAGGCTGCCACTTGGCTCTTCCTCTCAGAGCTGGGCAACATCCACCCAAACAAGAGATAAAGGACATTTATTTTCAAACCCTTCATGCAGTCAGGCACAAATGTGACAGAAGCATGGCTGGGCACAGGGCACAAACAGCAGTGAAAGTCTCCAGCCCTGCTGAAGGAAAATTGTTGATTTGTTGTTCAGCCCCCACATGTGTTTGGAGGGGGAACAGGAATTATTTGTTAGGAAAAAAGGGCATTTTTGGCACTGGGGGTGTCTTCTCTGGCTCCACAAGTTCCCCCTCATGGGTAGAGAGAGTGGTACAGAGTTAACTACAGGAAATTAAAGATTAGTGGTATTTTCTTGTTTTTTTTTTTTTTTTTATTATTATATTTATTTTTCAAAGTTCAATCAACAGCAGAAAATGGTGTGGAAAATCAAGGGCACCTATCAGGAATAATCCCTTTGGAAATGATCACTTGCTTCACCCTTCTCCTGCTTGGTCATTACGTCGTGAGGAGATTCCAAACCTTTCGGTTGTGAAGCCAAACACCATCTCATTGAGAAATTGGGAAGTGGTTGTCATTTTGGAAACAATTATAAATCACCCAAGGGACTGAACTGTGTGATTGCTTAATTCCTGCTGGAGAAAAAACTGACAGAAAGTTATTCCTCAGCTGCTGAAAACAGATACACAAAAATGCATCCTTAAATTTAAAAATATATAAATTTTCAAATGCAGTCAGTGCTCCAACTGCCAGGCTAGGGTAAACTCCAGCAGCAGAAGGGCTGGAGCTGCCTTAGAATCATCAAATCCCAGAATGGTTTGGGTTGGAAGGATGTTAATGATCACCCAGTCCCACCCCCTGCCATGGGCAGGGGCACCTCCCACTGTCCCAGGATGCTCCAAGCCCCAATGTCCAACCTGGCCTTGGACACTGCCAGGGATCCAGGGGCAGCCACAGCTTCCCTGGGCACCCTGTGCCAGGGCCTGCCCACCCTCACAGGGAAGAGTTTCTTCCCAATATCCCATCTAAAAATCTCCTATTTTAGTTTAAATTCATTCCTCCCTGTCCTATCACTGTCTCCTTGTGTAAAAGACACCCTCCTGGTTTTTATAGGCATTTGTTAAGTTCTGGCTTTAACACCTTCCCTTTAATGCCCAAAGGGTGGACAGGCTGTTTGCTGGGGACACACTGGGAAGGCTCAGCTGGGGCTGCTGGGAGCAGGGACACCGGGGCTGGGTCACACTGCAGCACATCAGCACAACCCACAGCGTATTTTTAAATCTTTCTTCCTGCTCGAGATTTGCCCAACTCTTGATCCAAGCCTACAGTAAATAAAACAGTGCCAAGAAATGTTTTCCTGAACTGGAAAGAGCTCATTTATTCTGCTAAATTGTTAACATAGTTCCCAGCAGAGCACTGGCCAGCTCACACCACCCAGACAACAGCAGGCAGCTCAGCCCCGCTGCTGATTTGGGACTCAATCCCCGCTATGCAGCTGCCCTGGGGAAAATAAGTTTCATGCTCTGGCATGTGTCACCCTCTGCCAGCAGCCTCAGTGCCAGCAAGCAGTCCTGGGAGGGTTCACCCTGCTGGAGGTGAACGGCTCCAGGGCAGGAACAGCCCCTGCTCCCACCCCACTCCCGGCCCACCAGGCCGTAACCTCGGAACTGCTGCAGTCCTCACACCCTGGAAATGATTCAACTCCTCTGCAGCTCCATTCCACACTCACAGCTGGGCTACAGCAGCACTGGAGATACCTGGGGCGAGCTGGGTAGGATGGGAAGAGGAGGAAAATACTGCTTTGAAACAAAGCTGACACTTGGATGACACAGAAAGAGGCCCTGAGGTGTCCTGACCTGCCCCTTTCCTGTGTTAAACCCCTTATCAGAGCAAGGAAACTCCTTCAGCAGCGCTTAAAGAGCCAACACAACACCCAGGGGAAACTTCCAGCTTCTCTTTACAAATGGAGAAGAAAACCTGCAGAGCAGAACTGTATTTTTCTAGCAGGGCATGTTCTCAGTCCCAGGTGCTGCTGCTGCAGAAGTTCCTCCTGAGCATCTTCTGGACACAACCAAAAGTGAAAGAGCACATCACGAGATCGGGCTGAGCCCACAAATCCCCTGCTCCCCTTCTCGGCCCCACAAGCACGTCTGATGTGAGCCATGGCCACAAACAAGGCAGGTGGAAAGGTCATTTATTCCATTATCTGTCACCATACCCAGAGCCACAGCAGCACTTTAGAGGGCTTGGATTGCCAGCAGGGACTGTTCCCTGATAACACTGAAACTGCATCAGCAGAGAAATTGAGTTGTTTCTTGGCTGGGGTCATCCAGACTTCCAGGGAGTGAAAAGCTCGGGAAAAGGTGTCCTATTGCATTTCCTGAACAGCAGCAGGCTTCAGTTTTGCACATGGAAGTCTGGTCCTACACAGCTTTTTAAAGGCTTTGGTTCTTCTCCAGTCTCATGTATCAAATTATTTGGAGCAGCCTAATCTTGAAGCCCTGAGGACTGAGAGCAGGAATCTCGTTGTTTACATGGGTAAGTGGGCACAGAGGTGTTTGGTCAAAGGTTGGACTGGATGAAGCACCAGACTGATTCTGATTCGAGGAAACCACTCACACTCCAGGGAGGGACTTTCCAGCAACAGCTCTGCACCCACTCAGTGCTGATGAAAGGAAACACATGGTTTGTAAAGGGCACTTTCAAACCCTTCCAGGCTCTTCCCTTGCAGACTTTTACCTGCTCCCCTTGAAGAGCAGTAGCAGAGGCTGCATTGTCCAAATCAACCCTTTCCCCAGCTCACTGCAGTTAAAACTCAATTAAGGAGTTCCCTGAATGCCACTTATATCTAACAATGTCATTCTAGAGCTGTCACCTCACACACAGAGATGCTCCCGGCACCAAGGCACTTGGAGCAGAGCTCCAGGACACTTGGGAGCTGCCCCAGGAGTGTCAGGGAGCTGCCCCAGGAGTGTCAGGATGCAGGAACCAAATGCCCTCTCTGCCTCCAGCCCAGCAGGGACCCTGAGGAGACCCTCAACACAGGGCCAGGTGCCCAGAGAACCCTCAGCTGCGCTTGCCATAAAGCTGCTGCTCACAAGATTCCAAGTGGCAGTGCAAGGGTGGAGTGGGGAAGCCCTGCAAGAGTCTCCTCCTCATCCTGAGCATGTTCCCAACTCCCCCCGTGCCCCCAGGCTGACACAGGACCTCCATCTCACTTGCTGACACGGTGTCACCCTGCAGGAAGGAACCAAGAGTCTTCCAAGCACAGAAGGCACAACACTGGGCACATCCCTGTGCCAAGGCTGAGCTGAAGGACCTGGCACCTCTGCTCCACTTCCCAGCACAGCCCAGCAGGGCCAGCCTGCTCTGCCCCCACAAACACTTCAACCACTAAACCAGAGCCACCTTCCTCCATGTCCTCTCCAGTCCTGTCCCTGCCAGGACACAAGGAAGCCCAATCTCTCAGTCCACAGCAGTGGGACACTGAGCACTGCCCAGGGAGGGGGAACAAGGGTTTCAAACCTCTTCAGGCACTGCAGGAACTGAGTTTTTCTCTCCACTTCCTGAGCACGTTTTCTAATCACTGGAGTATAACAGGAAATCCGCATCAGCGCTTCCAGGAGCTGAGGGAGGTTTTGACTTTGTTACTGAGGTGTGGGGTTTTTTGGCTTGGCTTTTTTTCTGAACATGAGCTGTGTTTGGCTCCTTCAGAGCCATGTCGTTGTCCACAGGCACTGCCTTGGCCTGGGCTCCCAGCACAGAGGAGAAGTTTCCTTCCCATCTTCAGAGAGATGCTCCATGGTCAGAGGGCTAGGATTTCAGACATGGGATCCCAGCATTCCAGCTCTGTCCCCAGCAGCTCCCCCACAGCCAAGGCAGATCCTGCTCAGAGACACTCCCTGCTCTGCACATCAGCCCCTTTGCTCAGGGGCTGAAGTTTCCCTCAGTGCCAGGGCCCATGGCACCAGGTAATTTCATTAACATGCAATTAAACCCTCCATTAATCTAACTTGGTGTCCCTTGTGCAGTTCACCACAATTAAAATAGTATTAAAACAACAACAGAAGAAAGAAACCCAAACTTACTGCACTATATAGCAGGCAAAGTTCTCTGAGATCCTGAAATGACAACATGATCCACATAAAAGCACTCTCTAAAGTGCAGGCAGGTTTGTCCTTCACAAGTCTAAGCAGGACAGAGCAACACACACATCTCAAGACAACTGTTGCTCTCAGAATTCTTATTTATTAAGAGCAGAAAGGAAATTTTGCTTAAGTTTTATACATAAAAAAGTAAACAGTAATTTTTTTTTCTTATAGTCTTTTCCACTGAAGAAAATTGAGAAATAAGTTGTCTTTTTAGATAATGTTTATTTAAAAAAATAAAATTAATTGACAAAGATACCACACTATTTTGCATGCCGGGCACCCCTTGGCTCGCAGGACCCTGTTCAGCACGAAACCGCTTTGTCAGCAATGCACGAGCAAAATCCACCCCAGCCTGGCTCCCACCTGGCAGCTGCTGCAGCCACACAACTTAGTGAGATATCTCTGGGTTTTACCAGCTCAGGTCTTTAGTAAATAAATTCCAAGTGGACACTAAACAAGTATATCACTAAGAGATGATGAAATATTAAAATTAAAAGCAAATCAGATTGCAGCTGTAATTATACTACATTAGAAACTTCAGTTGGTGGGGATCCATTCACCATATAGAGATTAATTTGTAATCAAGGTAATTACAAAGACAGAGCATTACTCCCTGCATGCTTTCCCGGGCTTGGAACCAACAGAGTTGACTACGTGAAGAGTTGACTAGGGTGTACTTGAAATTCACTCTCTCAGGCAGGAGACTAGTTAGGAGTGTTACTGATAACAAAGAAGAAAAGTTATACAACATTGATTATTATAAATTACTTTGTTCTTATCTGCTTTTTGCCTTAGTCTCCTACAAGTCTTCATCCATTCCGTGGAAACCCAACTCCTCCTCCCTTCCCCTGCGGCAGCGGCCGTCCCTAGTGGTGGTTTGAGTGCGAGGGGCAGCCCTTGATGCGGAACACGTGGATGTGCAGGTGGGCAGCGATCTGGTTGCACACACTGACACAGTATCGGAGCAGGTCGAACAGGGACAGGATCTGCACAGGGGAAAATCATCCACAGTTACACCCCCATGTTCCTCAAGGGCCACACACGGGTGTAAGAGCCCACACTCCACAGCACTGTGGTCCACTGAGCTAAATCTCCAACCCCAGGAATAACCGTGGCTTGGGATGGAAGAGACTTTAGAGCCCATCCAGCTCCACCCCCGCCATGGGCAGAGACACCTTCCACTAGCCCAGGTTGCTCCAAGCCCTGTCCAACCCGGCCTCGGACACTGCCAGGGATGGGGCATCCCCCCCTAAAGGGTTTCTGGGAATGCTGGGCTTCTTTCCAGCCCAAGATAAGACAGACTCTTAATTCTACAATGAGAGAGTGGAGAAGAGTTACAGCAGCCACACAGATACCGTGAAATGCCCTATTAACTCTGAACGGTGATAGCCACACACACAACGTCTTCTCACATCACATCACATCAACAAAATTTTACTAAAAGGTTAACACTGGTTTTGTACATTAAACTCGAGCATTTGATCAGCCCAGATGAGCTGAATTTAAGATCTTTTTCCCAATGGGTGCTGGAGTCAGGATGGACATTCCAGAGCTTAAGGCACAGCCAGAGCACCCCTGCACTGCCCATCTAGAGCCCCTGCTAACGAGGCAGCAACACTCATCTGCAAAATATTCTAATCTAAGCTTTGAATATGTGCTACAGTGCTTTAAAATTTTAAATTATCACAGAGTCATCAAGGTTGGAAGAGACCTTCAAGATCATCAAGTCCCACCATCACCCCAGAGCCACCATAATCACCCTTAACCCATGTTCCCAGGTGCCACATCCAGACACCTCTTGAATACTTCCAGGGATGGTGACTCCATCACTGCCCAGGGCAACTTATTCCCATGCCTGATTAACTCCTTCAGCAAATTTTTTTTCAAATATCCACCCTGAGGCCGTTCCCTCTCCTCCTGGCCCTGTTCCCTGGGAGCAGAGCCCGACCCCTCCGGCTGCCCCCTCCTGTCAGGGACTTGTGCAGAGCCACAAGGTTCCCCCTGAGCCTCCTTTGCTCCAGCCTGAGCCCCTTTCCCAGCTCCCTCAGCCGCTCCTGGGGCTCCAGACCCTTCCCCAGCTCTGTTCCCTGCCCTGGACACGCTCCAGCCCCTCAATGTCTCTTGTCAGGAGGGGCCCAGAACTGATCCCAGGACTGGAGGTGCCCCAGCAGTGCCAGCACAGGGCACCACACTGGGCCTCTGGACACACCATGGCTCTGACAGCCCAGGGGCCATTGGCCTCTTGCCCACCTGGGCACACCTGGGCACATGTCCAGCCACTGTCACCAGCACTCCCAGATCCCTTCCCAGCTTCCCAGCCGCTCTTCCCCAAGCCTGGAGCATTCCATGGGGCTGCTGTGACCCAAGGACAGGACCTGGCACTTGGCCTGGTTGACCCTCCCACTGCTGGCCTTGGCTACGGATCCAGCCTGTCCAGACCCCTCCAGCAGATGCACATCCCACCCAGCCTGGTGTCCTCTGCAAACTGACTGGGAGGGCCTCGATCCCCTCACCCAGACGGTGCCCAGGACTGTCCCAACCCCAAGCCAGGGACACTGTGACCCTGCTCAGCTCTGCACCAGCTTCAAATCCACCCTGTGATGTTCCTTCTCAGTCCCATCCCCGCCAGGGGACTCAGCTGGGCACAGCCAACACAATGAATTAGTGGCAGAGCTAATTAATAAAATGAGTCTGGACTCACCAGGGCAATCCAGAGGACAATATATTCATCAATAAAGCTGTTAAAATACTGGTCAAGGAACAGCAGTGCTGGGCCTATGAATGCTGTGTCATACAGATACATCTCACTCTTGGTCATATGGGCAACCTGCAGTAAAAAAAAGAGAAGTTTAAGAAATAAACATGTGCCAGCCAAGGCAGAGTGATTTTCAGAATACACAAAGCCACTTTACTGCAAAATATCAAATACTCAAGTGGCAGCAGCAATATTGTTTGAACCACAGAGCTCCACAGCTACAGAGATGCAGGGTTTGCAGAGAATGTAGCACAGGAAAAAAAACTAACATGTTTTCCAGCCCACCTGCTCCTCCTGCCACAAACCAAACAGTGAAATTGAAGCAGACTGGTAAATTTTAAAGCTGAGCCTGGAAACAAAATCTCACAGCTGCTGGAGCTTCAAAAGTCAGGGACACTTGGTGTTCCTCTCTCTCCACCTCTTTTTCTCCCATTCCACAAGGATCACCACCTCTGTCTGGTTACAATTTCATGAACATTTTTGGTGTTCAAGTGTGACCTTCCCACCTCCCTACAGGCACAGAACCCACCCCACACTCCATCCTCACTGCCCAGCACGGCTGGGATGGGACTGAGCACCAAAGCAGGTCTGGTAAGAAAGAAACTTTTCTTCCACTGTGAGCTTAAACTCTTCCTCCGCTGTGAATTTGAACTCTTCCATTGTGAGATAAGTCCAGCACTGACCCAGCTCACAGCAGCCCAACAGAGCCCTGCAGAACTGGGATGATATTTCAGGCAGGAGCTGTTTAACCCTCATTCATTGACACCTCCGCCCTTGTACAAACCTGTTAATGATTTTAACCCCTATTTCCCTCCAATTCTTTAAGTTAAACCCTCAGCAAACCTCAGCAGCTCCATCACCTCCTCTCCTTCTGACAAACCCTCCTCCTCTTTGCATCTGAAGGGGATTCCAGCCACCTCTGTTCCAGCCCAGCTCTTCACACATGTGCACAAATACACTGCAAAAGTGTGAATTAACAGCTGGGGAAGGCGGAGAAACAGCTCTGAGCTGTCCTGGTGCTGCCTGTGCAAGCACAGCATCAACTCCAGGTTTCCACTGCCCTTTCAAACAGAAAAAGGCTCTGCTGCACCTCCAGGCTACTTAAAGCAAAGCACGAGTATCTCTTCAGCATACAAACAAGTGCAAGTTACTCAGTGGAACACACAGAGAGCTCCATCATCTACAAAAAGTTCTCCTGCAACAAGACTCAGGAAGGCTCTGGCACACTCACCACCAGTTTATTTGTGATCTTAGCAGACACAAAGCCAAAAGTCAGAATGTAGAGGCAGGGGTGCCTCTCAAAGAGCTGCACAGCAGATTTCTTGTAGATCATTGCAGCCAAGGCGATCACTGAGCCAATATGGAGAAAAGGTGAGAGGACACTCGTTCCCTATGGCGAGATGAAAGCACGAGGTTAATAAAATGTGCACATTGCAAAGAAACCTCCAAGAGCCCTGCACGTGGTGTGCAATGAGGGGGTAAAAATAAAGTCACATTAGAAACTTCTTTCTGAATGCTGGTAAAAGGAACAAAAAGTGGTGAAACTTGAGCAAGCAGCAGCTGAGAATGTGGTGGAAAATTTCTGGTGCTGGGGAAAAAAATCAGATTTGCAACAGAAGGTGCTTGTGCAGACACCTCCACTTGTTCTTTTACACTGGTAGTATGAATAATAGATCTTTTATAAGGATCAAACCCAGAATCTTCTTGAAAATTTTCCTTCTGAATGGATTTTTGCACAGGATTTTTCTATGAACTCTTCAGAGAGGAGTGTATTTGTATAACCTGGGTCTCATTAATTCAAAAACAAATATCAAAGTACAATGAGTACTTTTATTCAAAAATTTTAAAACTCTGACTCCTAAATCTACTATTCTTACACACACAATATTAACTTGTTTTTCCCATGCCAGCAAGGAGTTGAAGGGAAAATATTTCCCAAGGAGGAGGGTTTATGTTAAATACAAGCTGTGGCTGAAGAGCCTCCGTGCTGAGGAGGAACTGGCAGCCCAAGGTACTCACTGCTATAGTGGATCCATTTTTGCCAACTCCACCCGTGAAGATCACACCAAAGTAGTTTGTACAGGAGAATATGGTTCCTGCCACAGTACAGAGAGCTGGGAATATTTTCACCTGAATATTCAGTATTGGAATCTTAATGGAAGAGAGACAAGAAGTTAAAATATGCACAAACTCAAATTTGGGTTAATATTTCAGGTGCACTCAAACACTCCACTTTCCAACACAACGTTTGCTCTTCTTTCTCTGCTATACAGAGATTGACATTCCTACAGAGAAAAATGTATTTTCCAAAAATCCTTCCATGAAGCTTCCCAGAAAGCCAGATATATGTTCAGTTACCAGAGAAGAGACACCAAAAGCAGAGAAATGGACAGAAACCAAGAACTTGCCCTAAATCATCCCAGGGAAGAGAATCATCACCTTTCCTGAAGCTGCAGTCAAGATCAAACTGGGCAGAGCAAGAGCCACTTGGGATGGTCAGATAAACCCCTTCAGGGACTGGATCTGATCTTCTGGGCAAGGCAAGCAAAGAGATCAGACAAGCCAGATCCGAGTCAGTGACCCAGGAAGGATGAGGTTGCTAAAGAGGGGGAGAACGAGCACAGGCAGTTTCGAAAGTTTCCTCTGTCTTTTAACGGTCATGTTTCAAGCAGAACAGGAAAAACTAGAAATGAAGAAGAAAATAGTCCAAACTAAACCACAGGAAATATGTTATGGATGCAAGGGTTTAGAGATAACTACCCAAAACTTCCCAACTGTATCTATTCAACTGCTAAAAGCTCTTCATTTGGGAGCTGAAGTCGTGGCACTCAACTGAATAAACGCTCAGCTCCCCAGTGAGTCCAGCCAGGAACAGAACTTCAAAGAAGGTCAAGCTGCTTCTATTTTTCTTTAATTACACTCTCAGAGTAGCATTCAGAAGATAAATCATGGGATACTATGAGCTGGAAGGGACCCATCAGGAGCATCCAGTCCAATCCCTGTTCCTACACAGACACCCCAACAATCCCACCCTGTACCTCAGAGTGTTGTCCAAATGCTCCCAGAGCTTGAAGATCATTCTTGAAGATCCTAAGTTTTCCATTCCACTCAACAAGTGAATCTCTTGATCTTTCCAGGGCATGAATAAGAGGCAGAGGAGCTTTAATCCTCCATGCCTTGTTCAGCCCACTCCCCAAACCCTGCCCAGTTTCATGACACTCAAATATATTTCACCCTTGCTAAGGCAAAAAAAAAAAAAAAAAAAAAAGGCCTTTTCTGCAAGACTGTAGAGAAAGAATAAAGATAAGTAAAGAGAAGGCTTGAATTGCCAGCCTGGAGCAGTACTTGCAATCATTCATTAATGTCAGGAGGCTCAGGACTCAGGTACCTGTGCTGGCCTCTGCCCCAGAACTGATACTTTGGTATTTAAAGAACGGGGTGAGCTGGCTTTTACAAGCCAAAGGAAACAGTAGCAAACTGCATACAGGAGTCCAAGGACATTAAGGCTGACATTTCCCCAAGACAAGAGGAGTTGGCTGTGAAAAACACCCCGTGAACTCCCAACTACCACTGGAACACTGGAGAAGGATGCTCAGGGAAGGAGAGGAGAAGGCCACACTGCTTTAACACCCAGTTTGGCCTCCTTTTGGCCTACATAAGCAGCTGCATCAGTGCAAAACATGTCTGCAGAAAATACTAATGAGAAACAGCCACATACAGAAATTTGGCAGAGGAAAGCCAGAGGAGTGGATTAAAAAGTCAGCACCTGCTGAATTTCTCCGTGTACAAAATGGGAGCAGCAAGGCCAAAAGTGGGAAGCAGCAAAATCAAGGAAATAGCAGATTATTTTTATTTTTTCCCCTCTGACTAGAGGGAGAGAGGGAAATGTTCCTACAAAGTGGCATTGCAGCCCCTGAATTTTAACTCAGAGGACACTGGAAGACAGCCACAAGGCTTCCTTGTCTGGTATTCCATTTATCACTACAGTCCCTGCAATTATTCTGCCCTTCCTGGTGATTCCAGGGGCTTCATCTGAAGCCACATGCAGGCAGAACTGCCCAAAACCATGTCAGCAATGCAGGGAAGTATCACCAGTCACAGCTTTTGCAGGCAAATCATGTTCTCTGTTAAACCCTCTGAGATTGATTACAGAGGGAAGGCTGCAGTGCCCAGAGAGCTGCTGAATCCAGGTAAATCCTGGGAAAGTAGCATTACAGGCTGGACAGGGCTTGGAGCAACCTGGGCTAGTGGAAGGTGTCTCTGCCCATGGCAGGGGGTAGAACTGAATGAGTTTTAAGGTCCACTCCAAACCAAACCATTCCATGATTCCAGATTCTGTTTGGGAAGAGCCCAGGCATGGCAAGAACCAAGGGCAGCAGGCAACAGACGGAGTCGGCAGCGGTGGCCAGAGCCGGCATTAAAGCAAGTCTGGAATATTTTGCCAGAAAATTACTGCCAGGATTCCAGAGTACATTCCATCAGAGTTTTGTGCAGCACAAATTGGGATTTAAAAAGCAAAATTATGAGGAAATAGGCCAGAGCAGAGCCCAGCTAAGGGCTCGTGGAAGCAGCAGGGAGGAGCATGTAAGGAGACACGGAGCCGCTTCCTCCAGGAACTGCTCCTGCCACCAACCCCACAATCCCAGCTGGGCAACTCAGCCCCTGGAGTCCTTCTCACAGGGCTGGATCCCAGCTGGAGTCTGGAGCTGTCCAGATATCCTGCAGTCACATCTGCCCAAGGAACAACTTCCAGAGGGCCAAACTCCAGCTTCGTGTTCCCAAAGCGTTTGTGCCTTTTCATATTCCAGACCCTGTGGGAGAAAACTTCAGCAATCGCAGCACTTTTCTGCCTTCAAGCAGGAAAATCAACTCCAAATAATCAATGTATTAAACGAGTTACCCTAAGCTTCCTTGCTTTACTTGCATGTCCCAAGTGATTCCAGCTGGGATACTCAGCATCCCACAGGAATCACCCAGCTCCAGGAGCCTGGGGAGCAGCATTTAACAGGCTTTGAAGAGAATTTACACTGCCAGAAAGGAGGGAGCCAGGACAGGCACACATAGTTTCATGGAATAAAGGAAAGGTAATGAAAGCAACAATTGCCAAAATCCACAACTCTGCCTTTTGCCTGTTCAGAGTGTTTTGCTTTTCCCATGAAAAGTGGAATGTTTGAGTACACAACCACATTTACTCCGTATTTCCCCTAGACAGAAGCAAATAAAAAATACCAAGCCACCAATTTTGCAGTCACATCAAGTATTAAAGGATTAGAGAGGGCTGGGTGAGATGGGGTTGTGTGATTTATTTTGCTCTGCAAGCAGTAAATAACATTTATCTCTAAGTGAACACAAAAATCTCACTCATTGAATTAAACAGGATTGTCATGGGAGACCTGATTAAGATTGTTCTCTGGAGAAATGCTCCATTAAACCAACCAAAATAGTTTAGTATTTTTGGGAGCTGCCTTAGGCAAATGCTGCTGCAACCCAGAACTTCTAATAGATGTCAAGATTCTGCTGAAAAGCATTATTGAAAAGGCTGTTATGGAGTTATTTAAGCTATTTAATAACAAGAGACCAATTTCTAAGCTCACATAAATACCACTGAATTGTGCCAGAGGTTGCTGTGGCAGCATTTTTCCCCCTTTACTATTTATTTTTAAAGGAAACTGAGAACATGAATTGAGAAATTCTCTTTGTAACACCGAATATTAAATTATAGCTGCATGGGAATGTTTGCCACACTGGTATTTTTTGAAAACTTAGCACCAATAAAGTGATGTGCAGCCTCATTTTTATTTTCTAATCAGTCCTACCCACCCTCATTCCCTTTAGATGGTATTTACTTTGCAGTTTATATAATTAATTAAGGTCTTTGGGTTTTTAAGCCTGAAAGCACAAGCAGCAAAATCAGGATGGCCACAATTAGCTCATTTGGGATCCTCTCCACATACTGTGGGTTCACTGCTCCCATTACATAGAGCAGATTAAAAATTCATCCATTTGGGGTGAAGCTTTTCAGGGACTTTTGACCATCTCTCAGTGTTATTGAAATCAACATTTCTTTCTCCTTAAGAACTGCATTTATCAAATACACAGAGAAGATCAATAGCCAGGAAGAAAAACTAGGAAAACCTTCCAGGAAATCAATGCTTTGGATTTTATTTCCAGTAAATTTATATATTTTGAATTTATGTATGCACATACATGCTTTTCTGTGCACAATGGCATTTTGATAGCTCAATGTGGCTTCAGTAATACTCACTCTTGTATTATTATTATTATTATCATCATTACCAAACTGTTAGCTGCCATGGCCTGGTGAGCCTATATTATATATAGATATACACACAGATACATATAAAACATCTGCAGCCAGGCTGTGCCAGCAGCTCATTTCATCAGGATCACCTGACAATCGAGGGTTTTCCCCTTGCACAAATCAAGAGTTATCAGCCACATTCAGGCCAAATTGTTTACTGATGGTTCCCAACTGCTCTCTAAGAGCCTCCCCCAAATCCTCATCCCAGTTTAATATTCCTCCACTGTTTGTTGCATGGAATTCATTCAGGTGTTGGCCAGGATTGCAATGTTTGATAGCTTTCCACCTGCATGCAAAAGGTATAAAATAACCTTGTTTTAATGACTTTGGTACAGCCAGAATCCACCGTTCACTCTGTGTGATCTGGACTCAAAAATCTGTTTCCATTTATGAGGAAAAGTGAAACCTTCCTGCAGAAGTGAAACTGTGCCCAGATGTGCAAGAGTCCTTCAGTGACCACAGGATTATTACAAAGCATAAAGTAAGAACATGAGCAAAATTACCAGAGATTGCCAAAAAGGTGGTCCTCCAATCACTGCCAGTAAATGCAGGATTATTATGAAGATTTGTACTTCAGTCACATCAATTCTGATTAGGTACAAAAAGCCAAAAAAAAAGCAAAATTATTCAAAGCAGTTTCAAGTCAGTTATTCGCAAGCTCAGCGGCGCAGCTCTGTCATGCACAACCCCAAAAGGCTGAGGAGAAGAGGAAAAACTCACAAATAATTTAAAAGGCAAAAATGTATTTAGCTTTATTGTTCAAATTCAGAGTGATGTTGTGCTATACTTCTGTTTTACTTCACTGCAATAACAGAAATCCATTTTATCAACAGGAAACATTGGAACTCTTCACTGCCCAGTGGCAGCTGCAGAAATAAATATTCAGTTTTAACCTTGTCCACCAAAAAAAAGAATTTAGTACAGATGATAAAATTCTAAAAAGATATTTTAAATCCCTATTATAGTCCCTACCCTATTTTAATATGAATATTCTCTGAATAGCATCAAGCTTTGAAAAGAGACAAATCCCTAAAGGGTTGATGGAAATGGTGCAGTGGCAGCAAGAAGAGAAACCACTTCTGGTTCCAGCAGAGCCAGGGTGAGCTGCAGGAAAGAATGGGAGAAAACAGGGAATTTATGGCTTTGTTTTAAAGAGCATGTAAAAGTCTTGGAGGTAGAAAGAGGGAAAAACAGTGTACAATGCATGCCAGAAATAGGAGTGTATAAAAATACAAGTGAAATGAAGAGGATGGACTTGCTGGTGTGATAGATATATGGGGTATATATACACTATACATATTATAAATAGACATACACATTTTATATCTCTCTATCTATGCACATAGATGTATGTTATATATAACATATATATTATAGCCATATAATAGTATCTTGCCCTGAAGTGCTGCATCAAAAATAATCCTTCAAGTCAGTTTGAAACATTTCTGGCTTATTGTTATTTCCAACCAGACACTTCTACCTGGAAGACTCCAAATCACTTCCTGCACACACAGTGCTGTGCTGTGACAAAACCCTGCTGATATCACCTGCACAGGGAAGGAGCATTATGGGGTGGGCTTTCTTCTGTCTGCCTTCAATGAGCTACAGGACCATGGAATTGATTTTAGTATCAGCTCAGTGTTTCTCCACAGTCTTTGTTCCAGTTTGGGAGTGGATCCTCTCATTTGAGGATCTCCAGTCTGGCCAAAAAATATCTTTGTTTCAGCAGCAGAGCCATATGCACAAGAGTTAATTCCAAGGCTGCACCTAAATCCCATGGAAGGCATCCCCCCTGGCAGGGGGTGGACTGAGATGAGTTTTAATCCCAACTCAACCCATTCCACAATTCTTTGCTTTGTCATTTTTGTTTTCACTACACAAACCTGCAGATGGGACACCCAGGAAATAACCTTCGGGCTCCTCCTCTATTCAATTTGCTCAATAACAATCCTGCAAGGCAATCACAACTGGCTGGGGGAAAAACTAACTTCCACTGAGGGAAGAATGTTCTGAAAGATCTCTTGTTTTCAGTCCTGATACAAACAAATGCAGTTAATTGAGGTACCTTGCTAGAAAAAAAATCAAAATGGTCAGCAGAGACGCACAAACCAACTGATTTAATGCAAATTGCTTCCTCCCAGCCCTTGGAGTCAGGATGGAAATGTGTTCTCAGTGTGTCCAGCCAAGGAAGGGCTGGAGCAGCTCCATTCCAGGAGCACAGGAACACGTTTTAGCCCATTTCACTACTTCTGTCAATCACCTAAAGAACAGAAAGAAACGGAGAAAGTTCACAGAAACAGTGACTAATAACTCATGGAGGTGAGTCCAATTTACAGCTTCCCTTGGGCAGGAAACCAGGTTTCTTTTGGCAGCAGGAATCTTATGCACAATAAAGTAATGTCATGTATGGAAACCCAAGTTACTCTGCCAGAGAAACCTTTGCACAAGGCTGAGAGCCCAACAAATACATGGGGAGCAGTGCCTGGACTGAGGTTAGGGAGACAGTTTTACCTTTACACAGCCATGGCACAACCTTTACTCCCCTGCCCAGGGCTCTGCCCTTCCAACTCAAACAGAAACAGCATCAGGCAGCCAATGATATTTGTTAAAAACTCCTCCCTGACTCACAGTATGAATCTCCTGTTGCAGAACAAATATGAGTCTTAACTTCAGTTCCACCTTAATATTCTGTACTTTTAATACCAAATGGCTCCTTAAAACAGAAGACAAAAGCATTAAGACCTACTGAGGAGAAATTAAGCACCAAACTATCACCTAAGGAAAGCATAAATTCTTAATCTCATGGAGGAAAAAGGCCTGGGAACATCCCATGCCCATTAAAACCACTGTCAGATGACTCAGAATGATAGGCTTGATATCACTAAAGCACATGCCTGATGTTGGAATTATTCAATGAATTTTTTTACTAGATGTCAAGTGGCCTCTAGACAGAAATCTAAGAATCCAGGAATCCACAGACCAAAGCTGGACCACAGAAGGGAACAACATCTGGAAGCAGAAGCTAGAGAAGGGAGCACACTGCTCCTCTCTGGGTTTAACTTGAATTCAAGGGAACTGCAACCACAGCATGAACCAGACACATCTATGGTGCTGCTACATGCAGCAGTCATCCCAGCTTTCTTAAAATCCGACCACTTTCTTCCCCCAAAAACACCCTCTCAGCCCCACTTTCTCTCCTTGGCCAGCACCATCTCCTGGTCAGGACCATCAGTGGGCTCAGGAGAGTGGCTTGGCTAAAACAATCCGACCAAAAAAGAACTTCCTGTCCCAATTCCCAGCACATCAGCTTCCCTGGTGGTTTTTTTCATGACCTCAGCAATGCTGTGAGGCCTGAGGAGAGGCCAGGGAAGGTCTGCTCAGCCCCTGGAAGCCACAGAACCCAACACTGAGCCAGTGGGACTGGGCAGCTCCAGAGTGGGGAGGAATAAACGGGAATGACAGTCAAGTGGATTGCTACCAGCCTTCATAAAAGTCCTAAACAGCCCCTGGAATGAAAAATAGGTGGAAGAATGCCATTATAAACCAAAGCAACAATGGTTTTGTCAAGAGAGACATGAGCAAAGGAATATCTGCCCTGCCAGGAAAGCGTTAACAGGTCAGGTGATGCAGAAGACATTCTTACACCTTAATGATTAACTTGGATTTATGCCCTGCGCCAGGTAAAATGAGCTAGCAATCAAAAAAATCCATAAAGTGCCTGGGCCACCACACTGTTTTTAAACTCTGGTAAAGCTGGGAAGTACCTAATAAAATGGGAAGGCAAAAGCAGGGCTGCAGGAAAGCACTTGCTCAGTTTGAATGGAGACTGACCAATGCCTTTCTTTTTGAGGGGAAATACATCCAGCCTGCTTTAGTGGATGGGGAATTTATTTGCAAAGCAGAGTGATAATGCTCCTGCTTCAATATGACATCATTACTACTGTACTTTATTCTACATCAAGTTCCATTGCATATTCAAGTGACTCTTCCATGGTAAAGATTAGAGAAAACACAATTTTGGAGTAATGGATCATTTATCAAATTATAGTAGAAAAATAAGGGGAAAAAAAGTAGAAAATAGGGAAAGGCCTTTGTTCCTGCAGACTGCCTCATTTAATTACTATAATTACATTTAATTACACACAAGCAGGTACAACACACAGAGCTGTAAGAAAGGAAAACCATTTCAAAGCAAGAAGGGAATCAGCCAGTTCAAAGATTCTATTTTCAACTTGTGTTTGTATTTATTTACTCATTTAAATACTACAGTGGAAATCCTAAGAAAAAACAAATGGGAAGAGCAAGCAGCATGAATTCTGCAAGCAGCTCTTAAAGCCTCTGAACTGGGATATTTTTATTAAGTGGGTTATTTTCAGGCATCACTGGAGCCACACTTCCCCCAACCTGACAGCTTTGCTGCCTGATGTTTCCTGACAACTGAGTCATGTCAGCACTGCCCAGACACTGACATTGTGCACATTGTGTGGAGGATCACTAAGCCCCATGAAGTGAAGAAAATGAAACAAACCCTTTCCCCAAGACATTCCCACACTACAATAGATGGACGGAAAGTTATTGTACGAGTTCAGTGGACACAAAGAATCAAGTTCCAAAAATCTCTTCTTCAAATAAACCAGGGCCTTTTTCATCTTCTACAAAATAAACAGAAGACCCTGAACTGAGGTTTAAGATCACCAGGAACATCCAGGAGAAGAACAAGAACAAAGAGCTGATGCTGACAACAGAGCAAAGAGCCCAGACTCATTATTTAACAAACTAAAATGCCCAGACACAACATCCAATGGCAAGGCTGGGGAGAACATTGAAAATAATGCTGAGAAATACTGATTCTGCAGCAAAGTGATGTTAGGGAAGAATAATAACCAGCAGTGCTGTAGAAGGCAGGGATAGGGCCAGGCAATGTCAGCACTGCACTGGGGGTGAACCACTGGCTGAAAACCAGAATATCTGAGGATATAATTCAAATAAAGTCAGGGAAGGATAAAAAGTGTGAATTTTTAAATGCACATTTCAACCTCTCACTATCTGCCTAAATTCACAAGACAGGAGAACTCCTGCAGAGCTTCCAGGGGCAGCTGCAATTCCTGTGGTGACACTGCCATGGATTCTCCTGCACACACTGGAGTGCTTTCCTCTATTGACCCTCCTTTCCCTGCTGTGACAAACTGAAACGCAGATTATTTGCCAGTCTACAAACCTGTACAGTCTTCCCACATAAGAGAAGATCCAGAGAACCCCAGCCTGGTTTGAGTTAGAAAGCTCACCCTGTTCCACCCCCTGCCGTGGGCAGGGACACCTTCCACTGGCCCAGGCTGCTCCAGCCTGGTGCTTGGAGCACCCTCGAATGGTGGAAGATGTCCCTGCCATGTAACGGGATGAGCTTTAAGGTTCCTCTAAACCAAAGCATCCTGGGATTCTATGAAAATGCCCTGCCTGGCCCATCACCTCACCCCCCCCTCCCCAGCTGGCTGAAAAACCAGTGTCACCAGTATCTCCTAGGATGGCCAAGGCCTCCTGTCCCAGGGGGTACTGCAGATCTCCAGCAGCCCCAGGTCCTCTGCACCTGCCCTTCCTCCCTCCCGTCCCATGGCAAATTGTCCTCGTCCAGTTCAAACAACTTCCTTTTATCACCCATCTGAGTTATTTCCACCCCCCAGGGAATGATTTCAGAGCTCTGAGTGTTTCAGAACGACGTGATTTGATAATTCTTTCCGCCCGAAGCAACTCCTCGGTCAGTTGAGATGTTGATATCACAGGCTAAAATCTTGATTTAAGGTCTTCCTTCCTTTGGATTACTGCTTACTAAATTACCATTTCCTGACTCTATTTCCAGCCTTTCACAGATTATGAACAAAGTATTTTAAAAATTATGTCACTGATGCCACCTGACTCCCTTCAGAGCCACCCAGCTCCCAGGGTCAGCTGGAGACACATCGGGATTTACCAGATTGCTGATGGTGCTGCATCTAAAGCAGAGCTGGTAATTCATCTTCCTAAGTAACCTCCTGAAAGCAGAGATTTTGCTGAACTACTACATGAAAAAACAGAAGAACTATTAGAAAATAATTAGCATCAACACGAGTTTAACAATGGGTATGTAAACCAACCACCAAAAAAAATAACCTCACTTTTATTTAACATCTGGTGCAGCTCTAAGAAAGAGATCAAAAAGCTATTCTTATATCCTCAAATATTTCAGGAAAAAGTCCAGGCTAAAAATTCATCAATAATAATCATAATCTATGAGATATTTCAAGGAATCTAACTCATTCACTTTTAATGCTAACATTTTAATGGGAGGGGACCTCAGCCACATATGTGTTAGGAAGAAAAAAAAAAAACAAAAAGAGGCAAAATAAGGAAGAGAAGTCCTTTTTAAGGCCAGCAAACTAGAGAGGAGAAGGATTTATTTAGCACAGACATAAGGAAAAGCATTTTGAAAATAAAGACAAGCAGGAAAGGAAGTTACTCCTTCATGAAGCTACAAGCGGCAGAGCTTAAACCAGACATTTTTAACCACTAACTGGTGAATTTTAAAGTTATTACACAAAACACAGTTCCCTGAAAGAGCCAAGAAATTCTGGTTTTTTGGTGGAAAGGTACTGAAATCGCAGCAACAAAAGAAGCTTCTTCAAAAAGTAGTTCCAACAACATTATTCTACACCCACACTTAGAGCTGCTTCTACAGCCCTGCTTGGCTTTTAGGTGAAGCCAAAGCTGTGATAAAAAAAAAAGTTTAAAATCAAACTTTTGTTGAACAGGCAGGCTTTGCTTTGGCTTCAAGCAAAACATGATGCTTTCAAAAAAATTTGTTTCCAGTTTAATCAAATTTTTCCTACTTGCTCAAATATTTTTCCTCCTTGTGTTAAACACGAAAGCAGCGGTGCAATCCCCTGGAGAAGCTGCTTTTCACAGAGCAGTGCATGACAAAGGTGCTGCCCTGCTCAGCCCATGCTGCTGCCAGGTTAAGGCTTTACCGTGTAGTTCCAGAGCCAGGGCCCCAGCGTTCCCGTGAGGAGCTGGATTATTACAGTGCAGAGCACGGACTCTGTCACATCAAATCTACGTGCGAGGGAGAGAAACGGTTCAGAACATTGTCCTGAGCACTCCTCAGAAGGGGAGCCATTAAAACATCTTCAGTCAGCGTCGGGATGATTCAAAGGGCAGGTCAGGGAAGGGATTAACGACCACAAAACCCAGGAGTATTAATGAATTAACAAAACCATTCCAGCCCACATAGTATTTTACACATTTAAATCTTCATTTAGAACTTCTGCAATTTACAGTTTTACCATATCACTCCAACACGGGAGGAAAAACTGTCATTTGGTGTGTGCATGAGGGAATAAATGAAATTCCTTGCTCTGAGTCACAGTGAATAAAATCCATAACCAAGCACAATCCAGGATTCTCATCTCCTGACCTCATGTTCGTGTCTCCAAATGACACTGAATATATGAATTCTTTAGCTGCATGTTTCAGTGGAGCACAAGTGCAGATTGTATTTCAGTTTGACACCTCTGAGGGAAAGGAAGAAGTTCTAACTTCCTTCCTTTGCAGCTCCGTGGCAAATAATGCTCCAAGAAGTGAGCTCTGGACCCCTGCTCAGGGGTAATCACACTCCATTCTGTATATATTTATTTTTCACCCCTGACAGAAAGGGATGAAAAAATATGCTGGAGTCAACAGAGCCATAGAAACCACCCTTTCTCCCAATACACAGCCATAAATCTGCATTTTACCCTAACAAAAGGATTTTAAAATGGGATGAAATTTAAAAAAAAAAAAAAATCAAACCATCTAGATTAAAAAGAAAATAATTCAGCAGCAGCAGGTTCAGCCAGAACACAGCTCCTGTTTATTGCTGTGCTTATCAGAGTATGCTGGAACAGACACCACCATGCCAAGGGATGTAAAAGGGGCACCACAGAAAGATCGTTGTGGCCCCACTGCCAGGGCTCAGGTGCAGTGATGATGTGCAGACCCCAGACCTGAGGAGAGGGGCCACTGAAGTTCAGCCTGATAAGCATTTTCAGTTTAATTACCACAGCACATAGCACAGTAAATAGCTGGGAGAGGCAATAGTTGGGATTTTACGGAATACAGGAAGAGAAAGCCCCATGGCCGAACCCCACAGCTACTTTGGTGCTTTACAACAGGTGCAGTTTCTATTCCTTTTTTCCTATGTTATTTTAGGTGATATTTGTAATTCAGTCATAGATCCATTTTCTAATCATCATCTGGGAAGTTTAAGAAGGGGCATCGACCTCAACATGTGCTTCACTCCCCAGAGATGCTGGCACTGACAATCCCTGTGCCTGCTCCGCTGGGAGCCCTGTCAGGCTGCTGAGTCTGGAGCCAATTAGCACACAGGGGATTAGTGCTGCATCCAGAACGTTCCCTTGTCAGTGCTAACTTATTGAGTGTGTTCCATGGGCAATCCTTAAAAGGCCCTGTTTGACTGAACAAGTCATTAGACAATTCAAGAGCCACCAGTGGCTCAGGGCTCAGAGACAGCTGCAGTCAGTCCCTTCCTTGTGCTAACAGGGAACCCAAACTGAATTCAAATTGAGAGACTTCCTGAGAAAATGATCCAACGACAACAGGAAACAGACACTTACACTGGAGATGGCCCTGAAATCAAGTCAATCACTAGCAATACAGCTGATCTAATACAGCTTTTTAAGGCTGTGTGAAACTATGGGGGAGGTTTGTGCACCATCCTGCCCCTCCTCTCCAGCACACAGAACTTCATGAAAAAGTCCCAAATCGCAGCAGACAAGAAAAACACTCCTGCCTCAACAGAAAACAGAAGTTACAGGGCTGGAAAACTCACAGGGATCCATCTACCAGTTAATGCTCTGGTCTGGAAAATGATGATTCTTCCATCTGTCTTGCCCATATCTACTGAGCGTGCAAGTGGGATTACTAAGGCTGGGCAATGAACTGGGAATCTGAGCAGGAGATAAAGGGCTGTTTTCTTAATGGAACCATAGCAGCAAGAAAGAATGTTCAACATCAGAACACCAGAGAATGAAAGGCTGAGAGTCCCATGCTAGAAGTGCAAATGTTTAGTTATAAAGTTATTAGAGCTTTATCCTAACTCATTCCAAACCAGCAGTTTCACTTGGATGCAATGAAATACAACAGCATGAATAAAGCAAACTGTACAGAAAAAATGAGAACATGAATTAGAATTATTTCCAGCACCAGGAAATTCATGTTGAGGGAAAAATAATATTAAAAATGAGCCCCTTTCCTTGTTATAACACACCTCCAATATGTAAATTTTTCCTTCTGCAGCTCACAGAGGTAAATAGAAGTTGCACAGGTCAGGCAATAGCCATGTACTTGTTATGTTGTAGTTCATTATTTCACAGAGCAGTGAAAACTCCAAGGATTTATCAGAACAATCAGGAGCAGCATCTCCACACGTGACCAATGGAATTGTGGCTGAAAACGCTGTTAAGGGACTTGTGGGAGGAAGAGGAGGAGGAAGTGGAAAACCCCCCCACACCTCTTCCAGGAGCCCTCGGCAGCTGCACAGGTTTCTGTGATGCTGCCAGTGTGACTGAGAGAGCAGGAGCTGCAGGTCAGCAGCACCAAACTTCACACCCACCACAAAGACACTTCAACACGTGCTGCTTGCAAGCACAGAGAACCCAACACCCCCTGACATCAACAGAGGCTCTACTTAGCCTCAGACTCTCCTCTGCAAATAACCTGGGTGTAAAAGTTCTCCAAGAAAACTTTTGGAAAAACTCCTAAGATGGAAAGCTTTAAGCTCTGCAATCATGGGGATTATTGCCTTATCTCAGAGTGGAGATCCTGAGGCTGTTCCCAGGAGCAAGAACTCAATGTGCTAAACTCTGACTTGGAAGGTTTCCATCCCTGTATTTCAGAATTTGGTGTGTGTTGTCTATCCAAGACAAAACACCAACTCCTCCTCTGCCAAGGCTGAAGAGGAAGGTTGGCTTAGCTGCTTTCTGAAATCCAGCCTCATTTCCTCACCTCTCCTTTGGACCTTCGTGGCAGGAGTGGTGACAGGGCTCAGGTGAACCAACCCAACCTTCCCCCTTCCTGAACCAACTCATGATCCCCCAGGCTCTGGGGCCTGTACAGCTGCTCCAGAGTCACTGAACAGGAATGTTCCCCCAAATTCTCCAACTCTCCTCAAGAAAGGCTGTTTTGTTCAGCAGTCTGAATTCTTTTGCTTTCTCTGGGGATTATTATTCAAACAGCAAAGTAACCATTTTTAACTTTTCGGTTATATGAAAGCTGGTAAAAACTGATTCTTCCTCTCATATTTATGATATGCCTTTGTGAAGCCTCCTTGGAAACTAATTTCCATCTCATTGTGTCTACATTTACACATATATACACAGCTGTAATTCCTACCATTACCAACTTTTAGTATTTCCATTTAAAAAGGTTGGAATAAACAAGATAATGCAGTAACTTGAAGGAGAAATGCTGGAGACCACGGTACAGCAGCACACTCATGTCTCTGGATGGACCCTTGAGTGTTCAGTACCCACAGGGTTTTTGCAATACCATTCAGCCCCTCCAGCACTTCCTTCACAAACAAGTGCACCAGGACTTTACCTGAGCAGTTTGTGTCTCATGTCTCTCAAGAAAACACCCAGGTTGGACAAGGGGGAATGGCTTCCCACTGCCAGAGGGCAGGGTTAGATGGGACATCGGGGAGAAATTCTTCCCTGTGAGGGTGGGCAGGCCCTGGCACAGGGTGCCCAGAGAAGCTGTGGCTGCCCCATCCCTGGAAGTGTCCAAGGCCAGGCTGGATGGGGCTTGGAGCATCCTGGGACAGTGGAAGGTGTCCCTGCCATGGCAGGGGTGGGACTGGATGAGTTTAAGGTCCCTTCCCACCCAACCAATTCCATGATTCTGTGATTCTGAGCTGTGCTGCAGAATCCAGCTCTGACAGGGACGGATGGCTCTGACCCCCTGGATGTGGGACAGCCCCTGCAGTCAGGCTGTGCTCTGACCTCGTGCAGCTGGAAACACCGTGAGCCTGCACACACCTGCTTGTCCTCCTGCACTTCCTGCAGGGACCAGGACCACTACTGAATCCAAGTGGGATAACCCTGCATTGGGGAAGAACCAGGTGATCACACCTGGGCTCCAGATAACATCAGGAAAATCCTTTCAGGATTTGTGCTCCGTATTCCCTAATGATCTGTTTTCTGCAGCATGTTCCTGAAGTATCAGACCTGCTTCCACAAGGACACAAGAAGGTCCATCGGGTCTTACCACTTTGATTTTTGGGATATGCAGGATAAAAGTCTCTGTTTCCAAAGCAGAGGTGTCCCAGTGACAGCACAGCTGCCCCAATACAGGACTCAGCACATGCTGTGCTGCAGCACAGCAAATCCACAACCCAGACAAACCAGTTCCTATGCTGGAAACCAGGTCAGGAGAACCAAGTCATTATTTGGGCTGTTTCAACACCAAGTGTCTCTGCCATTAAAAATCACATTTTTCTTTCTCGAATGTGCCAAGTATTCCTGTTCTTCCATAAGATCATTCTCAGATCAAGTGTTTAAGTAAAACTTCTGCATTTACCTCTACCCCTGCTGTTTCCTGCTGCCTTTGCACTGCTGGTATCATTACAGTGACTCTCCTGGAGCCTGCTCCACTTGCCTTGAGACACTTCCTGCTTCCTCCGGGGGAATTTTTAAGCAATACTGACCTCTAGCTATTTATTCGAGCTGTTCAAGCAACACCAGTTGCTTTTTGAAGAAAGCAGTGCTTGCCAGGATCTAATGGAATTATGTGATCATTTGAAGATGGAGACAGATCACAGGACCTCATTGACTCAACTGATTATTCTACATCCTGGAGTAGCACAGGGATCACCCCACAGCTGTCAGGGAGAAGACAAAGAAGCGACACAGCTGATGGAAGTTTTCCTCCTCCACCTGCAGAATTCTGTAGGAATCTTGCAGAATGGATCCCATTTCCTCCTCCCTCGGGGGAACTGATCTTGCCCTGCAGTCTGACATGCTCTGCTCAGCTTCAGACTTGCCAAGGCTGGTGCAGTGACACCAGACAGAATCATGGAATTGTGAATGTTGGAAAAGCCCTCCAGGATCATCAAGTCCAGCCTGACCAACCCCCACCCTGCCACCAGCCCTGAGCACTGAGTGCCACACACAGTTGTTCCTTGTGCACCTCCAGGGATGGGGACTCCACACCTCCCTGGGCAGCCCCTTCCAATGCCTGACCACCCTTTTCAGGAAGAAATTCCTCCTGATGTCCAACCTGAACCTCCCTGGCCCAGCCTGAGGCCGTTCCCTCTCCTCCTGTCCCTGTTCCCTGGCAGCAGAGCCCGACCCCCCCTGGCTGCCCCCTCCTGTCAGGGACTTGTGCAGAGCCACAAGGTCCCCCCTGAGCCTCCTTTGCTCCAGCCTGAGCCCCTTTCCCAGCTCCCTCAGCCACTCCTGGGGCTCCAGCCCCTTCCCCATACATGAACCACACACTGTTCCACAAGCACACGCTTTGTTTGACACACTGATTGTCCTGGTTGTCTTAAGACAGACCTTTCCAGCAAGCCAGGCTGATTCTATAACTGAACATTTCAGGCCTGTGTGGAAAGAGTGAAGTACAGTCTCTCCCTTTAGCACCCTCTGCTCTTCCCCAAGTCATTTGATTATCGAGTTCTCTCTGCACTGAAATACAATTTCTTGGACACATCACAAATAGAGTAAGTGATAACTGTCTGCTCCTTCCTGCTGCTTCGGAATTAAGGCAAATCAAAACCACCATCACATTCCCCAAAACATCCCTACTACACCATCTCTGAGGATTTTTGAGAGTCACTACATGGGATACACAGACAGGAAAAACCTCCTGTGCACAAGGATCTTTCTGGGTCCTTTCAACAGCTGTCTCTGATCCCCCTTATTCAGGATTAAGGACACCTAAGTCTGTGCACTCCTGTGAATCTGAAAGGGTTGATAAAATACCTTTTTTTCAGTCTTAGATTAGTGAAACGAAAGCTTCATAAAAAAAGTGTCAAATAGTCAATCTGTTAACTGGATAAATAGCCTCATGGGTTTTGCATTAAAATGAACATCAGCTTGTAACAGTCTATTAACCTTGTGACACAGGGCAAAAGAAGGAACAAATGTGTTTACTACACAGTGCTGTGATATCTAAATTAATGATACACACATTTAGGTGCTTATTGCCTGCTCTGAATTAGCTACATATTAACGGTCATCACATTCTTATAAGGCCAGGCAGAAACATCTAATTTGCTGAAAAATGCCTCCAAAATACAGACTCCTAACAAAGGAATGTTCCAGTGAACACCAGCACTGACCCAAACACTCCTCTGCAGCACAACAGCTGCAATTTGGGGGGGTTGATACTTCCATCTGTAAAGTCAAGCACATGTCAAGGTCGGGCTCTTTTGTTCTTTGATCAATAACCAGAAATCTTTGATTATCAGGGCCTTGTAAAGTTCAAAGGGAGCTAAAAGCATTCAGACCTTTGGTACAGCATGAGACTCCTAAAACAGGAAAATATTTGAGCCACATGTCTTATTATAAAGGTTTAAGTACCAGCATGGGATAGTTGGATAGTTTCACTCAATCTGCTTCAGTGTAGTCAGAGTGGGAAGAGAAATCTAGATTTTCTTCTTTTTTTCCTCCAATAGACATTTAAAACTGATCCAACATCTTAAATTTTTGATCAAAAACACAGAAGTTTCTCAAGAGAATCTACATTATCAAAACAGTATCCTGCCAATAAAAGCTGTCATATACAAGAGGCCCATAGTTGTACTGTTTTAGCAGTATCTGGGTACCTATAGACCAGAAATTATAGACCATAAATAAGTCTATTAGACATTTGTAGGTACTTGCTGTAGAATTGTTTCAAAATCCCACAAACTAAGGGCAAATTTCACTTTCCAGATGCAAAAAAAAAAAAACCTTCTGCAGCGCATTTATTTGAAATATATTTGTTAACTCTATGAATGCAAACACAGAATCAATTCTCAACATAGAATGCATTTATTTCCCCATTAAGGTTAGAGAATCCCACAGCTCACCAAGTCCTTGTGTTGTACCTCCCACCCACCCTCATCCAGCAGGAAGCAGGATTTCAGCTCCTGACCTTGGCATTGCAGTTTTGGTTCCATTATTGACAGAATCACAATGTGCACTAACCAAAAGGGATTCAGAACTTTAAATGGGAGGCACAATGGCAATTAATAAAGTGTATTTTAAGAGTTATGGTTAATATTAGCAATTAACTGCACATCACAATCAAGATGTATCAAGACAGAGTTCAATGAATGCTAAAGCCAGACTGCCACCATCTGACCAAAGCATTCCAGTCTTGGGATAAAACACCAGGTACTTTCCATTACTTACTTAGCTTTACATCACATCAAAAGCTCTAATTAACTAACAGGCTAAAGGATATTTTACTACTCCTAACACAAACTATGGGACATTCAGTAATAATTACAGATCCAACAGCTGCCACAAGCTCTAAGTGCGTCTCTATGGATAGAAACAATTTGCTACTGCTCTGAGGAGCTGCACTATGCCCACACAAGGTGCAATTCAGGAGGACAGGGTGCCTTTCCCCTTCTCTCAGGCAGGTACTTACATGCCGAAGCGCAGCGTCCCCGAGACGTACGTCTGCCAGTGCGCGCAGTAAAACATGAACGTCCCAGCAAAACAACAAAAGAACATCCAGTCAGGGTTGGTGCCCAGCTGCACAGCAATACAAGTTCCCAAAACCACAAAGACTGCAGAAGAAAATCAGTCACAGAGTGAAAAGGGTGGATGTGCGTAAGGATCCTCACCAGAGCAAAGCTAACAACAGGGCCCAGAGGAGGGACAGTGGGAAGGTTATCCTGGCATGGTTATTTCACAGACATGAGATTTAACACTTCCACTTGAAAAAATACAGGCTGTACAACGCAATTCAATCCATATCAGTGATTAGAAGCCATCAATATTAAGGGTTTCTAAGTCTCCTACATTTTTATGCCCAATCTCATTAAGGGACTTCAGTGATTTCTGCAGCTGCAGCCTGCAGCAAGTTTTGGGGTTTTCTCCTGCATTTGCCAGATATTTTTCCCTGTTTTCTGAATTTTTCTGATGCCATTAAGAAAATCGAAAGTCTGGATCCATTCGGGATGTGTAACATATCTATGCTTTCCCCTCCACCCTCTCCATACACAACTTTGATACAGAATTCATAACATTTAAAGCATAAGACCTTTAGCATTTAAGGAACCCAAAACACCCAATCAGGAGTTGGACTCGATGATCTTGTGGCACCCTTGCAACGCAGGATATTGTATGATTTTACAGTTTTTTTCCAACAGGGTTAAACTTCAGGCTGGCTCAATGAGCTCCACCTACCCAGGAACTGACTTGGACAACTCTAATCTTAATCTCTGACTTGTGAAGTCCCACTGCTTAGGCTTAGACTTGTCTTGATATCACTCTGTATCAAGTCAATATGAAATAATACAGCAGAGTATTCTGACAACTTCTTACAGAAAACACTTTAGAACCAAGACTCTGCTAAAGCATCAAAGAGAAGCGCTGGCTCAAGTTAAATGAGTCACATGCTTAGTTTTGTTTTCAGTGTAACACAAGAGAAGACATTCAGCTGATCCAGAGCACTGTCTATGGAAAGAAAGGTGACTTTCTTGGTTGAAAGTGATACATTCAGCACTATCAGTTGTCCTTTCTTCAGTAAAGAAGCTTTTTTTATTGTATTGTAGATTTGATCCCTGAAACAGAGTCATTTAATCCTCCTACTTCAATTAAAAATGACAACAATACCTGTGGACAGTGAATCACAGCCATGATCAAAAAGCTCTCCTAACGGAGTGCTGCTATTTGTCCTTCTTGCTTGTTTTCCATCTATAGCATCCAGGGACTGGTAGATGAAAAGGCCACAAGCACAAGCAATATATGCCCATGGAGGTGCCTAAGAGAGAAAGGCAATCACAATAAGGTTTAAAAAAATCTTTAGAAAGAAGCCTGCAGCTGAGCTGTCCCACAGCCTGACACTACAGCTCTCCCTTTGCACATACGTCCTCCTCACCCAGGGACCCCTGAGCAGCTGGTCCTTGCAAGGACAGACAGAATGGGTTGTGACATGTGGAATGTAAATAAACCAGTAACAGATTAATAGCTACAGCCTCTGCTCTAAAGCAGGAAGCTGCACTGTACAGCTGGAAAAATTCTAATACTGCATTTGCAAAGTGGTGCAGAACCAAATCCTTGTTAAATACATGCAAGTTGTCCCAGTGATTTCAGAAACTTGGGAACTTTTAGCCCCCACCTTTGTCACAAACAGAGCTCATCTACACCAGCCCTCCACCACTCACCAGTTGAGAACTGTGTCACTGCCAGTGACTTTGAGTCCAAGAACATTTCCAGAGCTCTGCAGCACAGCCCCTCCACCACCAACTGTTCCCTCCAGTACGAGGCACCAGCAGCTTTGCCAAATCTACGTCAAGAACCCTGAATAGTCACGTCCATGACAGCAACTTTTACTCTGACAGAAATACAAACAATGCCAAAGCCCTGCTAGAGCAAAGATTACAATCCAAGCTTTTTTATGCTTTTTGAAGCATAAACCCTTAAGAACATAAAAGTCACAGAGTTGCCATTACTCTCAGTTTACACATAAATCAGATATTATTGGCTATTTTGCAATCTTCACATTTGACACACTTTACAGAAGTGAGCATTTATGAGCAGCTTTATTTTACAGACCACACCAACAAAATCCAAATACAGCTTACTCAAGCTGACCTGCCTCTCATAAAGCCCTGGAGTCCAGCTGATTTTGGCCAACACAACCATGACTAATTTGTAGCACGTCAACCTAAATATATTTCCCTCTACAGCTTGCATTGCTCCTGTATTTACCAAAACAGTTCATTCTGCCCCAAAAGCTGCCATTGTGCTCTGCTTTCAGCAGTGTCTGTACAAACAGCACAAGGAGAGAAAGGGGAAACGTGTCACCCAAGAGCAGAGCACCATATTTAGCCAAGGTTCTGATGCTGCAGAATTCCACCCCATTTTTATCCCTCATGTACAGATTTTATCTGCCACAGCTAAGTTATATTGCATCACCCTGAAGGTTTCTCTATAAACTTAAAAATCAGTCTGCTGGCTCTCCTTTCTTAAAAGCTCCTTTCATTAGCAGTGTAGGTGTTTCCACTTAGACCTATTTATATCCCAGTAAGATTTCACAGCTCCCTCTCTATCCAGATAATTTTCCTTTTTTTTTTTTTTTTTTTTTTTTAACTCAGGTACCATTCCATCAGTCAGCACTTTTCCTCCTCCCAGCTAAGCAGGAAGTATTTGCATCTCCTTTTCTCTCGGGCTGCACGAGGCCCTGAGCAATAGCTCTGCCCTGGCTGCACCTTTGAGCAACAGGAAGGGACGAGTCACTCTTGAAAAAAAGCAGAACTAAGGCTGGGGTACAAGGAGGAGAAAATTTACATCAGAAATCAATAGTGCTTTGGGGGGGAGGAGGAGGAGAAAGTCTGTTCCTGGAGTTTCAGAGCCCCATTTTCTTCCCCAGAGAGCTCCTTGACACTTAAAAAGCACCTCCCTGGTCATGCTGTGCCATGTGGCAAATCAGATCAGGCTGGAAGCTGCCTCAGCACTAAGTTATTTTTCAGTTCAAGTGAGGATAAAATCTCGTTCACCTCGCACAAAGTACTTCTCAAATTGTTAAACACCGAAGAGCGCCTTAACACAGCAGCCTGCAGCTAACTCTGACTTTCTGATGCTCTGAGTACAGCTACCCGGGAACTTCAGAAATTTAATTACCAACCAAAACACAACTGTTCTCCAAATTCTAAATTCTGCTCTGGTTCAGTGACCCAAACCAGCTCTGGGTTCAAACCGAATTTCAGGGCCTGAGTCCCCACATAACCCTGCTCAGAAGTAAACACAAGTTAAACCAACCCACACCATAATGCCACGGCCTGGAAAAGGAAGGAGCTGCTCCAAGTATTCCCTGCTCAAACTGAATAGTCACTGTTTATCTTACACCTGCCAAATTCCAGAGGTTATTGTGAAATAACCTATTTCAACAGATTTCTAGGGGAGGCAAACATCCCTTCCCCATGTCATAGATGGAGCAGGGATGCAGTGCTGACTGTGCCAACCTACGTGGGGTTTTGGAGTCTGGTGGGGAACAAACTGCATCCTGCTGGACTCCCAATCCCAGCTGGGAGACTTGGTTAGGAAGGGGTTCAGATATTTTAAAAGCTGGAACTCTTTGAGACATTCCCAGCTATTTGGTGTGTAACACATTTCTAATACCAAATAATTCCCTTTCTCAGTATACACACATAAAAGCAGCTTTTAAGATTGAACATTCAAGTGAAAGCTTTTCCAGTGCACAAAAATGAAAGTCTTCAAGTGCCTTATGAGGTAACTGGTGACAGAGAGAAGTTGAAATGCCTCAAAAGGACTTTTGTACCCCTGAAATCAGGTTAAAACAGCTCTGCTTAAGGCAGGTCAGGAGCTTTTAGTCCATTCAGAACGAAGAATAAAACCACCAACTTTTATCTGGCCTCCTCACAGCATGGCCACAGGTCAGGAACACAACTCCATGTTCCCACAGCTCCACCACACTGTGCCAGGACACAGAACCTGCTGGGGCTCAGGAAGGTGTCCCTGTGGCTCCCTGAGCTCAGTTTGGTCACACCAGCTTTGATATCTCAAGTGGCACCACTCTGGAGCTCAGTGCCTTGGCTCTGGTGCAGCCCCAGCATGTCCAACCCACCCAGCTCATGTGGCAACTCAGATCTCAGAGCCGAGGGGGGGTCACCCTGTCACAGGCACAGAAGGTAAACAGGCACCAACTCCTCCTGCCACGCAGGCCAGGCAGCTGCAGAGCCACTGCTCCAACTCCTGGTGGGGCTGAGCTTTGTGCAGCAGATCTCCCACGGCTGTTTTGGTGTCAGACCCTGCTCCACATGGGTGTGTTTGCCCCAGGAACTGCTGTCTCACTCCAGCATCCACACGTGCTCTCTCTGCAAGCCAGCATCACAGAGAGGCACAAACATTTACAGAGAACAGGTTACAAGGACGAGGACTGCAGGCTGAACAGCAAGAACCAGCTCTCCCCAAAGCAACAACCCACCCAAAACCAGTGACAGCCACCAAAACAAAGACTGTCAGGAGACCTTAACTCACCTGTTCTGTAGCTGTTGGGCAGTAACATACTAGTAGCAGAGTTGTAAATATATTTATTAACAGTCCGATGATGGTGATCAGGTTGGGGGCAATCCAGGCTGGAACTCTCCCAACTAACCATTCCCAGTAGCCCTGCATGAGGGGCTCGAGCAGGGACCGTCCGGCACTCTGGTATTTGTGCTCCTCTAACCGTTTGAGCTGGTGCTTAGACAGGGGCGGCGTGGGCAGCTGCACCAGCTTGCTGAGCACGCAGGCGGCGGCGGGGCCGTGCCCACAGCCCGCGGGGCCCTCCAGGTGCGACTCCCCACATCGCCTCTTGATGCTCCGGTGCCCACTCATGGGTTGGGTGGCCTAGGAATTGTCTTGGGCAGGCAGCAGCTGGGCTGGAGAACCATAAGATCCTGCGACACAAAGGGGTGAGACACACCTGAGCGCACAACCGAGATTTTAGCATATCAAAAGTTTCCACGTGCTGCCCTAAAGAGCATTTCATTTGCCAGCAGCAAAGCAAGACAATTTTATAGGATTACCCCCCTGAAAGAGAAAGTTATTTGGAGAATTGCTGAAGGAACAACAAGAAATGAGCGTTCCCAATGCAGCTGTAAAACCCTGCATCCACCAGCCAAAACTCCAGCAGCAGCAGAAACTGCCAGCACAGCAGTGAGTTGTGTTACAGACTGGGGCACAGCCAGTCCCCTCACACCTCTCCCAGGACAGCATGTGACACCACTCAGGTCATCAACTGACAGCACTAAAAACTGTGCCAACACTGAGAAGTCTTAAGTTAAATTAGTTCGGAGCAGCTTTGTCTCCGTGGTGATGCTGAACAACCACCTAAAAACAGTTATGCACAGGTTTTTTTCAGATTTATGTTTGTTATTTCAGTTTTTCTGGAGCTTTTTTCTGCTCCAAATTTAACCCAGCTCATTGTCTGTTCAATTTTCAAGATATACAAGAAACATGCAGGAGCTGGAAAGCTTTAGCTGGCCAGAGACAGCATGAGGCAGTTGGGAAAAGAAAATACAGGGTCAGGAACAGCTCTTCCAGCACAAACAAAGACCCTCACAATGTTCCATCTCCCTTGAAAGCAGGTGACCAGACAGATGTAACTCTCCACAGGAAGTAGAGGAGCAGTAGAGAAAGAAGACTAAAAATAAGAGTTTGCTATTTATCTGTAGGAGACAACCAGAAAAAAAAAAAAAAAAAAAAAAAAAAAAAAAGAAAACCTCTGCTTTATTTGCTGGTTGAAGTCCAGCAAATAAAGCAGAGAAAGGAAGAAGACAGAGAGCTCCAAAGCCATCCATACTGCACAGGTAGAGAAAACAAGCTGTGCAAATCAAAGGTCACCACTGGCCCAAGAACAGGCGCTCTCAGCTCCACTCTCCACACCTTCAGCAAGGCAAATTCCAGCAGTGAAAAGCCACCTCAGGCGGCCCCGTCAGAGGGAGGAGAAGAGAAAGTGGCAGGGCCTTGGCAATGCTCGATAAGCTCGGGGAGGAAACAGAGCTGCACCTCTCCAATCACCAGGAGACCAGACTTAGTCACCGCGGAGGTCCCTGTGGGTGTTGCCCTGGATGACCAGAAAAATTAGCCCCAGTGCATTAAACTGGGCTCTTCCCTCATCCTGAGGGGATGAGCCGGGGGAAAACAGCCCAGGAGCGCCTGGAGCTCCAAAACAAACGCCCGGCCCGGCTGCCGCGGGACTCCCACAGGGCCTGGCAAACACCCGGCCGGGGAGGGGCCCAGGGCACCCCTGGCCCCGCCGACGCTTCGCCCCCGCCCACGGCGCAGGCCGGGTCCCCCCGGACACCGGCCCAGCCCGGGCAGAGGCCCAGCCGAACCTCGAGGCCCTCCCCGCTCCCCCCGCGCCCTCAGGAGCCCCGTCCGGCCGGGGGGAGCCGCGCGGACCGCGGGGCACCCCCGGCATTACCTCCGCTCCCCGCACCGGGCGGCGCTTTTTTTTACGCCCCTTTTGCGACGGCCGGAAAGGAGGCGGTGGCAGCGCGCGCCGGGGGCGGGGCCGGGGCGGCGCGAGGACGGCGCGGGAGCGGCTGAGGTGAAGGGGGGGGGGCGGGGGGAGCCGAGCCCGCGTCGCTGCCAGCCCTGACACCTCCCCAGAGACGCCCCTCAGCGTCCCCTTCACCCCCACTGCTACCCTTGTCACCCCCCAGCGACCATCCCCCGGCCTGCCTGTCACCCCTCTTAGCGGCCGCCCGGTATTCCTGTCACCCCTTGTTACCCCCTCAGGGATCCTCTGTTACCCCCTCAGGGATCCCGCTTCATTCCCCTCAGCGACCTTCCGGTGTCCCTGTCACCCCGTCAGAGACACCCCTCGGAGACCCCTTGTTATCCCCTCAGAGACCCCCCCCCCTATCCTCAGTGACGCCATGGCCTCCCTGTCAGCCCTCATCACACTCTCAGTGACCCCCCCAGTGTCCCCTGACCCCCTGGATGTCACCCCCACCCTACTCCATGCCATGCCCTGCAGTCCCCACTGCACTTCGAGACCCCCAGGAACCTCAGGTGTCCTCCCTCCCTCTCCTGAAAACTCCCCCTCACCCCCTTTGTGCCCTCCTGTCAGCCCCAGTGACTCCCATCGCCGTCCCTGCCGCCCAGTGACCCCCCCACCACATCCCCAGTGACCCCCCATCCCTTGCACTAATCCCTCTGCCCCGAGGACCCCACTGAGCCCCTCTGCCCCTTCATCTCTCTGCCCTCAGCCTCCCCTTTCTCCCTGCCATTCCCTTTTCCTCCTCTCCTAAGCTTCCCTCTATCCTGGTTCCTTTTCCCTTTCCTCTCTGATCGCCCCCAGCGCCCCCCTCCCCCTGTGACCTTGCAGGGACTCCAGTCCCAGCTGTGCCCTGGGAATCTCTGGTGGTTTTAGATGCCCTCTGTGGTCAGGCAGGTGGGACTGGCAGGTGCCGTGGGTTCATCCCTGGCACGGAGCTCCTGGATCAGCCGGAGTGTGCCAGTGTCCCGAGCAGGCTTGGGGACATCCTGTGTCACGGTGTCCTGGACCTGGCACTGTTTGGGTTGGCTCCAGGCCATGCTGTGCCTTCCCAGCCAGGGAACAGGAGCAGGGCCAGAACAGAGACCCCCTGGAAGCTGCCCCCCTAAAGATTCCATGGCAACTTTTTTTGTGTCTGTACTGAGAAAACATTCGAAATGAGTCACCTGTCATTACCCTGCAGCAGGGACAGCAGAGGTGACACATTTCCTACTTCCTTACGTCAGTGCTTTGAGGATCAGTGACCTCTACCCGTGGCTTATCAATGGGACCTGACAGGCAGGTGTGCAGGCTGTTTGGGCTTAGCCCCCTCCAGCCTCTGTTTGCTTAGGAAGGCACAGACAAATTCCTCCATCCTTCCCTCAGCACTGGACAATTTGTTGGAGACAAAAGGAGTGTCCCTTGGTAGGGCTTTATCTCTGCCTGTCTGCCTGACAGAGCAGGGAAGAGGCAGGCTGACAATCCAGGAATCAGCAGTAAATCAGGAATTTCCCTTTTCCCCACATACTTCGACCATCTTTGCAGCTTTATCATTCCAGGTAGCATGAACTTTCTGCCCTTGATGATCTTGCCCACCTTTCATTTTCCTTTGGAGTTTCTATTCCACATGTTCCAGCCTGGGCAGGATGTGGCTGCATTCCTGCACTGGGAGAAACACTTCTGAGAGGGTTAAAATCTCCTTTGCTTTTGAAACACTTCCTTCACTTACTCTTGATATTGGAAACAATCTGTGATACTCAAACTGGAGCTTAAAAAAAACCCTTAGAACTCCAAAGTGCCTGAAGATCAGGATAAATGTTTAAGAAAATCATAGTTATATGGAAAATCGAGGCGGGCCATTGCTGCTTTGTAACCTGCTTGCAAAGGAGCTTATACAAAAAGGAGTTTGAGTGTGTTTTCCTTCTCCCTGTTGAAACAATGGGACAGGACAAGGTGTTAATAATAATTTGTCTCAGGACCTTGCAGCTGGCACATGGCAGTTCCCTTCTGCCTCCTGCTGTTTGGAGGTGCCTCGTTCTGTGCCCAGACAGAGCCAGGAGTTGGCAGGGACACAGGGCAGCTGCACAGCTGGGGACAGCCCGGAGTACACCATGGCCTGACTGTGCACAGGGATTTGCACAGAGTGAAGCCTGTGTTGGGGATGTACAGTCTGCCCCCAGAACAGTGGGAAAACTGACTTGATTCCACTGTAAAATATTTAATGGGGAGAGAGATGAAGGGAGGTGGGAACTCAGGATAGATCTTGACTGACAAGATGGTTTTTAGTGTAAGGAGAGTTGGTGAGGGGTTTCTGCTGGGGAAGGCAAGAGGGGCAGAGCCCAACTGGTGTCATCAGGATGAACCTCCTGGGGGGCTACAGATTCCTCCTGAGGGACAGCTCCGATCTCTGCTCTCTGTGAGCAGGGACAGGACCCATGGAAAGGGCTGGAGCTGTGTCAGGGGAGGGTCAGGCTGGAGATCAGGGAAAGGTTCTTCCCCCAGAGGGTGCTGGGCACTGCCCAGGCTCCCCAGGGAATGAATGGGCACAGCCCCGAGGCTGCCAGAGCTCCAGGAGTGTTTGGCCAAGGCTCTCCGGGTGCACAGGGTGGGATTGTTGGGGTGTCAGTGCAGGGCCAGGAGTTGGACTGGATGGTCCTGTGGGTCCCTTCCAGCTCAGGAGATTCTGTGATTCCACCAGCCTGCAGCCACACTCAGTAAGAAGCTGTGCCTCAGCAGAGCTGTGGGGTATGACTGAAGCTGTTCTTTGTGCCAGACTGCATGAAAACTGTGAGAAGTCATGTGCAGGGCTCAGCCCTGGGCTCGGTGACAGCTCAGGGTGCAGAGATTGCCAGTCCTAACAGTGAGGGCTCCTCTGCAGCCCAGCTTGCTTTGAAGCAGACAGTGTTGATGAGCTGCCTGTGTGGACACATTTATTTTGTAGTAAGGGGAGTATCCAGGGAGAAGTTGGGAATAGCTGTTCTGCTTTACTAAGCTCTTCCTAGCCCAAGTAAATCAGTCTGCCCAGGCACGTAAATACCCTCAGCATGTGGAGGATCTGCACTGTCTGTGAGCTTCATCCCTACAGAGCTTCACCCCCTCTGCATCCCCAAGGCAATGCCCCAAACCTGTGGGAGGAGAAGTGAGGAGTTAGGGAATGTCTGATTGAACAGACAGGCTGGATCCATGGCCAAGGCCAGCAGTGGGAGGGTCAACAAGACCAATGCCAGGTTCTGCCCTTGGGTCACAACAGTCCCATGGAATGTTCCAAGCTGGGGCAGGAGTGGCTGGAAAGCTGGGAAAGAATCTGGGAGTGCTGGTGACAGTGGCTGGACATGTGCCCAGGTGTGCCCAGGTGGGCAAGAGGCCAATGGCCCCTGGGCTGTCAGAGCCATGGTGTGTCCAGAGGCCCAGTGTGGTGCCCTGTGCTGGCACTGCTGGGGCACCTCCAGTCCTGGGATCAGTTCTGGGCCCCTCCTGACAAGAGACATTGAGGGGCTGGAGCGTGTCCAGGGCAGGGAACAGAGCTGGGGAAGGGTCTGGAGCCCCAGGAGCGGCTGAGGGAGCTGGAAAGGGGCTCAGGCTGGAGCAAAGGAGGCTCAGGGGGGACCTTGTGGCTCTGCACAAGTCCCTGACAGGAGGGGGCAGCCGGGGGGTCGGGCTCTGCTGCCAGGGAACAGGGCCAGGAGGAGAGGGAACGGCCTCAGGCTGGGCCAGGGGAGGGGCAGGGTGGATACTGGGAACAATTTCTTCACTGAATGAGTTGTCCAGCACTGGCAGGGGCTGTCCAAGGCAGAGGTGGAGTCACCATCCCTGGAGGGATTTAGAAGCCGTGGATATGGCACTTGGGGACATGGTTTAGTGGTGGCCTTGGCAGTGCCAGAGGAACAGTTGGACTCGATCTTAGAGGGCTTTTCCAACTTAAATGATCCTATGAAACTCAGGTTGCTCCAGCCCCTCTCCTGCCATGTATTTAGCATTGCACCAGCAGGACACTGGGATGTGTGTCCACAACGAAATGGGAAGTCTCCGTGTTCTGTTCCCTTCCTGAGGTGAAAGCCCTGGTCTTAGGCACTGGTTTTAGTTGCATACACTTCATCTCTTTAAAGCTCCTCAGTTCAAGTTAAATTGTTGTGTAGACAACTCCTGAAATCAAACAGCCTTAAACACCAGTTTTTCTTCATTTCTGCCACCCCAGCACACACAGGCTTCACTCCTTAAACCACTTGGAGCACGGGAAAAACATCCTGGGGCAAGCCAACGGTCTAATCCTGTGTCCAGTCAGCAGCAGTGACTAATAGAAGGTGCTAAGAAGAATAAACAAGGCAAGAGGTACAGAAGTACTTCACATCTTGCTTATTTTCCTTTATATCTCAGAGAGTCAGAAAAATGAAGCGGACGTGGAGCTTCAGCAGAAAAATGACCTTGGATTCCCCTTAGTGACGTCCTCTGATGCCCTTTTTCTCAGGTATGTGGAATGTGGTTGGTTGGTTGGTTGGTTGGTTTGTTTGCAGGGGAAAATCTGTTAGCTCAGAAATAAATTTAAGGCACTATGAATATTTAAATGTGAAAGGAAAAGTATATTCAGACTGACTGCTTGGAGTTGGGAATTACATACTCAGGCACATAACATTTATAACAGAGAATGTCATGCAAAATCTGCATTTCTCTTTCAAATTCCCAATTTACTCATACTAGAGATGGGATTGTGAAGTTACAGTCATTACTGCATTGCAGTCTTAAAATCATCATCAGATGGCAAACTTTATATTTAGCTTAAAAACGGGCACGAAATGGGGCAACTTGAATTCTGTCAATCTGTTCTTATTCACTACATCTCCTGTTAAACACCTTCACCTGCCACCAACCAGTTCCTCACAAGCAGCTGACCCTTCACCTCTGCAAGGCTGCAGTTGTCCATTCTGTGCAAGGGTGACCAGCTCTGATCTCTTGCAAGATTCACCCGCTTTGTTTCAACTTTTTTTCCTGCCATGAGACTTTCTAGTCTTGGTGCTTCCTCTTTCTTCCTTTTCTCTTCCTCCTTTCTTTCAGCCTCTCACACTCCAGGCCGTGCCTTTCTAAAACCTCTCTGTGCTGTACTTCCATCTAATTTGTTTCAACATTATCCTGCTTTTCTCACATACAGATCTTTGCCTGGATGCCCTTGGATGTGTGCTCTCCATTATTTGCTCTTTACCTTTGTCCTCTTTCATACTGCATTTACGGTCTCCAATTTTAACTATGTTGAAACACTTTTCTCCTCTTCTCTCCAGTGACCATCAGGAAACACTTTTTCCCAGTGAGGTTGACTGGCAGTGGTCATCCCAGGCTGCCCAGAAAGGTTGTGGTAGCTCCATCCTTGGGGTGTCATCCTGCACTACTGGCTCTGGTGGCCCTGCTTGAGCAGGGGGATGGCCCAAGTGACTTCCAGAGCTCCTTCCCCCCTCAGCAATTCTGGGATGCTGAAATATCTCTGGTTGTGTTTGAGGCTAGTAGCAAATTACTTCCCTTTTGCAGCAAGAGTAGGGAGGAGTTGCAGTTCTCTCTGTGTGGTCTCACCAGGGTGGCACAGCTGCACCTTCTTGCTCTTAGAGAACTGGGGTGAGACACAGATTTGCTGTCAGGCTGGGATTTAGGGAACTGGACAGTGAGTACAGAGTCATCATTTCACTGCACTGCACGTGAATCTTTCCCTCCCACCTGTAAAACAGCAGCTGCTGGGAGTAACCCTTGCGTTTGAGGGTTGTGATTGGTAGCAGTGAGCTCAGATAGTTGAGAGCTCGTGAAGCCAGGCTGGATGGAGCTCAGCAGCCTGCTCTAGTGAAAGGTGCCCCTGCCCTGTTAATATTGGTATTGTTATCATTGGTATTACAATCCATGGGGAAGTTCTGATTCATTCTCCACAAAAGAAGTGGATTTATGTTCTCAAACCTCCATAGGTGATGTCTTCCAAAAGTTAACTTTACAGCATAGAATAAATAGATCTGAACATTACTTCAGTTTTTATTTCATCCAAAATACGGGGTTTTTTTAATATTTTTACTGACATTTCATCCTAAACATTAATAAATTTAAAAAACAAACTCATTTTAAAAAGTTGTTGCAGAATGGCAAAGTCATTTTCTGTCCTACTCTGTGAGGTACCTCAGCACGGGCTTCTCCTTGGCAATACCCAAATCTAGAGAGGAGGGGAGGAAGAGCTGTGGGGAAATGGAGCTGTTTGCTCAACATGAACACAGTGAGCTCAGGAAACCCTCTGTGCTTTGAGAGAGCCCATCAGCACCTTGTGGAGACACAAGGAAATGAGTCTCTGAAACAGAGAAGACTCAGAATGGAAAATAAAACCCATGTGTGTGCAACTAAAGGCTGGCAGGGTTAGATGGGATATTGGATATTCCTCCCTGTGAGGGTGGGCAGGCCCTGGCACAGGGTGCCCAGAGAAGCTGGGGCTGCCCCATCCCTGGCAGTGCCCAAGGCCAGGTTGGACGGGGCTTGGAGCATCCTGGGATAGTGGAAGGTGTCCCTTCCCATGGCAGGGAGTGGAATGAGATGGGGTTTAAAGTTCCTTTCAGCCCTGGGACTCTATAACAGATGTCGAGTCACACAGCCTGACAGGGAGTAATTGCGGGCAGGTATTAAAGTAATTTGGGGTCATTTCCTCCATGTCTGTCCCGCTAGTTGTTAATGGCAGCTGGAGGCTCCACCACAGCCACCATCAGTTGCAGTGTCGGTGCAGGGACATGTTCTATGTCAGCTCACTCTGCTGACATGGTGTTGTGACACAAGGCTGAGAAGAAAATGGAGTCACTTACTCATAGTGACCCACTTGACCTTCTTCTGGCAGCAACAAATCCAAGCCATGTAGTAAAATGTCAGTGCTGGTTTCTAATGATCCTCTAAGAATTTCAGAATTAACATTTCCTGATTTAATTCTGTTTATTTATGATTTCTTCTGTGAAGTCAGTGTTCACTTTGGGTTTGCAGGAGAGGACTGAAAGCAATATCAAACTGCTCTATGGGAAGCAGCCTGCCTCAAGGAAAGCAAAACTTTTAGAGACCTCGTAGTAAAATCCTAGTAAACCTTTGAGAACTCTCAGTAAACCTTTGAGATCTCTCAGTAGACATTTGAGAACTCTTAGTAAACCTTTGCATTGGTTCTTCACAGTGTTGGGAGGCAGAAGTCAACCCTGAAATGTGGTGGTTCCAGCAAGGCCTCTCGTTCCTGCCCGTGGCTCTGGTTGTGTGGTCAGCAGCATCATTTGTGTTCTCCTACATTACTGCAATTGTCCTGCACCATGTGGACCCTTTGGTGCCCTACATCAGGTCAGTGATGTCCACCCTGTGTCAGAGCACTGAACTGACACCACTCCTGTGAATTCTTCCCAACTCCAGACTTAAATAGCAGTTCCTACCCAACAGCTCCAATTCTGAAGTTACTGTTTATAGCCATTATATAGTTATAGGTGATAATAAACTGACAGAGGGGGAAATTCCTTCCCTGTGAGGGTGCTGAGGCCCTGGCACAGGTTGCCCAGAGAAGCTGGGGCTGCCCCATGCCTGGAAGTGTTCAAAGCCAGGTTGGACAGGGCTTGGAGCACCCTGGGATGGTGAAAGGTGTCCCTAGCTGGAATGAGATGAGCTTTAAGGTCCCTCCCAACCCAACCCATTCTGGGATTTCTGTGTTACTCTATTTAAAGGTGTCTGGTTTTGTGCAAAACTCTAAGCTTTGGCTCTGTGAACATACCTTTAAAATGATGATGAACAAGGGAACGGGGGTGCCTCACCACACCCCTGCTCCGAGTGAAGCCTCTCGCTGTCACCAGGTTTGTTGCACCAGTAAATCCATACTAAAATCTACATTGCCAACTTTATTCCATCAAAGCTGATATATATAACTCAAGCTTTGCTCTTTCAGTTTTCCATGTTCTTCATTTTTCTAATTTTAATCCTTTTTATTCACCTTTTATGGAATCCAGATCGATATGAAAGGAATAGTTACTCTGAGCATGATCATCCCGTGCTCCAAGGCTGCCTTGTCTTTATCATGGTGATTTCTACAGCTCTAAAACCAGCACAGCATAGTTTGAGTAATGAACAATTCAGTGAAAAACATCTGGGAGGGGTTTTTTTACCTTTCCTTTGTAGACTGAAATAAGTAAAGTTGTGTTGGAAGTATTTTTAATATAGATATAGATAATATAGGATATGTGTCACTCCATTTATCTTTTCCAGTGATACAGGGACAATACCACCTGAAAGATGCTTATTTGGGATCATGTTAAATGTTTCAACCTTCTTGGGTGAGTACATAAAGCTGTTCCTTGGTGAGCTGCAGGCAGTTCTGGAATGCAACAACTTTAAACAAGTTAATTTCCTTCTCCAGATCATTAAACAGCCCAGAATTCTCACTCAGAAATGAAATACTGAGTAATAAATCTCAATTCTCTTAAGCAATTCAAAGTGTCTGTCAGGGATGTTATCCATGAATTGCCAGTATGGCAATTGCAGATTCTGGAAGGGCAAGAAATGCATTAAAAAAGCTAACAGAAAAAGAAAAGCAATAAAAATGCAAATTCAAGGCAGTCACCTTACCTGTGCTGCAACAATGGAGGGGGGAAACAACTTAATATGGCTTTTAAATGAAATAGATCAGAAAAATCTATTAATTTGACTTGTTTGCCATTATATTATTTCAAGTTTCACTTCCAGCCTTTCAGCTTTCCTATTTCAGTGCGCTCTAAAAAAATTCTTGTATTTTAAGAGTTGCCTCTGTCACTCAGCATCTTCCCAGGTAAAGCAGGACACTGCTCCCCAGCAGGAATCTCACTGCCTGGGGCTCTCTTTGGCAGGGATGGCCACCATGTACGTCCGGTACAAACAAGTGTCTGCCCTGAGCCCGGAAGAACCCAGGATCCTCAGGCTGAATAAGCTGGGCCTCACGCTGGGATGGCTGAGCTGCTTTGGACTCTGCATTATTGCCAATTTCCAGGTTTGTGCTCTGCCTGCTCTGCTCAGCTCCTGCCAGAGCTGTGTCTGTTCTGAGATACCTGATAATCTGGGGATTTACAGAAAGCAGCTTTCCATGGCAAACTGCTTTTTTGTCAAATTCTCTACAGAGAACGGTTGGAAAATACAAGGTTTGGCTTATAATTTGTTAGTTATTCCTTATTTGCTGTGGGACTTGGGAGCAGCTGTTCATGACATTTCCAAACATTCATGACCCCCAAGCTTTGCAGAAGCCACACTTGGATCTCCTTCCAGGCTGGTTGGAAGCCTGAGATCCAGATTGAAAGCCCACAGCTGTGGCTCAGGAGAATCAGGTATCAAATAGTAAACACTTGTTACAACTAGAAGTAAAGCCAGCAAAACCACCCAACCCCACAAGCCCAGCTCTGGAAAACCTGCCCTCTCGGGTGCATTTTCCTTCAAACCTCCTCAAATTCTTGAAAATTCTGCAATGTTAATTCTTCTAATTTTCTCCATCCCAGAGTCACTTTTTATTTTTTTCCTCCCCAATACTTTCCACTCCAAAAAACCCAAATCTGATATTCTCACTCATCACACCATGAGCAGGTCCCCATCATTGGCTTTACTTGCCAGGTGGTTGTATAATTGCCAGCCTTGTTAGTTAATTACCTGATGGATTTTGGGGCTCTGTTGTGGTGCCTGTAGCCTCCACAGGCTGTGGTGTCACCTTGGGCTCCTGCTGGATTAGGGACATGGAAAAGCAAAGAGGAAAAGCTCATGGAAAGCTCCACCTTTTCCTCAGCACAGCTCCCCAAGTGCTTCAGCAGCCCCTGTCTGAGAGACCTCAGCACTTCTCATTCTGGGCATTTTTTCTTTTGGAGACCTCAATCTATTTACTATTTTCTAGACCGCTCAGAGGTCCCAGCCTCCCATTCCACACCCACCAAGGAGAATCCTCCAGGCTCTGCTCAACTCCATGATTTCCCTCCACTGCCCTCTAGAAAGGATTTTTCTACTTTCAGCGGATTTCACAACAATCAGAACCCAGGAGGTGCATGTTAATTTGGTAACAGTTTGTGTAACCTGTAATCTTGAGCAAAACAGAAGTTGGAAGTGATGCACCTGCATATCCCAGGGATGCTAAGGACTGGTTTAAAGGCAAAAGGAGCTGAATCCCCCTGAAATCCACTGGTGACTGAAGACCCCAAAGTGTAAAACCAGAGAATTTCTCCCTGCTGACACGTCCCTGCACTGCACATGATTTTGGAGCACACACCTTTGCAACCTGCTTATTTCATAAACAGAAATTCTCACTGTGGATGCAGCACTTAAAATTCATTTGTGCACAGAGAGTGCACAAGGAAAAGCTTGGTCTTAAGAGTTACTCAGTCAGATACACGGCCAGCCTCACGTTTTAGGGCAGAAACATCTGCATGATTGGGGTGCCAGGCCTTGCCTTGAGCAACAGGTCAGACAACACATTTTGTTCCCTGTGTCTGGGTCCTGTGCTGAGCTGGAGATGAGAAGAAAGGACTGAACACACATGGGTTTTCAAGGCATATATTTTAAGAATTAATTTTTAGTTGGGTTGGTTTTTTTTGGAATATCTTCTTGTTTTAGTTATTTTTGCTATTTGACAGTTGATTCTCCTGGTGGTGGTTTTAAGTATTGAATTGATTGAACCTTGTTCCCTCAGAGTATTCCAAGATACTAATTTGACAAACAATCTTTATTCAAACCAGAGTTCATTCAGAGAAATGCAAAACCTCATTATTTTTAATCCAAAATTGGGTACTAGAATTGGGTTGTCTGTCCTGTATTCCCGAATCTTTCATAGATGCACAGGTTCCTGGGGTAGAAACTCCCATTCCCTGCCCAGCTGCAGGGATTCTCTCACCTGATTCTTGTGATATTGTCCATTTATGAAAAGAGCTCTCACAAATTCCTGTAGTGAAGGTACAGCTGTGACCTGTAACTTCACCACAAGAACAAAAGCAGAAATGTCAGAGGCTGGCAGGTTCTGGCCTCCAGACATCTCCCAATGGGGCTTCCAAGAAAAGTCTCCTGAGGACTGGCACAGTGCAGAGCTGCTTAGCTCAGGATGGGAGAAGGGCACTGAGGGGGTGGGTGCCAGCTTTTCACGGGCAGTGCCCTCTTTCCCTAGAAATGCATCCTGTACTACATCCACGTGCTGGGAGCCTGCCTGACCTTCGGGGTGGGGTCCATTTACATGCTGCTTCAGACCATCCTGTCCTACCTGATGCAGCCAGAACTTCACAGCAAAGACATCTTCTGGGCCCGCCTGGCCGTGTTCCTGTGGAGCTCTTCCAGCATCCTGAGCAGTATCCTTTGCCTGGGCAGTGGCACCAAACCCCAGCAGCCTCCCCAGGATTTACACCTGACCTGAACCACCACCATGTGCCACAAGAGGCCTGTCATTCTTGATTGTGTGCCCTGGTCTGTATTCCAACCTGGGAATTTCAGGGAAAAGGATTAATTTTAATTCCTTTAATACTTTTAAAAAAAACCATAAGAGGGATGGTTACCACCCTTTCTCCTCCCCTTTCCTACTGCACACCAGAGGCTGAAAACAGAAAAAATAAGAGTTTATCCCCAACAGGTCTGACTAAATAAGGAAAGATGGGGCCAAAGGGAAGTGTGCTTAAGGGATGGGTGGTTTCAATGGGGGAAAAAACCAGGTAAGAAATAAAAGTGTGTTCCTGAGGACAAGAAGGGTGTAGCGTGTTAGAGTTGGATACAACTAAAAGAGAAACCCAGAAAGTAGCACAAGAGGAAATACTCTAACAGACCATGTGGAGCAGGGCTGCTGTGCCTGCTGGCTCTGGAGCAGGGATGAGGTACTGGCACTTTCCAGAGAGACAATTCTGGAGAACATTTCAAGGGTGTGTCAGGGGGGACTTTGACCTCTGATCTCCTCCCTGCTCATCCTGCAGTTCAAAATACAAGGCATTTCTGACTGGCATTCCCTACCACCTTCCCTCGGCATCAGAACCCATCCTCCCCCTTTAGTTTTGAAGCTGGAAGTGGCTGTGGGGTTCAGAGAAAGGAAGAAACACAGAATGGTTTGGGTTGAAGGGACCTTCTAGTCCTGCCCTCTCACAGTGGGAATCCATTCCTGTTTATCTGTGTATTTATATACCAAATGTGGGCCCACCTACCCAGAAATAGAGGCCTTTTTCCTCTCCAGACTCATTGAAAGAGTCAGGAAACTGCACCAGAACAGTTCCCATGCTCACCACAACAGACCTGAACATTGGATTTAAAAATCAAACTCAGTTTTTGTGTCAAACAGGACAACACCACCAAAGCTTCTGAATTCCAGAGATGCAAGTTGCAAAACCCATCGCTTAAACCCTGTCCCATCTGCAGCTGTATCCAGGCCACTGATTTAATCCCCACCAATCCCACTTATTTCCAGGCTGGCAGCCAATACCAACACTAAACCATAAGTCCCATTTCCCATGGTTGGAGCATCTCGCTGGGCTCCCATCCCTGCTGCTACAGGGTTATAGAATCTGCAGGAGTCAGAGGTGCAGGGACAGTGGGGCACAGGCTTGTTATCCATCATGAAGGACCCTCACCTGCTGAGGGGCTTGGCAAACAGCAAGGAAATCATCCAGGAAACTTGGAGAATTGTTGTCCCTAACAGAAATTTTTGGTATTAGCAAACAAGATTTTCAGCTTTGAATAGTGAGGAACCAAACTTGGGGGAAACTAAAATGGAACAATATGATCTGCTGCAAGTTAAGCTCCTCTTGCAGATGCCAGAAGCCCACAAACCTCAAAACTGTAGAGGTTTTTGTACCAATGTGGTCTAACCAAAATTATAGGGAAGTTGTAGAAATAATGATGTGTACATACATAACAATGAAAGGGGAAGGAAAATTATTGTTCTAAATGAACAGCTCATAATGTAATAAGGGAAAGATGGGGACAGGGAGAAGTCTGTGGCCTTGGGTGAAATGGTTGTAACAGGTACTGGAAGACAGAAGGAAATGTATTTTGTGTCAGCTCTGGGGTCACAGCAGGGCCAGGGCAGTGCCCATCCCCTGTGCTGGCACTGCTGGGGCACCTCCAGTCCTGGGATCAGCTCTGGGCCCCTCCTGACAAGAGACATTGAGGGGCTGGAGCGTGTCCAGGGCAGGGAACAGGGCTGGGGAAGGGGCTGGAGCCCCAGGAGCAGCTGAGGGAACTGGAAAGGGGCTCAGCCTGGAGCAAAGGAGGCTCAGGGGGGACCTTGTGGCTCTGCACAAGTCCCTGACAGGAGGGGGCAGCCGGGGGGGTCGGGCTCTGCTGCCAGGGAACAGGGCCAGGAGGAGAGGGAACGGCCTCAGGCTGGGCCAGGGGAGGCTCAAGGTGGATATTGCGGAAAATTTCTTCATGGAAAGGGTGGTCAGGCCCTGGCACAGCTGCCCACTCAAGGCCATGTTTGTGCCAGGAAGTCCAGGCTTGTTCACCACCAAAATTAATCTTTCATATCAGGAGGCTCTTGATGTTTAATCTCATTACCCAATGAAGAAGTTAATACCTTAATCCTATGAAAATCGGGTTATCTGTAAATTAATGATCCGAGTTTCATTTGTGGTGTTGCAGGAGCATTTTCTTGGGTACCTTCCCTCTGTAAGATGTTGAAAAAGTGACATCAACCACTCCAGAAAGATCCAGGTCTTGGATTAAATGGGGGATCATTGTCACGTGGGGTGAAATCCAAAGAAGTTCTCAAACCTTGACTAAGAGGGAAACAGAAAAGCCAAAAACCCTCTTTGCTGCAGGTGATACAGAATTCCAACCTGTGGCTCACAGCAAGAATTCAGGGTGGTTGAGACATTGAAAAGCCATCAGAGAAAGAGATCTAGACTTTTATTAGGGTGGGAAATGCCAGTAAAATTAAATTTAAATGCTCTGTAAGTGCTCACATATGATCATAGCTTAAACACTTACATGAGAGTGCTGCACTTGATCAGAGGAATAACAAGAAGCAGCACACAGAGAACAGAAATAATGGATTTAGGTTCAGATTAACCTTTTCACGTGACAATAACCAGGGATTGGGACAAGCTACAGGTTGATGGGCACGATGTGAACAGTCCATGGCACCATTAACTGCTCCTCAGGCTGAGACCTCACAGCCTCAGCTCAACACAGTCTGCAAGTTCCATGTCCTTCATTCTTGGCCTTGAATCTTCCTTAACCTCTTCCCTCAGTGTTTGTGTCCTCAGTTGTGTTGTACAGTGGCCTGTATGGCCAGAACCTGGTGCAGAAGCTGCACTGGGACCCCCAGGAAAGAGTAAGTGACTGGGGGAGAAATAGACACCAAATCCATCTGGGTTTGGAGGGACAGGTGGGAACTTCTGCAACTCACCAGATGGACTGGGGTGGGAGAGGAGAGAGCTGTGCCAGCCAAACCAGCCAGCAGCTCCTTGGAATCACAGGATCCCAGGCTGGGGTGGGTTGGGAGGGAAGTTAAAGCCCATCCAGTTCCACCCCCTGCCCTGGCCAGGGACACCTTCCACCGGCCCAAGTTGCTCCAAGCCCTGTCCAACCTGGCCTTGGACATTTCCAGGGATGGGGCAGCCCCAGCTTCTCTGGGCAACCTGGACCAGCACTTGCTGAAGTTCTGATCTCACAAAACTTTGGATCTTCAAGTGTAGCTCTAAATTAATCCCTCCTGCATCTTGAGGAGGGCCTTGAAGCTCCCTGCTCTTTGTTAGTTGAGCTCTGGATTGAACCTTCAGGTTTTGCAGGTGGGTATTAAATTCCCAGTGGACATCATCCCAGTTGGAGCAGGTGCTTTCCTGGTCATTCTCATTCTTCAACACTTCCTTCTTGGAAACTCCAGACACAAGAAGGGATTTTGGTCTCCAGTGGGAATAGGTGTGGATGCAAGATCTCACATAGTGTGCCACGAGTCACGAGCCATCCATGCACCACTGCAGGTTCCGGAGCAGTTTCCACACAGATTTTTTTCCCCTCTTTAACACAGGGCTACACCCCCCACATCATCAGCACCGTCTCCGAGTGGTCGCTGGCATTCTCCTTCCTCAGCTTCTTCCTCACCTACATCCGTGACTTCCAGGTAAAATGAAGTTCATGTTCTCTTTTTCTGAATGGCCCGGGGTGGTGCAGCTGGGCAGCCTTAGGTTTTGTGGAATCATGGAATCGTTTTGGTTGGAGAAGACCTTTAAGGTGGTGGAACCCAGCATGGATCAGGAGTCACCAGGGCTGGAGAGCCATGAGCAGCTCTAAGTGACCCCCATAGAATCTGTCCCTGCTGTGTCAGCACAGCTCCAGCACCAGGCTGGCCTTAACTGGCCAGACCTGTCACAGCCACAGGACAAGGCAAATGATGGAGCCAGTCCAGAGCACAGCAAGGAGCCAGGCACGTGGTTCTGAGCTGATCTGTTGGCGTTTCCAAAAATCTTTAGCATTTCCTCTGGCCACTGAAGTTCCCAGTGCTGAGGCAGTGAGGAGCTGCTCACGGGGACTCCCTCTGCTTTCCCTCCACAGAAAATCTCCCTGCGAGCCGTGGTCAGCCTGCAGGGCCAAACCCTGCACGAGAGCCCACCGAGCTTCGGGGCAGAGGAGCAGGCGTTGCTTGTGGCAGGGAGCATCTGATGGATGGAGAGAACTCAGCAGAACTCAGGAATTCAATAGCAATAACAGCTGAAATTTCTAAACATCTATTTTATATTTTTAAAAAGTATGAAGTGATTGTCTTGTACTTGACATCAAGGGCTTTGCTATTAACCCACAGCAATGCAAATGTTACCAGTACTGTGAATGAGTCTGTGACATTTCTACATTTTCCAATGTAATGAAGGATTAAATGAAGATTATTAATGAGTTGTTGTCTCCTCATCTCTTCCTCCACATCCAGTTTGACCTCCCTCACCCTCCTCTCTCCAGTGCTCCTGGCCAAGTCCTTTTGGATGGCAGAGCCTCCAGCCTCACCTCTGCTCCCCTTGGGCCCAGGGGGCTGATCCATGCCCTGCACTTTGGGCCAGATGGGATGGACCCCAAAGCCACCCCATCCTTTGAGCAGCCCATAGGGAAAAACCTCTTCACCCCACAGCCTGCTCTGGAGGTCAAGAGGCAGCTGAGCAGCTCCCTCCTGCTGGCTCTGGAGAGGAGTGACAGGGAGCAGCAGGAACCACACAGCCATGGAATCCCAGAAGGGTTTTGGCCCTTAAAGCCCATCCCATTCCACCCCCTGCCATGGGCAAGGACACCTTCCACTAGACCAGCTGGTTCCAGGCCCTGTCCAACCTGGCCTTCTCTCCATCCCTCTCGTGGCCATTGCTGGAGCTGACGGGCAGGTTGGCCCAGGAATTCTCATGCCAAGTGTCGCTGTTGCACAGGTGGAAGAGTTGGCCAAGGCAGCCCATGTCCTGCTCCCTCCAGAGCCAAGAGCTGTTCCTAAACACCCCAGAGGGCAACCCTTGTTCTCGTGTCCTTGACATCCCTGGTGCTCCCTGACAGCCTCCAACCCAAGCCAGCTGCTCCTTCCTCCAGCTGCTTCCAGCAGCTCCCAGAGTGCTGACAGCCCTTATTCCAGCCCTAAGGAGTGTCTGTGCTGCAGGGGCCGAGCTCCATGAGCCTCTCAGTGCCAGACACACCAGCTGGTTCCAGGGTCAGTCCATAGGGACAGCCTCCCACACTCCAGAGTCATGCCCAGACCGAGCCAGAAGCCTTAAAAACAAACATCTCAAATTCTACCAGAGTACAGCAGATTAAGGAGATATTTGATTGCACACAGACCTACCAAGTACATCCACAGCTGCCTCTGAGTCCTGCTTGGCAGGAATAGCTCAGCTCCCTTCCCAAGTTATTGCTCAAGGCTTGTACGTGAGCTCCAGCACATTTCCTCCCACACCAGAATCCCTTACATTGGCATCTTCCCTTCCTGGAGGGGCAGGCAAAGCACCAGGAGAGGAATTAATCTAAGCTGGAGGCCTCCTGGAAATCCTAGCAGTTCCCTGGGCAGCTTCTTTCTCCCAGATTTAAATGGGATGTCTCCATCCCTGTTACTCCATTTCCAGCCTGGTTCAGCCAGAGTTCAGACAATCCACAGGGTGTAAACAAACTTTGGGGGCAAAAGCTGCCAAACTACTGAGGGCAGTGGGGTGAGAGGACAGGTGGGTGAGATAAACATGGAGTCACAGAGAACCCTGGACTCTACAGCCTGGGAAGGTCTCCCAGAGTTGTATTTTAGCTGCTGATGAATCCTTAGGGATCCCAGCTGCCCTGGAGAGCTGCACACTTGGCCACACGCTTCCTAAGCAGGGAATAGGTAAACCCCAGTTCCTGATTAACTGCTCCAGTGTAGAAAATGGGATGTTTCAGCCGAGAGAATCCTTTGCCTCCCTCAAGGCTCATTAGACAAATGGTTTAAGCAGGAAATGGTCCCAACAGCGATGGGATCCCTGTGGAGAGGGAGGGAGAGAACTCTTTGCCTGGTACGATGGGAGGAGAAGGAAAAACCCCAACTGATTAACTCATGTAGCTCTCAAGGAGGCTCTAGGAGACATCTGCCTGCTCACAGGGCTTTCCTCAGCTCCCCTTCACTGCTTTCTCCCTGGATTCCTGTGAAACATGGAGATGTCATTCCTGACAACGGCCATCTGACGTGCTGCTCCCAGAAGCGATTCCTGCCCCAGGGAGCAGGAGTTTCTCTGTCATTTAATGTCCCTGTGATGAGCCAGCCAGGGCAGACTGAGGTTTAGGTTGGACATTAGGAAAAATTTCTTCCCCAAAAGGGTTGTCCAGCCCTGGCACAGCTGCTCAGGGCAGTGTGGAGTCGCCATTCCTGGAGGGATTCAAAAAAACCCATGTGGATGTGGCACTTGGGGGACATGGTTAATGGTGGCCCTGGCAGTGCTGGGGAACAGTTGGACTCCATGATCTCAGAGGGCTTTTCCAACCTCAAAGATTCTGATTTTACTGCCCAAACCAGTACATTCCTGGGTTAACAGTTAACACCCCAAAGCCCCCTCACTGCTTCCCCACCAGCCCAGCACCACATGCTGGGATTCCTGCTCATCTGCAGATCCATGGAAGTTCAGCCTTAGAGCATCCAACTCTTCTCTGTTTAACAACCTCCTCAATGCCCAGAAAACCCTTTTCTTGCTCTCTCACCCTTTGCCAGGAGACAGGGATGAGCAGCACCAAGGAGCAGCTGCCTGCTCCCAGCTGCTCCAGAGTTACACACCCCCATGAATCCCTGCCTTTTCCCCCTTCTCTGCAGCCCCACCCACAGTCATGATCCAGGGGCTGGGTTGGGTCCCACCTCCCATAGAATCATGTCTGGAAAAGACCTTCAAGATCATCCATCCAAGTCCACCCCACACTGCCACTGTAGCCCCATAACCCCTAAATCTCATCACCCAGCAAGATCCAGACACCCTCTGAACAACTCCAGGGATGGTGCCTCCAACAGCTCCGTGGGCAGCCCCTTCCAGCCTGACCAGCCCAGCACTGAACAGACTGACAGGGTCCATTAACACACCTGATTGCCCTGACCAGCCCCCGGGGACCTCCTCACACACTCATGGCCCATGAGCTCCATCTGAGCCCAAGCTTGAGCACCCAGCCCTGGCCTGGGCTGTTGTGGGTGGCCCTGGCTCAGCTCTGCCCCGGGATTTATTTTGTGGACAGTCCTCAGATCTCAATTCACAGAATCCCAGAATGATTTGGGTGTGAAGGGACATTAAAGACCATCTCATTCGACCCCTGTGTCATGGGCAGGGACACCTTCCACTGTCCCAGGCTGCTCCAAGCCCCGCCCAACCTGGCCTTGGGCACTGCCAGGGATCCAGGGGCAGCCACAGCTTCTCTGGGCACCCTGTGCCAGGGCCTGCCCACCCTCACAGGGAAAAATTCCTTCCCAATATCCCATCCAACCCTGCCCTCTGGCAGTGGGAAGCCATTCCCTGTGTCCTGTCACTCAATTGCCCCAATTCCTTCGCCAGCTCTCCTGGAGCCCCTTTAGGCCCTAGAATGGGCTCTGAGGCTCTCCCTCTGGTCTCGTCTTCTCCAGGTGAACACCCCCAGCTCTCCCAGCCTGGCTCCAGAGCAGAGGGACTCCAGGCCTCAGAGCAGCTCCGTGGCCTCCTCTGAACTTTCTCCAGCACCTCAACATCCTTCTGCTGCTGTTGGGCCCCAGGGCTGGAGGCAGCTCTGCACTCAGGGGTCTCACCTGAGTGGAGCAGAGGGGCAGAACCTCCCCTCCCCCGCTGCCCATACTGGGGGATCAGCCGAGGGCCTGGGGGCATTCTGGACTGGGGCATGTCCAGCGCTCACCACAAACACCCCCAAGTCGTTCTCCCAGGGCTGCTCCATCTGTTCATCCCCAGCTTGGATTCATCCTGGGGTCACCCTGACCCAGGTGCAGCACTCAGAACTTGGCCTTGTTAAGCCTCCTGAGATTCCCATGAGCCACTTTTGAGCTCGTCCGGGTCCCTCTGGGTGACTCTGTCCCTCAGGAGTGTCCCTGCCCCCTCAGCTCAGTGTCACCTGCTCAGGGTGCCCTCGATCCCTTCATTTGTCATTAATAAAGATACTAAATAATGCTGGTCCCAGTACAGACCCCTGAGGGACACTACTGATCCCAGTATGGACCCGTGAGGGACACTACTGGTCCCTGATGTCTGTCAGGACTCTGAGCCGTTGACCACAAGCTCCTGGATGTGTCCATCCAACCCATTCCTTATGCACCTGACAGTCCACCCGTTAAATCCATCTCTCCAATGGAGAGAAGGATACTGGGGGGGAACCGTGGCAAATGGTTACAGAAGTCTAGAAAAATGACATCTGCAGGCCTTCCCTCATCACTGATGGAGTCCCTCCTGTGGAGCTTCTCATCCACCAATGCCCCCAGGTCCTTCTCTTCAGGGCTGCTCTGTTCATCCCCAGCCTGGAGCTGTGCTCGGGGTTGCCCCGACCCAGGGGCAGGATCTCATCCTTGGCCTTGTTGAACTTCATGAGGTTCACATGATCCCATCTCTCCAGCCCATCCAGGTCCCTCTGGATGCCCCATCCCTTCCCTCCAGCATCTCACTGTCAGCATCGTGCTGAGGGTGCCTCAACCCCACTGTCACCGACAAAGACAGCGCTGGTCCCAACACTGACCCCTGGGGACACCACTTGTCACTGGGCTCCCCTTGTCTACAGCTGCAGCCCACAACCCTTTGAGCGCCACCATCCAGCCAATTCCTTATCCACTGAGTGCCCCACTCATCAGATCCACGTCTGTCCAGGTTTGAGACAAGGCTGTCCTGCAGGACAGTGTCAAATGCTTTGCACAGTCCAGGTAATGATGTCAGTCGCTCTGCCCTCACCCACCAGCACTGTAACCTCATCATACAGGGCCACCAAGTTTGTCAGGCATGACTTGCCTTCAGAGAAGCCATGTTGGCTGTCACCCATCATCTCCTTCTTTTCCATGTGCCTTAGCCTAGTTTCCAGAAGGATCTGCTCCGTGATCTTGCCAGACACCAGTGTGACTGACTGGCCTGTAGTGCACTGCATCTGCCTTATTTCTCTTTTGAAAAACGGAGTCAAATTTCCCATTTTCCAGTCAGTGGGAACTTCACCAAACAGCCACAATTTCTCGGATATGATGGAGAGTGGCTTAGGAACTTCCTCTGCCAGTTCCCCCAGGATCCAGAGATGCATCTCATCAGGTTCCATGGACCTGTGCACCTTCATATTCCTTAAATACTCCTGAATCTGACCTTCTCAAGTCCAGAGAAGGGAGTAGAGCTGGTGGGAGGGTGTGGAGCACAAGTCCTATTAGGAGCAGCTGAGGGAGCTGGAAAGGGGCTCAGCCTGGAGCAGAGGAGGCTCAGGGGGACCTTGTGGCTCTGCACAACTCCGTGACAGGAGGGGGCAGCCGGGGGGGGGGGGGCTCAGGCTCTGCTCCCAGGGAACAGGGACAGGAGGAGAAGAAATGGCCCCAAGCTGTGCCAGGAGGAATTTCTCCATGGAAAGGGTGGTCAGGCATTGGAAGGGGCTGCCAGGAAGGTGATGCAGTAACAATCCCTCGAGGTGTCCAAGGAATGCCTGGACACGGCACTCAGTCACAAGGTGGGGATTGGTCACAGGCCGGGCTCGATGACACAGGTTTGACTTGATCACCTTGGACGGCTTTTCCAACCTTAAAGGTTCTGGGATTCTCTGATTCTCCCACTGTGGACAGTTCCTCCTTCTCCCAGTCCCCACCTTTGCCCCGCGACTCCAGAGGTGTGACTGGGTCACTTCCCAGTGAAGATGAGGCACAAACGTCGCTGAGAAGCTCGGCCTTCTCCATGGCCTGGGTAAGCAGGTGTCCTGTTTCCTTCTGGAGAGGGCCCACATTTTCCCCAGTCTTCCTTTTCTCACCAATGTACCTATAGAAGCTTTTCTGTTGCTCTTGATGTCCCTGGCCAGATTTAACTCTAGTAGGGCTCCAGGTTTCCTAACCTGATCCCTCGCTGCTTGGACAATCCCTCTGTATTCCTCCCAGGCTGCCTGTCCTTGCTTCCACACCCTGGAGGCTTCCTCTTTGAGTTTGTTCAGGAGCTCCTTGTTCACCCTCACAGGCCTCCTGGAGTTTCTGTCCTTGGGATGCGTTGCTCCTGAGCTTGGAGGTGATCCTTAAATATCAACCAGCCATCCTGGGCCCCTCCTCCCTCTAGGGCTTTATCCCATGGGACTCAACCAAGCAGATCCCTGAAGAGGAAAACAGCTTTCCTGAATCCCAGGGCTCACTGTGTGCCCTCCTGGCTGCCCTGAGGATCCTGAATCCACCATTCCATGTTCCCTCAGCCCAGGCTGCCCTTGAGCTTCTCATTCCCCACCACGTGGTCCTTGTTGGTGAGCACAAGGTCCAGCACAGCTCCTCCCTTTGCTGGCTCCTCTCTCACTTGGAGAAGGAGTTTATCCTCAAGGCATTCCAGAACCTCCTGGATCAATTATGCTCCGTGTGTTGTCCCTCCAAGAGATACTGGCGTACTTGAAGCCCCTCATGAGGAGCAGCGTTGTGAACACGACACCGCTATTGTCTGTCCAGAGCGTCATCCGACGGCTGTTCCTGGTACAGACCCCCTGAAAGCCACCCCCACGTGGCTTCCTGGGCTGCACTCGGCAACGCCCAGGTCTGGGTCAGTGCTGGGCTCGACTACCTCAGGTTTAGGTCAGACTTGATGATCTTGAGGGTCTTTTCCAACCTAAAAACGATCCAACAATTCTACATCTGGGACAGAGCTCTGTGAAGGTTTGTGCCCCACACAGAAGTGCTGGGGCTGTGGGGAGTCTGCAGTACAGGAGACAGGCACAGGGGCAGTCCTGGCCAGGGACCCCAAGGCGCCAGGTTTGGCTGATGTTGGCAACTTGCCCAGCACCATCTCTGCTTCCTGATCTGTTCTGCCCAGCACTCACTGCTGCCTCTGCTCTTTGCACTCTGAAATTCCTAAAAGGTTCTTCCCAGGTATTTGCTTGGAGTAACAATTTTAATGCATATCCTAAATCCATGGAGTTCGTATGTACTTAGCACAGCAATAATCCCAGTGTGTGACACCTTCCTGCCAGCCAGGCTGCACTCAGGGATGGCCACCAGTCACCTTCAGTCCTGGGGTGGCAGCCAGCATTCCCAGAACTCCAGTTCTTCATAGACTCTTCATAGATCATGGGAGTTCAAGGATGAACAGGGCAGCAAAATCCAATCCATGCTGCAGATGATGAGTCTGGACGAGGGGCAGCTCCAACAGCCTCAAGGTCCTTGGCTGTCAGAAACCCCTTTGCTCCTCCTGGCACAACTTTCCCCCATCAGCACATCAAGAGGCTTCTCTTGGCTCTCAGTGAGCCCTCCAACTTTGCACTGATGTTGTTCCAAGGAAGATCTCTCTCTTCCATACTTGGTTTCACTCTTTTTCTGAGCTGCACCAGGTGTTTTCCATCACTATATTGGACATAGCCCATTCACCTTCTTCCACCAAATCCTGGTCACATTTCTTCAAAATTTTGCAGTGAGGATTCTTCTCCCAATTTTGAGTATTTTATCATCTCTACAAAGAACCAGGCAAATGGACCACTTTGTTAGGGTAAAAGAGGTTCTGAGAGAAAGAAGATGGTGTATTGTAGAATGTCAGTGCTGGAATCCTCCAGTGCAACGAGAGGATAAGAGAACTTGGCTTCCTTATTTTTTTGAAGATCATTGGAAAATAGAGGAAAGACATTTGTTAGAGGACAGTAAGTGAGCAAAGCCTGTTGGAAGAGTATCCACCAGGTGACTGCAGCAGCAGACACAAGGTTGCCTCCATCTACTTCCTGATTCCCACCTCATCCTTTCAGGTGGGATGGAGTCAATGTCCTTCAAGCAGCCCCATGTCATGCTGTGTTTGGGATTTTGAGGAGACTGCAGATCACACCCCCATGGTTTGAGGAGAGTTCCCACAACATCCAGGTTTTCTCTTTCTCTCACTGTGCACCCCCCAGCAGGCTTGGAATGGACAGGACGTCGGGAATGGACAGGAAGTCGGGAATGGACAGGAAGCTGGGAATGGACACAGCCTGGACAGTCCTCCCAGACTGACCAAAGGGATATTCCATGGCACAGGAGGCCATGCTCAGCAAAGAAAAGCTTTATGGCAGCAGGAGGATGGAGGGACGTTTCTGGTCACAGTGTTTGTCTTCAAGCGAACGCTGCACACAGAGACCCCGGGAAGAGCCGATCTTCTGCACTGCCAGGACGTGGTGACCAAATCCTGATTCTGCTTTTTGCGCAAGCAGCTTTTGCTTGACCTGTTAAACTGCCTTGTTCTCCACCCACGATGCCATCCTTCCACTTTCCCCCATCCCGCAGGAGGGCAGTGATTGGGTGGGTGGGTGTCTGGGACCTGGCCAAGGTCAATTCTGTCACAAAACACCCATTCCATACAAGGTGAGCCCATGGATACCCACAGTACCACCCTGACCTGCTTGTTCCACCACACTTCCCTCCTACCGAGCAATCTCAGTCACTGCAGAGTTTATTTCCATGATTCACCTTCTCTCCTCACCCACCTGCAGCTGGTCCATCACCTTGGTCTAGGCCAAGCTCTCCCCATCCCTGGCAGTGTCCAAGGCCAGGTTGGACGAGGCTTGGAGAAACCTGGGATAGTGGAAGGTGGCCCTGCCCCTGGCAGGGAGTGGAATGGGATGAGCTTTAAGGTCCCTTTACACCCCAAACCCTTCTCTGATTCTGTGATTTTTCAGAGCAGGAATTTCCTTTTTCTTACCTTATAAAAACCCCTCCTGCCTCTTCAATCCCCTGGAATTTTTCACACTGTCAAAACTTACATAATTAAGGAATACGGGACTGAGACAGTCGAAGCTCCCCAAGAAACATCCATCCTCCACCAAAACCCTACAGATAAACTGGGCATCCATGGGATAATAAATGAAAACTCTGCAGATGAAAATTTGATTAAAATGAAACAAAATAAGAATAAAACCAGAAATAAGGACAGTAACAAACAACCTCCCATGAACACAAATCCCCAGTGGAGCTCTGCTGGGGCTGGTGATGTTTAACATAAACATCAACAAACAAGAACAAAACAATGTCAAACTCTGCTGGCAAAAAAAGTTATTAATTGGTGGAAGGGAAACTGAAAAACTGCAGAAGGAACCTGCAAGGATCAGAGACATGAACAACAGAGGGCAAGGAAAGGTGTCCCTACAGATACAACAGAGCATGGTGGGAAAACACACAAGAAGTTCTACAAAAATTAGGACATAAAGACAGTCTGAGGGCACATCCCCTCCTACAAGGCAAACTAAGGTACCATCAACTGATGGTGGCAAGAGACATGTTCAAACAACAACAAATTAAAAGACACTCATTAAGGATTGTTAAAGATACCACCCAGGGACAAACAAGTCTTTTAGCTTCAAGAAATTATTATTAACAGAATTCTGTTTAAAAAAATACATCCCACCCTTCCAAAAGAACCCCACAACCACATTTCCACATTGCACAGCTGGCCATGGCCTTATAAAGGCTCACAATAATGACAGGGAGAGCCATGAATCCAAACTGTCACAGGGCTACTCCTGCCTCTGTCCTCACATCTGCAAGAGGTTTCGTATAAATATCTGCATTGTTACTGCCTAAAGTCTAATTCCCAGATCCTTTAAATAGCATTTATTAACCACTGACTGTTGACCTTTTCTGAAAATTGACAGTTTTCAGGAATTCATCAAAATTCTCATGCACATGAGGAAAACAAACAAAAAAGTATCCACAGCTGGGGTTTGCAATTTGCATTCGGGTTCTAAGAGCCAGGCCATGGAATTCCAAAGGGGAAAGTTTATTTGCTAAGACTAATACAGAACCCCTCTATTCATCATATGGGGAATGTGCTGGTAAAAATGCCCTTGGTCTGTGCTCTTGGATTGTGTCCCAGAAGTAGAATTTGATGGTCCAAGTTTCTTAATTCTGGCATTTAACAAAAACCTAGAGTTCTCTAAATACACACATACTTAAACTTCACCTAGTTCTTCCATCTACCAGAAATATTCATTTAAGCAAGGGATTTCCTCTTGAAGTCACTGAAGAGGTGATGCACGAGGTTGGGATCCCCGGGGGGGGGTTCAGCTCTGCTGCATTTCCCGACGCATTTCCTCCAGCGCCGCCTCCCGCTCCCGCAGGAGCTGCTTCAGCCGCTTGATCTTTTCATCCCGTATTGTCTCATCCAGGTCCGGGGGAGCCACAGGGAAGGCATCATCTCGGAAAGAACCTTCCAGAACCGAAGTATCCTCTTCAGAAGTCACTAAAACTGAAATCCCTGGCTGGGTAGTGTCACTGTACCTGGGGAACGTGTCCTGCTCTGAGTCCCTCCCTCGGGACGCTCCAGCGGAGCCGGTGGGAACACTTGGCTCTGGTGGGGCTGGGGGAGGTGAAACACTCCTGTTAAGTGCACTGGAACCTGAGCTGGTGATCTCTAAACTGAGACTTGTGGCTGATTTGATCGAGGTTCTCCTTCTCTTGCCACTGTCCAACAACGGTGAGGATTTCCTTTTCCTAGTCAAATCCTCTTCCAGATCCACAGTTATCTGCACAGTCAGAAACAGACAAAATTCACTTCTGTTAAACTGGGCATCAGCTACTTTATAACACCAAGTTCTCTAAGCACAAATTACGAGTTATTTGTTGCAAGCTTTTTAGAATTACTGCCCGGAAGAAGTTTCCTTCAGCAAAAGAACAAAGATATTTCTGCATTTGATATTTTTCTAGTAAAGATTCCCAGTTAACAATTCCAGAACACTGAATTCCCTCCTTAGTCAACACTGCATGTCTGCCTTTCCTGGGCATGTCCATCATCGCCTGTGGCTGTTTAAGTTAACACTACTGCAAGACAAAACCTTTCTAATTTGATGGGAAAATTCAGTGTAGAAGAATTCTTCATGTCTACATTTCCAAAAACATCAATCTGAGAAGTAATGTCCACTATCAGATTCAATTCCTCCCAGATGTTTTATTATTTGAATCATGGAATCTCATCCTGGTTTGAGCTGGAAGGGACCTTAAATCCCATTCCATTCCACCCCCTGCCATGGGCAAGGACACCTCCCACAAGACCAGGTTGCTCCAAGCTCCATCCAACCTGGCCTTGGACACTTGGGATGGATGGGTTAAAGCTAATGTGAATGTCAACAGCAGCCATGGATCTGCCCAATTATTAGCACTGAATTAGTAAAACCTGAGAAAGTCTTTGACTGAGTTGAGTAGAATCACATAGAAGAAAATGTGGCTGAAAAGAAATACTTGGATGGATAAAATCCTTTCCATGCATTAACATGAAAGTTCTTCCTTCCAGAAGTACCCAACCAATGACAAAGTTCAAACCAACATTTGTAATTTTAAAGATTGGACAGATCTACAAGTAAATTTCTTTTAACAAACCCATTCCTCTGCCTGTACCCACTGCACTGCTGGACAAACACAACCATCTGCAGAGGGTTGAATATAAATCAGGATACCAAGGTCTGGTCCCTATTCCAACTAGGACCATCACCACCAGCAGGGACAGTTTTCTCCAAAGAATTTGTTGTTCAAGTTTCCTCCAGAACCCAAAAATGAGGATAAAAATTCCTAGATGGTGCTCGAATCATACAGAAATCTCAAACAAGTTCTCACAGAGATCCCAACAACTCCTGACTCTCCTGGTGAATCCAGAGGTGGGAGGCTCCAAACACCCCCAGCTCTGCACTGACTGAACATACACTGCTTTCTGAGTGTGTTTAGCACTGAAAAATCCCAGATACCTTTTCCTCTTTAACACATTCCTGATGATGATTCGTTAGTTCCACATCCAATGAGGATGAACTGCAAGAACCATTTTTCCTTTCCAAGCTCTCACTGGAACAAACCCTTTCTTCTGGATTCTCACAGACGGCCCTTAACGGTATTCTTGTAAGGTAAACTCTCTCCTCCTTAAAGAGACCAAATTTTTTCCTTAATTCCAAGTATTGTTTCCAGTGTGGGTGCTCTTGGTGTTTGATTTGAATAACCTTTCCCGGTGAATCCATCTTTTGACATTGGATCTGAAATACAGAAGCAGTGAGAGAGCCATCAATCACTCTCTCACTCTCTCTCTCTACATATAAATAGATAAAATATATTAATATACAAGAAATAGGTACTAGAAAGACAGGTGAACATTTATTTTGTCTGCCATTCTCCAAGAGCTACATTTAACACAGGTAACATTTAACACAGATAAGCCAATTGTGATAAATTATACACAAATTATCATAGGTCTAACACTCGTTATTTAACACTCCAAGTACATTGTGGAACATCCAGAAAATGTCCAGGCCAACCAGCAACCACAAAAATAAAAGAAGCAACAAGAGAATCATCTGTTCTACCCCTTCAAATAGCAAAGAAAGAGGAGGGAAGAGCAGGCAGTGTCCTTACTCTGCAATCCAGGGGTTTGCCAATTTAGGGACAAGAGCACCAAATTTGCTGAGCTATTTCTCACCAAGGTTAAAGCAAATGCAAATGCTGACACTTGGCATCACACAGCACTGAGGAAAATAAATGGTATTTCAACCATTTTTCAGGTGAGGAACAATAAAAAAGCTAAGTCTTACAGTCTGTTGCAATAATTAAATGTCTAAAATTTGCAAAAATACACTTGGCTGACATTTCTGTTCTGCCTGGACAACACAAACAAGTTTCAGAATTATTTTTTTTCTCTGGAAACAAATTCATCCTGGCCTCTGGAGCTACTAAAAACGTGACCACCAATCCTGCATGGGGAGTTTGTGGGATTGGAGGCCTACAACTTCTAACAGATTTTCAACATTATGATCTTAAAAGAATATGTCAATGCAGCCACTAAGGATCTCAAGAGTTCCCTCTGCCTGACGTGGAGCCAGGAGTGAAGGAGGTGGATCCCTCCCCACCAGGGCAGGGGAGGAAGGAAACACAGCTCCTGCCTGTGGCTGTCAGAGCAAGTGGAGTCTGGAGCCGACAGTGCTACACACCAGAGTTGTCTCTGGAGGACAAACTCTGCTCTTCCAACTTACTCTCCTCTTGTGAGATGCAAACTTGACTTTCTCTACCCTACATCACCCCTACAGCCCTAAGGTTGTGCTGTGAGCGTGTGGCATCAACATCCAAGAGCCCAAACCATGAACAGCCTCCCTGGAGTTCAGTTATTGCTCATCATTTATCTCAGGAGGAAATCAAAAGCTACCTTACCTCTGCCCCTTTCTTTTCTATGCATTTCTCACTTGCACAGTGCAAAATTATTAGGAAATAGGCCATTTATTGACTAGAACCAACCTTAGAGCTGCATTTCCAGGATACCTGGTTACAAAAATGTGTGAACTCATCAAGAGCCATTTTATCCACCTAAAACCAGGACCACAGAACCACTGACCAGACACTGGGGTGGCATGTTTATGATTTATTACCTTTGGCCAGTCTTCACTGACAGCACATTCCTGCTTAGCCTGAGGTGACACAGGCCCTGCTGCCCTCGGGGAATGACTCAGGTCTTTGCCACTTTGACACACACCTTCCTGCACCCCTACTGCTGCAACTGGGGTCGCTCCACTGCAAGAAACGCTCTTGGTGAAGGGCAAACTCTGTCTCTGCATTACACTGGAATCCTGCTGACTAGCACTTGGTGTCAGCAGAGCTGCAGGTGTGGATTTTAAGTCATTTCTTAAGCCAACTGGTGATGAATTTTTGGAGACTGTACACGGTTTTGGGTCTTTCTGAGACAGCACCACTCCTTTGCTTTTTGACAACACCAGATTGACCACTTTACTGGTTATTTTATTGACTTCAGCAGAACCAATTCGCTTGGGTGTCTCCTTTTTAAGTGAAGCATCAGAAGAGGAAGATGTTTGTTTGTCAGCCTGGGCTGACAGAACATCAGAGCCTCTTTTGGTCAATAAATAGACTTTCCCATTGTACATGACCAGAGCATTATCTTTTAAAGGTGTGATTTTGGTTTGGCTTCCACCAGGACCGTTAGAACAGAGTGGCAAAATATTTGCAGGATTAACTTCTACATTCTTTGTGTCTGACAAAGTTTTCAGGATCTTGGAAGCCACATTATTTGAAGACTTTACAGGGATGAGACAAGCTGCTGAGAGCGGGGCAGTTTCTTGCACGATCCATTTCATGGGAGTTTGCTGGCACTGCTGCCCCTCGGATGGGACTGGCTCGGGAGAAGAACCAGATCCCTTTTGGGCAGCTGTCACTATCAGTGTCTTTGAAACTTCCGTGGCAGGTTTGGGGCAAAAGCTCTGCAAGTGCGTGGGCAGGACTTGGGAGGTTTTCACTGTGTTCACGGGTGACACGTAAATCACCGTCGGCGTTTTTGTACTGTCAGCCCCTCCAGACACGTTGGTGGCTGCAGCTGCCAGGATTTTTTGCTGTATTGAAGGTGGCAAAAGAGAGGCTGGGACAGATTTCACTTCTGCATCAGCTGGAATCTGAAGGTGGTGTCCAGAGGGCAGTGCTGGAGACCTGACAGTCACTGGGACGGGTTTGGTGTTCACCACCATGTAGGTTGTGCTGCTCTGGTGAGAGGAGCTCGTGATGGCCACGTTCTGCAAGGACACTCCATCCACAGACACACAGCTGCTCTGGCCGTTGGCAGCTGCACTTGGAATCGAGCTTTCCTTTTCAGAATCTGTCCTAACACTCTCCTGCTTGTCTAATGTCCTCGTAAGAATAATCTTTCCAGGATTAGGAGGCTGGAAAATAGGTATCTTAACAGATGAAGGCGCAGCAGTATTGCCAAGCTGTGTCTTAAAAGTAAGATGGACTGGGCTAGAAACATTTGCGTTAGAATTATTTGGCATGGCTGGAGACTGAACTACTGGCACAAAGCTTCCAGAAGTTTTAGAAATGGGAAGCAATTTCAGAAGGTTTTTTCCATCTGGTCCCGTTGTCTGAACGACTCGGTACATACAGCCTGCAATGCTTAACAAAGAAAAGGGAAAAGAGAGAAAAATGAAAGGCAGTGTAAGTGAACGAGCACAGGTACTTTAATTCATGAGCATCAGTGAACTCTACACCCAGGGCTGAAGCAGATTAACTCCTGGAAAATGCCTGAGTTAATTTTCAGGAGCTTCCTACTGACCTACCCAGGTTTCCATTTCAGACCATCTCAGACTGTCTGAAAATAGTGTCCAGCTTCTACACCCCAGAGTAGCAAGAAATGACATTTTTTCAGATTAAAAATAAGTTAAAAGACCCCAGAAAACACCTCACATTACCCTCCTCTTCCCCTCACAGGGCCTTTCATTCTGAAAATGATACCACTACCTCCCAATTTCCCAGAGAAGCCTTATTTTCCCCTTTCCCATCTCCCTGTTACTATTTCTAACCCTCCTGAGTGCTATGAACTATGAATTTCAGGAAGGCTTCAGGAGAATACAGGCAGAGTAGCTGCATGGCAAGAGAGAAGCAGAAACTACTTCAGACACAACAAAGCAATTTGGAAACAGGATGTGTTTATTTTGTGGAAGAGGTGGCTCCTGTGCCTCCCTGGCACCTGCCTGGCCATTCTTGAGGCAGATACAGACCACAGAGGTGGTTCATCCTCAAAGAGATGGAAAACTCTCAAACAATACTGGGTTATAAACATTTTTGAGAACAGAAGTCTAAGTCTAGGAAGGAAAAGGCTTCAAAACCAAGGAGGAACACATGGAAACAGCACCAGGGACATCTGGAGAGAAAACAGAGATTTCTTGCAGGTGAAGGTAAGAACTCACCAAGAGACAGACAGATCTTGTCAAAACACAAGTTAGTTGTGACTGCTCCAAATGCCAAGATTTTTCGAGTCCATGGCAGGACAAAGAACCTCTCCCACTCCAGGAGAGTCTGCCCAATGCAGGCTCTTCTGCAAAGAACTCCTGGACTCTGAGCAGAACAATCTACTGCCCAAAGCACTGCAGAGACACGTGTGGGCAAACAAAGCTGCCCTCACTGAGAAAGAAGAGACCAAATCACTGGAAGTTGTGACAGCAGATCCAGAGCGATTAAAAAGCAGAGCTGCCAACTCCACCTGGAGTCACCAAGAGCACCACGTCCATCCCATCGACTTCCTGTGTCAGTAAATGCTGTGAGACCACCGACATGGGAGCAGTTCCCAGTCCCACCCCGATGACATCAGGGCTGTGTTCTGCTTTCTGTCAGGTAGCTTTGAAATGGGCATTTTTTCTGTCTTTTTTGGGCTTCTGACTCAGCTTGGAGCAGGGCCCGAGAGCTCAGTCCTGCGTCCCAGCCCTGTGGCTGCTCAGGGGTCAGCCAGCCTTCGCTTCTCCCACCTGCTGGGAAGTCACAGGAGTGCTCTTCACTCCCAAAGCTGGGCGGTTCCTGCTGGGAGTCACATCCCCTGGGGGCTGACACAAACACCCCACTACTGTCTGCCCAACACACAAAGCCATCAGATACACAGAGCCTTCCTTGCTGTGACCTTGGAATTAACTCCCACCCCCAGTGTTTTGGTACAATGCCTCATTTCTGGGCACAAGGTATGAAAATGGAGATTTTTACATGAGGTATCAGTGCAGTGGGCAGGAAATTCTGCAGTATTTTTGGTTTTAAGGTGCTGAAAATTAAAATATGGGCATTATACCACATGGTTCCTAATGGAAGCTGTCACAGGAGGGCTTATGAGCAAAATGGAGTTGGATGTTTTGGCATCAGAAACGAGAGCTGAGATGGACTAGCACTGACAGGCAACAGTCTAACAGAAAACAGTTTTGCTTAAATGAAGAGGAAGTAGAAATATTTGTGTGTTTGAACATAACTAAAGCAGAGAAAAAAGACTTTTGGAGCACTTTAAACCTCCCAGCACTACTGACAATGCAAATGAGGAACAGCAGCAGCTCCTGGATTGTGCTTTGAATCTCTCAATACTTCTTTAATAACTCCATGGTCTACAGCCTCAACTTTGCTTCTATATATAAGAAGTAAAAGCAAATCCAGAAGGAATTTTTCAGCAAGTCCCACAAATGTGGAGCTGCTGAACAGAGAAACAGGCACTTACCTGCACCCCAACTAACTACGGCTGCAAATTGGCACCAAGGGGCAGAAGAAACCTCCAAAGAGGCTCGTTCCTCCACCTGTCAAAGCAAGGGAACACTTCTAACTTTTGGGCAAGAGGAGGGGGAGCAGATCACAGGGAAAGGAAGCAAGAAAAACAGGGAGAGATGAGCTGAAGATATATTTGCATCAATATTTTCCTCTGCCAGTTTCCAGCGCTCACGTCCTCGTTCCCACCTGGAACCACCATTCACCTCCATCTTGACAGACTTAAAAACTGGTTTTGACTGTGCTACAAACAGGAACTTTAAAGTAGATTGGGGGAAAAAAGCACCAGTAAAAAATCTCATTTGCCTGAACTTCAGATCATTCTGCTTTCCATGATTACAGAAGGCAACTGCAGCTTTTTATCTCCATGAAAAAGTGCAAGACACCCCAAAATCATCATTTTCTGGGAAATAACATTCTTTAACTTGAAACTAATATCAGGTATTTACACGTTGGGAGAATGACAAAAAGCTAAAGGATAGGCAAGAGAGAAGGAAAAGTCCAATGAGATACCAAGAAGTGGAATTCACCCAAATTGACTCAAACATCTTCGACTGAGGAGAGAAAGGATCACTGCACGTTTCCAGCACTGTGAGTTAAAAAGGCTTCATTGCAGCAATTTCACATAAAGCTTTTCCGGGGTGATACAAAGAAATTACCACGAGGAAGCTTCATGTTACCAGAATAAAATAAAGCACTGTCTCCATATGTTTTTGAGGGATGAAGAGGAGAGGTAGAAGTTGTTTTACTTCAGTCTTCAGGTCACTGCTCTTTGAATTAATGAATCTTTAAGAATCTCTTAATCAGAATGAAAAAAACTCCCTCAGTATCCCCTTTTTTAGGGTGTGAGATTAATTTGGTTAAAGAACAGGTTAATTTCTTTTCCTAAAAAAAAAAATGACAACAGGAAATCTGTATCCTGCCAGGTTGTCCTTGGGAATTTCTCCCATCGTTACTGAAGTAGAGTTTTCTTTCTCCTCTTCACCTTCCTTCACTTCCCAACTCCATAAGAACAAACCTCCTCAAATCTCATATATGAGTGCTCAGAAATAATTGTGTTGTTACAATACTTCAGAAAGGCCTAAGGCAGATCCATGAACAAAACTTGAGACAAATAAGTTAATGGAAGAATTAAAAAATGGTGGACTGGTAGAAACCTTATTTAATATCACCAGAGAAATGGCCAAATTCAATAAAAACAACCAAATAAAATTCTGTGACATTCATAGAGGGATCTGTCAACCAGATGACATTTTTTGGACCCAAAAAGGAGATTTCTTTCAGTGAACAGTCTGTGTGCAGCAACACCAACACCTTCCTATGGATGTGGCATTAAGGAAGGTAGGAAAGCAGAGAGAACAGAAAGAAACTGGGAGATTTATTTCTTTACTTACTTATTTCAAGACAGAAAAATAATAAGAATAATCTACATTTCCTTCAGTTCACCAGAATTCCTGTTTTCTTGACCAGACACAGCAGTTTTACTGTCTAAATTTCTCTCACTGTTCATTACTCTCAGTGAGCAGCACAAACCACAAAATATCGAGTATTTAAACATTCACCTTCTGTCCTTTATGCTTCCATTAACAAAAACACCCTCGGAATACTTTCAGAAAATAGGAATACTTTTTTCTGCCAAATAAATTCATTCACCAAATGGAGTGCAACCACCAGCACGATTCCCACAGAAATCCTGACTGTGCCATTAAAAACCGCATCAGCAGAGATCAAAGAGACAGACTGCTCAATTTCCCTGCAAAGTCGTCAGAAGGAACAATCCCCCTCGGAAGAAATGAGCTACTTTTCCATCTGCCTTCACTCCCAACTGTTCCTTTAGGCACAACTTTCACCTACAAATGTGAGGAAATCACCAGGGACTATGGGCCACTCCAGAGAAGCAACAGAATTTATCTTAATGGGTTCAGTTGGATCCAGGGAGTGGCAAAGTAACAACTTCTTGTCAATTGGAAATGTGCACCCAGGAACAAACTAAAATTAATTGATTGTAGTTGAGATATATTTATTTTATATAGCTGCATTCATTCTATGGATCATCTGAAAATTGTAATAAAATAATAATAGTAATGACAATACTAAATATATAGTAACATATAATCTAAATAATATACAATGATCATTGTTATTATCATTACCATCATCTAAAGGAAATCAAGAAATTGATGTTGAATTTGGAGGAATCCTGACCAGTATTTCAGTTCAAGCCATCTCTAATGGCCTGAGGTTTTACCCTAAACCAGAAGCTTTCAATAACGGCAGAAAAACCACTTTCTGTTTGACAGTAATTGTTTCTGGGAACTCTTTCATCCACTGTGGAATATTCCCTGCAGTACAGATAGCTGTGGATGTGCAAACTGCCAGGAAACGCTCGCTGTGCTCTGTTCTGAACCACAGCTCTCCTGATCCGTGACAGGATCCTCCTCCAGCCACAAAACCTCTGGTGGAATCTGCGACCATCAAAAACACCCAACGGGGATCAGAACCACCCAACGGGGACCAGAAATCACCCAACGGGGACCAGAAATCACCCAACGGGGATCCCACGGCAGCCCCGGGAATCAGAAATCACCCAAAACTCATCCCTGAGCACGCAGAGCACCCTGAGAACTCCAGAGAGCCAAGGAAAGGCATCGGGAGCCAAACCACGGCTGGAGCCGCGGGGCCCGCTGAGCTCCCGGCGCAAACCGGGGCTGGAGGCACGGAGAGGCAGCAGCCGCAGAATTCCCGGTACCGTCCCAGAGGGAGATCCCAGCACAGCCACGCCCGCGCGGTGCGATCCTAACGAGGGACCTGATGGGTAAAGCTGCCCCAGAGAGCCCGGGGAAGGGAACAGGGCTGGGGAAGGGTCTGGAGCCCCAGGAGCGGCTGAGGGAGCTGGGAAAGGGGCTCAGCCTGGAGCAAAGGAGGCTCAGGGGGGACCTTGTGGCTCTGCACAAGTCCCTGACAGGAGGGGGCAGCCGGGGGGGGTCGGGCTCTGCTCGCAGGGAACAGGGACAGGAGGAGAGGGAACGGCCTCAGGCTGGGCCAGGGGAGGCTCAGGGTGGACTTAGGGAAAATTCCTTCATGGAAAGGGTGGCCAAGCACCGGCAAAGGCTTCCCAGGACAGAGTGGAAGCCATCTGTGGAACTGTTCAAAAAATGAGTGGATGTGGCACGGGTTAGTGGCGAACACGGCAGTGCTGGGGCAATGGTTGCACTCAGTGACCTTTAAGGGTTTTTCCAAGGGAAATAATTCCATGACTGTGAAAGGTTCAATTCCTCTGATATCCCCACTCCCCGTTTCCCGGCTGCCTCCAGCACACCCCACCCTCACCGCGATGTGGCCGCAGCGACAACGAACACCAAGAGCCCCTGACACCAAAACAGAACAAAATACAGCCAAAATACAGCCAAAATACAACCAAAACACAACTGGCATCGAGCCGGAGACGGCACCGCACGTGGAGCGGGGCTGGAACCGCCCCCAGCCTGCTCAGCACCGCCTGGGATGGGAAAGGGAACAGGAGAGGAAAGGAGGGAGGGAGGGAGGAAGGAAGGGAAGGAAAAGGTGAAAGGAAAGGTGAGGCGTGGAAGGGGAAGGGGCAGGGAAGGGAATGGAAAAGGAAGAGAAGGAACAAGGAAAGGAAGGGCTAGAAAGGGATGAGTAAGAAAGGGATGGGAAAGGAAGGGATAAGAAAGAAACGGAAAGGAAGGGAAGGAACAGGACGACGCCCTCCCCGCCGCCCCCCGCCCGTCCCGCCGGGGCCGCCCGCCGCCGCCCCCGCCCTCCCGTTTCCGCGCACGGGTCCCGGCAGGACGGGGAGCGGCGGGACCGTACCTGGCCGGGCGTCCCTGCGCGGCCGAACCCCCGGGCCCGCCCGTACTCACAACTGCGGCCGCTGCTCAGCGCTCCGGGACATGGCGGGGCGGCCCCGCCGCGGCCCCGCGCGTCACTTCCGCCCGCCCCGCCCCCGCCGCCGCCGCTTCCGGCACGCCGCTTCCGGGAAGTGGCGCCGCCCGGCGGCCGCGAGCGGCACAGCGGGGGCGGCGCTTCCGGTGCGGGCGGAAACGGGCGGGAGGGGCGGGGGGGGCACCGGGGGCACCGGGGGCACCGGGGGGGCACGGGGGGCACCGGGGGCACCGGGGGGGCCCGGGAGGCACGGGGGGCACCGGGGGCACCGGTACTCGCCCACAGGCACCCGCACCGCCCTGCTCCTGTGTGTGTGAACCGCGGGCTGGCCGCGGGACAGCACCGCTGAGGGCGGGCGGATATTTAAATAGGCAATTTGCATATGCAAATACGTGTTATAATATGGGCAAGGACAGGTGTGTGTCAGAGTGGGGTGAACGCACACACTCAGTGAGCTTTATATATTATATATAATATATGTAAAATAAATAACGAAATGTAATATATCATCTAATATTATAATGATTTAATAATATAATTAATGGTGATAAAATAATACATTGAAATGAAAGTGATCAATAATGACATAATAAAAAATAATAACAATTTATAATTACTATGCTCTTATATATTATATAATTTGTATTATAGATTACATAAAGCATATATATACATATAAAATATAATTTTGTATTCTATTCCATAGAGGCTCTGAGAAGGGGTACGTCAGCCTGCACAGACTACAGATATACATGTGTACATAGAAGGAGGCTGTGTGAGGCTGGGGTTTTTATACACATATATATAAAATGATAGATCACATTCCAGTGTAGCAGCATGTACCCAACAGGAGGCAACAGCATGACTCTGTGGGGTGTAATACTAAAAATAAATACAAATAATACTCTGCATAACACACAGAACGTGGCAGATATAAGCTGTCCTGGGGATTTTGTTGTATGTTCTGTGTTATTATAGCTGCAGGGAGAAATGAAGGAGTGCCTGGCAGTGTGTGCATTTGTGGAGCATAAATAACACAAATCACATTCTCTCCTGTTAAGTGCTCTGTGGTGTAACATTAGGATAAAGAGTCTGTACAAACACATGGACCTACAGGCGTGAATGTGTGTGTACACAAGTGTATAAATACATATATCAAAGGTGCTTATATATTATGGAAATATATAATATATAATATATTATATATGATAATTTTATATATTTTGTATTATGTATTATATATTATATTCTATGTAAAACTTATCAGGTTGACGAGGTGAGGGTTGGCCACAGGTTGGACTCGATGATCCTGGAGGGCTTTTCCAACCTCAACAATTCCATGATTTGCACTGTTGGACTCCTTATTCCATGGAAGGGAAGAGTTTCAAAATCACCTGTTAAAATTTTGCTTTCACCAGCCATAAATTGCCAAAGTGGCACAAAATGCTGGGGACACGTTTGGCTGCTCCCCACGTGGGGAGGAGCAGCTTTGGAAGCTGTGTCTCTGCATCTGTGTCGCCAGGCTCGTTCTCCCTCTGCCTGGTGAACCAGGACCATGTCAGCCCAAATCCCAACTTCCCAGAGCTGCAGAGCTTCCCCAGCCCAGAGCCAACACTCTCACAGTCACCAGTGTGGCCAAACACGGTGCTCAGTGTCGTGTTATCCATGAAGATTGGCCAGCTTGGATGGGCTTGGGGCAACTTGGGCTAGTGGAAGGTGTCCCTGCCCGTGGCAGGGGGTGGGACAGGATGAGCTTTAAAGTCCCTCCCAACCCAAACCAGGCTGGGATTCTGGGATTCTGAGATGTTACAAAACTGCCTGAGAGACTCTTGTCACTGATTTTCCTGTTGTTCCTTGGGAGCAGACTGGAAGACCCTTTCATGTTCTGTCCTCTCTCTCTCTTGCTCCATGACCAGGATCACAGAATCCCAGGATCACTTAGGCTGATAAAGACTTCAAGACCATCCAGTCCAACCTGTGACCAGTCACCAGCTGGACCAGAGCTCTGAGTGCCACAGGCAGTCATTCCTTGAGCATGTCCAAGGACTCCACCATCAATGGATCCCCCATTACCCTCCTCCACCCCAATCAAGAGAATGAGTCAAAACTCTCCAGATTTGCGTATTACCGCAGGCCTGGGCCCTGGGGTACATCACCGTGTCCTGCAGCCGTAGGGAGGAGGAGGAGAGAAGATCCAGCAGGCAGAAATTGTGCAGCAAGATTGATTTATTTAATTATTTTACAAACTCTTTTATAGACTTTTTCTTCATAGTCTAATTGGACAAAGGATCAGCCACCCCTTGGGGGTGATTGGCTAAAATCCTAAAACATCCATTGTCAAAATATTTTTCTACCATATCATAAACAAGACTTTTCAAGGTTGCAGGTGGCTTGGTTGTTTACATAACTCTGCTACCTCTTCTGTGAGAGAGAAAAGTTTCTCACAGACTTAGAAAATAGCAAGAAAATCCTTGCTAGCAGCATTTTTGTATCTACATTTGTGAATGTCCAGATTGTGGTGACGAAGGCGTGTCAGAGCAATACAGGAGAAGGTGGCTGTGTCCTGAAGAAACCACATCCATCTCACGGAGCACCCACACTGGAGCAGGAGAAATGCAAGGAAAAAGGAGCAGCAGAGAGGATTTTTTTATGGACTGACCACATCCCCTATTCCCCATTCCCCATCCCCGCTGCACTGCCCAGGCTGGAGGGAAAGAGAGATTAGGGGATGTGAAACTGAGCCTGGGGAAAAAGTGGTTTAAATCTTGTCTTTATTTCTCACCATCCAAATATATTTTAATTTGCAATAAACTAAATGAATGTTTCCAACACCAAGTGTTTGCCCATGACAATTATTGGTGTCACATGGAGATTATAGGAATTTGGCAGAAAATAATCCCCCTGTGTCCCAACTGGTCCTCAGAGGGGCTGGGAGCAGCTGGGTTGAATTTCTGATCACGACCAGTTGGGCACCACAAGTCTGGTCCTGCTCAATGAGGACTTTCATAATCACAAATTTACGAACAGTAGGAATTTTTGAAACAACAGAAATACAGGTTTGGACTTGCTGTAGATAAATGCACCAGCACCAATAGAGTGATGATGATGATGATCAACAACAATCATAATAATAATGATGGTGTGCTAACATGGGTAATAATAATTGTATGCAAAATGTCACCAAGAAGGCATTCCCAGCTGGGAGGGGGGTGAGCAGAGTCACCCACCCACTCTCCCCAAGGTCCACCTCTTCACTAGGGTAATTTACACCCAAACCAATCATCCTTCTCCTGTTTTATGCGCAGCATCATCCAGGCAAAGAGCTGAGTTGTGAAGTCATCCACAGAATCCTGGAATCATTCAGGTTGGAAAAGTCCCCCAAGACCATTGACTCCAACCTGTGAATGGTCTCCACCTTATCAGCCAGGAGGGAGCACTGAGTGCCACATCCAGGCATTCCTTGGACATCGCCAGGGATGGGCACTCCAAACCTCCCTGGGCAGCCCCTTCCAATACCTGATCACCCTTCCCATGGAGAAATTCCTCCTGATGTCCAACCCAATCCTCCACTGGCACAGCTTGAGGCTCAAGACACAAAGGTTTAGACCATCTTCTGATCTTTATGGCTCCTGATACACCTGAAACATTATCTTCAGAATTACTGTTTCTTTATAAACGAAGACTGAGTTTGGAACCTGCCATGAAACCAGTGGTGGGCTTACACAGACAGAGGTGTCACGGGGACACTCGAGGACAGTGTCTGGCACGTGACACCAGGCAAAGGCACCATGACTGGTCCCAGTCTGTCCATGCCACTGCTCTGAGATGATTCTGCACTAATCCAACCCTTGGGCTGCATCAGGAGGTTATCTGGAGGAACACCCCATCGTTTCAGCCCAGGAGGGAGCCTTCACAAGCTCTCGTGGGTACTTACTGGCCAGCAACTCATCAATGGGGTTGCTCATGCCCAAATTCATGCTTGTGAATCTCTTTCCATTTTTCTACACTACCTGTAATCCTAGTCACAGCCCAGAATCACCAAGTCATGGAATCATTTTGGTTGGAGAAGCCCTCTAAGATCATTAAGACCAATTGTTAACCCAACACTGACAAAGCCACCACTAAACCGTATCCCCTGAGCACTTCCAGGGATGGTGACTCCACTTGTGCCCTAGGCAGCTGTGCCAGGGCCTGACCACCCTTTCCAGGAAGAAATTTTTCCCAATATCCAAACTAAACCTCCCCTGGCCCAGCCTGAGGCCGTTCCCTCTCCTCCTGTCCCTGTTCCCTGGCAGCAGAACCCGACCCCCCCGGCTGCCCCCTCCTGTCAGGGACTTGTGCAGAGCCACAAGGTCCCCCCTGAGCCTCCTTTGCTCCAGGTCCTCCCCTGCGGAGGATCAGGCACAGGCGTGATTTGTCTTAGACATTGTGACTGTCACAACAGGAGAAGTGTGATCAGAGGAGAAGGTTCCATGGAGCTGAGCCAACTCACTCCCTGCTGGTGGAGAGACTCGTGCTCAGTCCCCCCTCTCGAGGAGGACTCAAAGGATTGGCTGCGCATTCATGAACAAAACAGCACGAAAAATCTAATTTACATAAGAGGCTGCCCAGGTTTAACGACGAAAGGAAGTGGATTGGGCCCCCTGGTTCTCTTTTTCCTCTCTTTCACTTTCACTTTCTTTGTCTCACAAGCCGAGCTCCAGGAACGAGGTGGGATCTAAGGACTGGTGGTACTCTTTGCTCTTCTTCTCTCCTTCCCCCTTTTCTGTCTTTATTTCACAGAACCACAGAATGTCCTGAGTTGGAAGGGACCCACAGGGAGAGTCCAGCCCCTGGCCCTTCACAGACACCCCAACAATCCCATCCTGTCCCTGAGAGTGTTGTCCAAACACTTCTGGATCTCTGGCAGCCTTGGGGCCATGACCTGGGGAGCCTGGGCAGTGCCCAGCACCCTCTGGGGAAGAACCTTTCCCTGATAGCCAATCTAAACCTCCCCTGACACAGCTTCAGACCATTCCCTCAGGTCCTGTCCCTGCTCACAGAGAAGAGATCAGTGTCTGCCCCTCCTTTTCCCCTCACATTGAAATTGTAACTGTGATGAGTCTCCCCTCAGCCTCCTCCAGACCAAGTGCCCTCAGCTGCTCCTCCCACAGCTTCCCCTCAAGGCTCTTTACCATCTTTGTTGCCCTCCTTTGGATGCTCTCCAATGGCTTAATGTCTTTTTTATCTTGTGGTGCCCAAAACTGCCCGCAGCCCTTGAGGTCAGGCTGCCCCAGAGCAGAGTGGGGCAATCCGCTCCCTGCCCAGCCATCGGTGCTGGGCCTGATGCCCCCCAGGGCAGGGATGTCCCTCCTGGCTGCCAGGGCACTGCTGGCTCAGGTCCAACTGGCCACTGACCAGGACCCCTGGGTCCCTTTCCAGGCACTGCTTTCCAGCCTCTCGTTCCCCAGTCTGTCCGGACAGCCAGGTTTGCCCCATCCCAGGTGCAGAATCCAGCACCTTCCCCTGTTGAACTCCATAGGCTGGTGATTGCCCTGTCCTCTAATTCGTTGAGGTCTCTCTCCAGGGCCTCCCTGCCTTCAAGGGGGTCAACAGCTCCTCCCAGATTTGTATCATCTGTGAACTTGCTCAGTATCCCTTCCAGTCCTGGATCCAAGTCATTCATGAAGATGTTGAAGAGCACAGAGCTGCAGATGGAGCCCTGTGGAACCCTACTAGTGACAGGTCCCCAGTCTGATGTCTCCTCAGCCATTGTCACCCTTTGTGCCTGACCCGTGAGCCAGCTGCTCACCCTCCCATGATGTGTTCATCCAGCTGTGAGCTGGACATTTTGTCCAGAAGGATCCTGGGAGAGACAGCATTGAAAGGTTTACTGAAACCCACAAAGATTCCATCAGCTGGATTTCCTGGATCAAGCAGGGTGGTGGGTCACCTTGTCATGACAGGAAATCAGGTTTGATGAAGCAGGACCTTCCTCTCATGAGGCTGTTCTGGTTGACCAATGACTGCGTTGTCCTTCAGGTGGTTTTCCATCATTCCCACAGTAACCTCCTCCACAGTTTTACCGGGCACTGAAGTGACACCGACAGGTCTGTAGTTCTCAGGGTCCTCTGGAGTTTAAATCTCCCTCAGCTGCTCCCTTGCTTTGCTTGGGCAAAACATGGTTTTCATATTCCATCCTGTGCTCTGCATGGAAGTTGGTTGTGGGAGTGGAGAGATGGAGTAGTGGCACTGTGGCTTGTGAGCCAGCTCCTCTGAGGAGTTTGTTGTGGGAGCTGAGGACCCATTGAAGTAAACTGCACAAAATTCAGGGCTTGTAGCCACCACTCCTGTGGAAGTGCACTGTAAAAATTCAAGAGCTTGTTGGCCCACACCTTTGGAGTCTATACTCTATATTCAGCTGGCTGGTTGCTGGAGTTGCTGGAGTACCACAAAAGCACAAATGCTCCCTGACCTTTGCTCAGCCTGATGAGGATTTACAATGAACCACCCATGGGTCCTGAGACCCCCCAGCTCCCTCAGCTGCTGCTGGTGCTCCACATCCTTCCCCAGCTCCATTCCCTCCCCTGGACATGCTCCAGCCCCTCGATGTTTCTCTTTCCAGGTGGAGCCCAGAACTGCACACAGCTCTCCAGGTGCCTCACCAGAGCACCTCATTCTACCCAGTCAAAAGCTTTTTCTCCTATTTCCCTCTTTTCCCACCTGGATCCTAATCCTAAAAAATGAACAAGGTTTGGTGTCTGCCTGAACTGGGAATACAGCATCTGGCATGTTCTGGGTGTCACCTGGCCAGGACAGACAGGTAAAGGCTTCGGGCATAAGTTTTTGCTATTTCCCAGGATCTCTGCCAGCAGTATTTACTGCTGGTCCTTTTAGCAAGAGGATGCTGGCTGGGCTCCTGGAAAATTCAAATTCCTTCAGATTTGGGTAATTTTTCCAAGACTTTCAAGCTCCCTTTGAATTGGCAAAGTCCCCCAGCTTCTGGAGGTCGATCTTTGCCTTCCTCATTTATGAGATGCCAGGCTAAAAATTTCTCTCAGGTTTTTTTTTCATGGTCAGGACTTTTTCCTCATGTTGAATCCAAGCACATTGAGCAAGGTCTAACTCAGCTTCCTCTAAATTGCCAACCACAGCCACAGGCTTCAAACAAACATTTTGGGGAGAACACATTTCAGCTGTCTCCTCTCCTGCCTGCTCATTTGGCATCATTTGGGTTTGACTTTGAGGTCTGGTGTCAGCAGAGACTTGTGTGCAGAGATGATCATCTATTTATGTGTCAGATGTTGGTCCAGTCTGCTCGTCAAGAGCGTGGTTTGGCTCCTTGGTGTGACACTTCAGCTGGAAAGCAGCCGGACAGAGGCATCCACTGCCTGTCAAAAGGGATGTTGTGAGCACTTGCTCCTGTCAAACTTGCCACTGAGATATCATGAGATGTGACACTTTATTGTGCCATAAATCAAGTCTCTCCTGATGGGAGAGAATTTGCTGAAAGTCCTTGCAAGGCGTTTAAAAGATAAAGCGAGACGTCTTCTGTAGTTTCAATGCTTCCAGATAGTTGTTTATTATTATTAACATTCTAGATAGATTGTTTATTAAGTCTTATCAGAGGAACTCAGCCACCAGCGTGACCCAGGTACAGCATGGAAGGAGGAAAAGTAGGAGTGAGAGTGAGAAAGACTAATTATCAAGATTTACACAGCCTTTTAAAGACATTTTAACCAATAGTTACTAAAAACTTACATTATTTTCACTTTCCTACCAATTATTCAGTAACACAGACAGGAACTGTGGAATTCTCTATCCAATGAATCCAAACTACTTTTACTGCAGAATATGGAGTGGTAGAAGAAGGAGAAGAAGGTTTAGAGAACAACAACAGTCCTCCATTTTGATATTTTTTACTCTTATCTATGTACTTCAAAGAGAAGCCTAAAACCTCTAAATTTTTCACCCCGTGACAATCTTACATAGCAGTCTATCACCTAATTCACACCACTGTATTTTCTAGTTTTTGTCTGACTGTTGGTAATTTTTTCCAAGGTTGGAGGCTAAAACAGTGTTGTTCAGGGGGGTAAGAACCCTTAAAAACAGGCAGAGAAATATTCTCGGCACTCTGGGTTCCTACAGAGATGGAAAATTGGTGCCAAAATTCATCTGGAGTCTTGAAAGCACCAAATGATGCTGAGTTAGACTTTACCATGGGCTCCTTATTCAATCCCTGCTACATCTGTTATAAACTGGTTTGCAGTTCTCAGTGCAGTATTTAGGATTGAGTCAGCAAAGCCACACCTGTCCTACAAGGGCAGGGCTCCGCCTCTTTGGGGACACATCTGAATTGGTGTTTTCCACCATGTAAAGCTAATTTGTGTATATAAAGTAGTAAGACTGGCTAAATTCACTGCCAGTTTTGCAGCTTGGAAAGGTAGAGTTGGCACTGGACATAGAAAAACCTCATTTAAGGTCTTTAAACCATAAAAACTGGCAGAGGAAAGGTTAGATGGGATATTGGGAAGGAATTCCTGGCTCTTAGGGTGCTGTGGCCCTGGACAGGTTGCCCAGAGAGGCTGTGGCTGCCCCATCCCTGGCAGTGTCCAAGGCCAGGTTGGATGGGGCTTGGAGCAGCCTGGGACAGTGGAAGGTGCCCCTGCCCATGGCAGGGGGTGGAACTGGATGGGCTGAGATTCCATGATTCCATTATTTTAATTAAAATCGGACTTCATGAGAGTTCACAAGAATTTTACCTTCCACTTCTGATTTCTAGACATTAAGCAAACGAATGTTTGAAATTCTATTCAAGGCCCACCAAATCCTGGCTCATAGTGCTTATTTTGTTCAGGATATTTCTTTGTCCAATTCCACTCAACCACAAAGAATTAAAATTCAAAACTCATCCCAAGTCTGAAATGCCAATGGGCTGTTTGAGGATCCATCACCTTCATGCTTGAAGTTTCAGGATTAAGAAAAAACAGTTGAGTAAGAAAGTTGCAATTTTGACAGGACAATTTGGACCAGGAAAAAAATAAATCATGGGCAAAAGTCTTGTGCCTTGGCTCCACTGCCTCCCACCAGTGTTTACTGCACAGAGGAGGGTGATTATTGTTCCTGTTAATAAACCCTATAAAATAAGGAGTAAATGACCTGGAATACAAAATCTCATTTGTTAAAGTGGTATCTCACTTAACAGTGTAATATTATGAAAAACATTAGGATACAGATTTCTGGGGTCTCAGAGTCTAGATCTGGGAAAGGATTTAGATTTAGCTCAGCCAGCACATTTTTTTTTAGATATAAAAACTCAGAAGATTTTATAAAAAAAACACCTTAAACTTATATCAAAGAGTAATACCCAGAACTTCTCCCATCAGCAGAAGCCTGAGAAAACATAGTTTAGTTATCCAGAAAAACCTAATCAGCCTAGAACTCAGCTATTTGTCCCATAAGCATCCATCCCAAACAAGACAGTGTTGAGTGGAGGACAGACAGGTTGCCCTCCCCTCGCTGCAGCTGCTGATGGTTCAAGCACAGCACCAGGGGCACAGCACCAGGGGCACAGCACCAGGGGCACAGCCCTGCTCAGCTGGAGCTGTGGCTCAGCACATCGGGCTCCCAGTGATCAGGTGGGTTCCCAAAAGGATCACGGTGAGGTGGTTCCAGTTCAAGGGGCAGCTACGGCCTGGTGTCAGGCATCTCCCTGGCAGCCCTTTGCTGCATCCCCCCCAGCCAGGGAGGGCTGTTTGCCACCCTGCTCTGCGGAAGGGAAGGTGGTGGGACACAAGTGCCCCAGCACTGGAGGTACAGCACCACCAGGGTGGGTCAGGGCACAGCAGCCCCCGTGCCTTGGAGGGACTGTACTGAGGTGAGGGGGGATTTCCCTCTGCTGTCACTGCTGGCAAAGATCCGGCTGTCACTATCCAGGAGTGAGCCCTCTGGGATAAGGTTACATAGCTGTTCTTATTTTCAGCCCGTCACTGCAGTCCTTCAACACAACCAGTGGAATTGGCTGAACTGGTGATTGTTATTAATCACGGAATGTCATCGTTGGAAGGGACCTGTCGAGTCCAATTCCTGAGTCTGCACAGGACAACCCAAAGAATCCCAGCATGTGCCTGAGAGCACAGGGACTTCCAGCAAGGGGAGAGCAGTGGGGTGGAGATGCAGCTGTGGCAGAGGGAGCAGGGCCAGCATGGCATGTCCTGTGCTCAGGGACCCCAAGGTGCTGCAGAGCCAGTGCCGCTCCAAAAGCTCTGCTGTCACCATCACGTGTGACACGGCAGGATGCAGGGAGAGCCTGGCTGAGGCTGTCCTGGGAGCAGCTGCTTTGATCACCTTCCTCTGCCAAAGGAATTGGAGGAATAGAATCACAGAATCTCAAGGATCACAGATCCTTGTTGGACCCACAAGGATCATCCAGGCCAGCCCCTGGCCCTGCACAGACACCCCAACAATCCCACCCTGGGCATCCCAGAGAGCCTTGGCCAAACGCTCCTGGAGCTCTGGCAGCCTCGGGGCTGTGCCCATTCATTCCCTGGGGAGCCTGGGCAGTGCCCAGCACCCTCTGGGGGAAGAACCTTTCCCTGATCTCCAGCCTGACCCTCCCCTGACACAGCTCCAGCCCCTCCCTGGCTCCTGTCCCTGCTCACAGAGAGCAGAGATCGGAGCTGTCCCTCAGGAGGAGCTGCAGTCCCCCAGGAGCTCTGCCCTGTTATGAGCAGTGAAACTTTCCTCAACATCCACAAGGGCAGATGGTTTATCAACTCCACTGCAAAACACTGTTGGCAAAACACTAAAGCAGCTCTGAAAATGCTGAGTTGGACAGGGCTTAGAGCAACCTGGTCCAGTGGGAGATGTCCCTGACCATGGCAGGGGGTGGAGCGGGGTGAGCTTTAAAGTTCCTTCCAACCCAAACCAGCCTGGGATTCCATGAAAGGCTCCCTGGAGCACAAGTGACCCACAACAGGTGACTTAATTTATGACCCACTCTCATTTCTGCCAATGATGACTCAAACCAAAGGAAACAAGATCAGAAAAGACACTTAAAGCCCTAATTCACAACCCCGAAATGAAAACTTTACAAGATAAGCCCCATAAAGAAGCAAAGATGAGAAAGAATATCACCTGGGCATGGAGAGAAGCTTTGGGCATGTTGGAGGGGGTGAGGAAGTCAAGGGAGGGGCAGGAGTGGTGAAAAAAAACAAAAATCAAAAAAAATCAACACCATCTGACACCTTTCCCCCCTATAGTTAATGCACCTAAGGGGACCCAAATCCAGCCAGAGGGGCTTTGGATCGTGCCAGGAATGCCCAGCAAAGATGCCATCACTTGTCTCCACACCCCAGGACTCAGAGACCTGCATCAGATGCATTTGATGGGTCAATATCTGAACAATTCCACATCAAATCCTGCCTCCAAGCTCAGATCCCCTCAGCAAAAGATGCAGAGACAGATGCACTCTGCCAGTAATTCATTTTTACAGAGCAAGTGTCTTGGCCATGATGTCACAAACCAGCTCAGCCCTTCCACATGGCTCCAAAAGGACCTGGGGTGTTTGTTCTGGCCATGGTGTGTCCAGCAGGACCAACCAGTGACCGTCCCCCTGCACTGGGCACTGGTGAGGCCTCACCTCCCATCCTGGAGTCGGTTTGGAGCCCCTCACCCCAAGAAAGGCCTGGAGGGGCTGGAGCGTGTCCAGGGCAGGGAACAGAGCTGGGGAAGGGTCTGGAGCCCCAGGAGTGGCTGAGGGAGCTGGGAAAGGGGCTCAGCCTGGAGCAAAGGAGGCTCAGGGGGGACCTTGTGGCTCTGCACAAGTCCCTGACAGGAGGGGGCAGCCGGGGGGGGCTCTGCTCCCAGGGAACAGGGACAGGAGGAAAGAGTTCAGCACTGAAAATACAAGACTTTGCAAGTTGCTGCAGGGGAGGTTTAGGTTGGATATTATGAAAAATTTCTTCCTGGAAAGGGTGGTCGGCACTTGGCAAGGGCTACCTGGGGCGGTGGTGGAGTCACCACCCATTAAAGTGTTCAAAAATTGTGTGGATGTGGCATGTGGGAACATGGGTTATTGGTGTGGATGGCAGTGCTGGGGAAATATTTGGATTTGGTGATCTTAGAGGGCTTTTCCAACCTCAAGGATTCTCTGATTCCATGATTTTGCTTCTTTCAGTAACTTCTCCAATGCTACTTTGTCAGCCCAGAAGCAGAGGTCAGACTCCAGCTGCACTTGCTGTTTCTTGCTCAAAACCAGCTCCTTTGCAGGCCAAGTCCTGCTCCTTCCAACCACAGACCAGACCATGAGACTGCTTTGCAGTAACAGGAGTCCCAAAGAGGCCTTGAAAGGGTGGGGAGGCCCTGGCACAGGGTGCCCAGAGAGGCTGTGGCTGCCCCGTGCCTGGAAGTGTCCAAGGCCAGGTTGGATGAGGCTTGGAGCAACCTGGGACAGTGGGAGGTGTCCCTGCCCATGGCAGGGGGTGGGAATGGGTGGTCCTTGAGGTCCCTTCCACCCAAACCAGTCTGGGATTCCACAGTTCTGGTGTACTACACAGGCCCAGGACTCACTCAAGCTCAGGGAACACAAAACATTTCAAGGTAGAGACATTTCAGGAAACAAGACCAGCCCCTTTAGGATCTGAAGGAAAAGACTGTGCCTCAAAACACGAGGCAGGAGCCAGTTCTGCATTCCTGGAGCCCCTGCACTGGAGCTAGGCCACAGACACAGAATCACAGAATAAACTAGGCTGGAAAAGACCTTTGAGTCCAGCCTGTGACCTAACATTACCTTCTCAGCTAAACCCTGGCACTGAGTGCCTCATCAAGTCTTTGTTTAAACACCTCCAGGGACGGTGAATCCACACCTGCCTGGGCAGATGGTTCCAATGCTGAACCACTCTTTCTGTGAAGATTTTTTTTCTAATATCCAGGTTAAACTTCCCCTGGCACAGCTTGAGGCTGCAGCTTCTCATCCTATCACTGGTCACCTGGGAGAAGAGACTGACCCCCCCTTGGCTGCAGCCACTTTCAGGGAGTTGTAGAGAGTGATAAGGTCACCCTTGAGTCTCCTTTTCCCCAGGCTAAACAACCCCAGCTCCCTCAGTCGCTCCTCACAGGGCTTGTGCTCCAAGCCCCTCACCAGCCCTGTCTCCCTCCTCTGGACACGCTGGAGCATCTCCACGTCCTTCCTGAACTGGGGGCCCAGAACTGGGCACAGCACTCGAGGTGTGGCCTCACCAGTGCCCAGTACAGGGGAAGAATGACCTCCCTGCTCCTGCTGGCCACTCCATTCCTGATCCAGGCCAGGAACCATTGGCCTTCTTGGCCACCTGGGCACAGCTGGCTCATGCCCAGTCAGCTGTTGACCAGCACCCCCAGGTCCCTTTCTGCCTCGCCACTGTCCAGCCACTCTGTCCCCAGCCTGTAGCTCTGAAGCGGTTTTATGGCCAAAGTGCAGGACTCTACACTGGGACTTGTTAAACCTCACATTGGTGGACTTGACCCATCTATCCAGCCTGTCCAGGTCCCTCTGCAGAGCCCTCCTACCTCCAGCAGACCCACACTCGCTCCCAGTTCGGTGTCACCTGCAAATTTACTGATGGTGGACTCAATCTCCTCATCCATGTCATCAATAAAAGTATTGAACAGAACTGGCCCAGCACAGACCCCTGAGGGACACCACTGGTAACTGGCCACCTCTGGATGCAGCACCGTTCACAAGCACTCTGGGCCTGCCCATCGAGCCAGTTCCTGACCCAGCAAAGAGTGCTCCTGTCCAAACCATGGGCTGGAGCTTTTCCAGGAGTTTGCTGTGGGAGACAGTGGCAAAGGCCTTGCTGAAGTCCAAACAAACATCCACAGCCTTCCCCTCACCCACCAGGCAGGTCACCTGGTCACAGAAGGAGATCAGGTTGGTCAGGCAGGACCTACCCCTCCTAAACCCACGCTGGCTGGGTCTGATCCCCCGGGCATCCTGTAGGTGCTGTGTGATGGCACCCAAGAGGATCTGTTCCATAATCTCACCAGGCACTGAGGTCAGGCTGACAGGCCTGGAGCTTCCCAGATCCTCCTTCCAGCCCGTCTTGTGGATGGGAGTAATCCCTTCAGGGATGCCATAAATCCCTTCAGGCACAGCAAGGAGCCCAGTGACAGAGGGGAGGGATGCTAAGAGGCTTCAGAGCAGCAGATCTCCCCCAAAAAACAAGCACCACCTTGAAATTCTACCTTCCCTAAAGGGGGAGCAGGAGGCCTTTCCTTCTGGCCATCCCTGCAAGTCATTAGGTTTGCTGGAGGGCTGGAGTGTCAGGGAACATGGGCATCTCCAGGCTTGGAGCAGCAGGAGGGTCCTTGCAGCTTTGTATTTATACCTCACTGCCCTGCTGCCAACGTGCTCTGCCCTGACAGGTCCTGCAGGCCTCCAGCAGCACTGAAAGGTCCTGCAGTTTGTGGCCTCCTCCTGGTGCTCGTGGTTCCCACGCTGCTCCTGCACTGGATCCCGGGATGCTTCCAAGGAGTTTGGATTGCTGCTGGGGCTGCTGTGCTGCCAGGTTTCCCAAGAGGACCAATGGATATCAATCGTGGTAACAGATTGCTCCAGAGCCCTTGCATTGTTCATGTCAGAAATGAGTTTTATTTCTCTCCAAAACCAAAATACTGCCTGCACTCCCCCACCCCCAAACCCCCAACCATAACTGACTAATCCAGCCTTGTCAAACTTCACAACAACACATTGCAGTGGCAGGTAAAATTTTTCCATGTGGTACATGATAGAATTAACCTCTGCCCTGCACGTGTAGAGGAATTAGCCAAAGAGGAGAATTATGGTGATAGAGCTGTATATTAGTGAGATATTTAGTAATTTAGTGAGATATTTTTAACATTGCTCTTAAAATGCATAGTAATTCCTACTTATGACTTAAAAACTACACACAAAGTACAAGGGGCTGCACTCTGCTGTCTCCCCAAACTGGGGATTACAATCACAAACTGGGAATTTAAAATAAATAATCTGAACGTCCCTAAGTCTCTGTCTCTACAAGGCAAGCAAAACAAGGTCCTAATACCAATGTGCAACCACATTAATGTGCACGTGGTCTTCTGACGTTGAGATGAGTATTTATCACAAAATCTATTTAAACAGGTGCATGAAACACGTGGATTTGAAGGATGCTGCAGCAGCAGGCCCTGCCACAACCAGGCACCTCTTGCATTCACCCAACAGCTTCAACCAATGGCCACTCAAAGATAAACAATTCCATCCAAAATAACTGCACTAACACTACTCTAGATCCAACACTTCTCCTGAGGTCAGGTCACAAGCAAGAAGAACCATTAGCAGGGCAAAGAACAGAGGACAGTGCTTTGGCCAGCTCAGCTGGCCCCTGGCTCTCCCTTCTTGCCTTTTTCTGGTTCCCAGCAGGTGACACCTGAGGGAATTTCGGTTTATTCTGTTGTCCTGGCCACTTTTCCTTTCGAAATGCTTTCTTCAGAGTAGTCACATTTTACCTTTATTTCCATGGGGTCATCTGCATCATCTACAGCGAGAAGGGAAGAAGGATTAAAGTTTGGACATTCTTCTCTGACTTCAGCCAGGTGAAGACACAAAGTATCAGAAAATGCTTCTGTTCACAGGCAACAAGAACCATGGAATCTCAGGATGGATTGGGTTGGAATGGGCCCTAAAGCTCGGGCAGAGACACCTTGCAGACAGCTCCAAGCCCAATGCAACTCCTTGGCCCTTACTCTATTCCAGTATCTGCTCACCTCTATGAGCTGGTTTTCATACGGAGTTGGGTGCTGGAGTCAGGGACTCTCAAGATTTTGGCTCTACCTATCCCCAGCAGCATGCTGGGAGCACCACTGAGTCCCTGGTACCACAGAACTGCTGGAAGAACTGCCAGCATGCAGTGGTTATAGCTGAACTATTCCAGTGTGCAACCTCCTGGACACATTCAGAGGTATCCATTCCAGGGTTTGGAACAATTAATGCTCTCAGACCAGAGCAGTGAAGGAAGGGATAGTTAAGGTTCCCCCCAGCTGCTGCATGTTGAGTTTCTATAAAATAAAGAGAGGCTGCTGTGGCCCACTGTTAAATAAAAAGGTATTTTGTCACTTAAATTCCATTATGGAGTCAGGTTGGGCGAGCTGGGAATGTTCAGCCTGGAGAAGAGAAGGCTCCAGGGAGACCTTAGAGACCCTTCCAAAAGGAGCTCCAAGAGAGCTGGAGAGGGACTGGGGACAAGGGATGGAGGGACAGGACACAGGGAATGGCTTCCCACTGCCAGAGGGCAGGGCTGGATGGGATATTGGGAAGGAATTGTTCCCTGTGAGGGTGGGCAGGCCCTGGCACAGGGTGCCCAGAGCAGCTGTGGCTGCCCCTGGATCCCTGGCAGTGCCCAAGGCCAGGTTGGACGGGGCTTGGAGCAGCCTGGGACAGTGGGAGGTGTCCCTGCCCATGGCAGGGGGTGGGACTGGATGGCCTTTAATGTCCCTTCCCACCCAAACCAGGCTGAGATTCCATGTTTTACTGTGAAGGATTCCTCTGAGCTCAGCACAGGCCCTGGGATCTCAATTTTAAGAGCACAGGTGCCAAAAGTGACACACCTGTGTGACTGGAAATACCTAATTAATTAATTACTTCAAGCTCAGCACAGTTTGAGTGTTCTAGCTTTGCCTGATAACTACCTGTTTATTATCCATAGGGTTAAGCAATACAGAAAACCGGGCCAAAAGGTAAATTTCTTGGAACAACTCACCTCTCCAGAGCTTTGTGCTCAGTGGGAATCTCAATCTCTGCTATGGCTCAGGGCAGAGCATGGTACCAAGGACAAACAAGGATGTTCTGGCTCACAAGAGGCATGGGCAGAGCTGCACAGATCTCTGCACCTTGGAGACACACCCAGCCAGCCTGGGGCTGGGGAGAGGGGGCAGGTGGAGAAGATCTGGCTTTGGGAACGATTTCTGCAGCAGGCAGAAGGATGCTCCAAGGGGAGAGGGAAGGTAGAAAAGGCTCAAACTCTTGTTCTCCCACTTGGGACAGTGTTTTAACAGTAACTACAAGAGCTGTGCATGATGTTGGTATCCAAAGAGGAAAAGCACCCTGGAAAAGCACCCAAAGCCAAGCCCCAGAGCCCTGGGTTCCTGGGGACAGCCTGTGTGCCACAGCACAGGGAACATGGGTGCTGCAGCACCTCTCACCTCTTGTGAGCTGGGCTGTTCTGTGCTGCTCCTCTCTGACCTGTTTCATCAGCTGCAGGTTATGGTCACTGGCTTCCTTGTGGTTCACCATGGGGAAGGGGTAATCCTGACCTGGACAACATGGAGGGAGAGCCTTTACTGGACTCAGCAAGGACATTTCCCCAAATTTAAAACACTTCCAGCTTTTCTTAAATGGAAGTGCCTAATCCTCTCCATCAAAGAGATGAGCTCCCACTTTGACGTAAGAGCCTTCAAAGATGTGTTAGAGCAGGAGTAAAAGCACAAGATGTTCTGATACTATTTAAAGCAGCCAAGCATCCAAGATGGATAAATTCAAAGGCAAAAGCCTGGAGTGATCCAAGAGTTTTAGGACATAAAGTTGAGGTAAGAATATGTAATCTGAAATGAGACTCCAATAAAAAAATGTTAATGGAGAATGAACAGAAGGGAGGCTGTTAGATTCGTCCATTTTCAGAAGAGAAATGGTTTACATTGCAGGTGTGATGCTGCCATCTCAGACACATTTAATTTGGACAGTTAGCAGCAAGAAAATCCTTAGCAAGGAATGTGAATGAATTACCAATGATACACCCTGCTTGCTTCTGCTCTTCTTCAGATGCTGTCCAGGGCTCGTAGATGTACTTGGAGGGAAAGTTCTTTAGTATAGGTAAGTATTTCCTACAAAACAGGGATAATAGGGGGGTTTATAATCCTGCAGGCAAATATTCATATATTCAGAGAAGTGTAAACCAACCTGTGCCATGTTAATATTGGTATTACAATCCATGGGGAAGTTCTGATTCATTCTCCACAAAAGAAGTGGATTTATGTTCTCAAACCTCCATAGGTGATGTCTTCCGAAAGTTAACTTTACAGCATAGAATAAATGGGGTGATTTAAACAGTACTTCAGCTTTGATTTCATCCAAAATGTATTTTTATCCAAAACCATTTCACTGACATTTAATCTTAAACATTAATAAATTTAAAAAACAAAAGTCATTTTCTGTCCTACTCTGTGAGGTACCTCAGCACGGGCTTCTCCTTGGCAATACCCAAATCTAGAGAGGAGGGGAGGAAGAGCTGTGGGGAAATGGAGCTGTTTGCTCAACATGAACACAGTGAGCTCAGGAAACCCTCTGTGCTTTGAGAGAGCCCATCAGCACCTTGTGGAGACACAAGGAAATGAGTCTCTGAAACAGAGAAGACTCAGAATGGAAAATAAAACCCATGTGTGTGCAACTAAAGGCTGGCAGGGTTAGATGGGATATTGGATATTCCTCCCTGGGAGGGTGGGCAGGCCCTGGCACAGGGTGCCCAGAGAAGCTGGGGCTGCCCCTGGATCCCTGGCAGTGCCCAAGGCCAGGCTTGGAGCAACCTGGGGTAGTGGAAGGTGCCCTTGCCCACGGCAGGGGTGGAACTGTATGAGGTTTAAGGTCCCTTCCAAGCCAAACCATCCCAGAATTCTATGAAAAGCAAGAAACAAAGTGCTGACTGGAACCAGGGAAACTGTGGGAAGTTCTACTCAAATCCATTAGAAAGAGGAGCCAGCCTGGTGATCAAACACAGCGCTGGAGGCAACAAATGCTCACAAACGAACACAAGCCCTGCTCAGCCATCACTTGGAACCACAGGTACCTCTCTGCTTTCCACGCTTCAGTTTCCTCATGAGTTCAACAAGACCATTGCTATGAGTGCTGTTTAACAGGGGTGTGTGTGTGTGCGTGTTTCAAACTGATCCAGTTCATCAGCTCCTGCTGTCAGAGGAGCTTGAGAAGCTCTCAGGGAGATGGTGGGGTGGGGTGGGATGTCCCCTGACCTGATGTAGTTGCCCTGGGGGTCCGTGCGCTTCCCAAAGCGGACAGGGCAGAAGATCCGCGTGTACTGGTGGAAGAAGGCGCTGGCTGACAGCCACATCCAGTTCCCAGCGTTGATGCTGTAGTCAGCATCTAAAAGCAGCTCTTCAAACACCTGCACGTCAGGGAAGAGAGAGAAAAACACCCCTGAAATGGCTACATTGCAAAAACTAGACAAAAACAGTCTGGGAGGTGAAGGGGGGGGTTGCTGCTGGAAGCACAGCACTGTGGGGCCTGGGCTGCCTGGGAATGCTCTCCACAAAGACAGAAGGAAGCCAGAGCAACCCAAAAACTCTGGGTTTGGGACCTGCTACAGACTGAGCACGTCTCCACCAGTATCCTCATTATCCAAAAATCACGAGGATTTGGGGAAGGGACCACCACTGCACCGAGTGACAAACCAAGAGATTCCATAAACCCTGAGATCCACAGGAAGGCTCAGAACAAAGCCCTGCCCTGCAGAACCCTCCCGCTGCTAGACTCAGGCTGTGCAGGGTTTCTCAGGGCCAGGCAGAACAGAGGAAAATAAAAGCCAGCAGTGAACCTTCATTCCCTCTTCCCAGCTGATCCAGAGGTCCCCCCGTGTCAGGAAGCAGGCGACAGCATGCCGAGCCAGGTGATGGATCCAGCCTTCCTGGCGCAGCTGGGTCATAATGGCATCGATCCATGGGAACCCTGTCTGTGCCTGCAGCAGAACAGGAACATCAGCCCTCCCCTCATACACTGCCTTCACAGAATCACGGCCTGGTTTGGGTGGGAAGGGACATTAAAACTCATTTTACCCCCTGCCATGGACAGGGACGCCTTCCACTAGCCCAGGTTGCTCCAAGCCCCGTCCAACCTGGCCTTGGACACTTCCAGGGATCCAGGGGCAGCCCCAGCTGCTCTGGGCACCCTGTGCCAGGGCCTGCCCACCCTCACAGGGAAGAATTCATTCCCAATATCCCATCTATCCCTGCCCTCTGGCACTGGGAAGCCATTCCCCCTTGTCCTGTCCCTCCATCTCTTGGCCCCAGTCCCTCTCCAGCTCTCTTGGAGCTCCTTTTGGAAGGGTCTCTAAGGTCTCCCTGGAGCCTTCTCTTCTCCAGGCTGAACATTCCCAGCTCTCACAGCTGGTCCCTCAAACTGCCAGCAGTGAAGGGAAGAGGAAAGCCCCGAGCTCCAATGCAGCTGCTGTGGCCGTGTGCCTCAGTTACCGTTTTCCATTTGTGGAGCCTCTCTGCATCCTTGTACCAGGAGATCTGGAGGCAGATGGGGTTCCCAGCCATTTGGGTGAAGTTGGGGGTTGCTGATGCTACTGTATAGAAGAATTCCCTCCACAACAGCTGCCCTTGGAGTGACAATGGGGGCAGAGAGTGGTGCTTTGCCTGCAAAAGACACAAGGTCACAGCTTCAGTTCATACTTACCATTGCAGCCTCACTCATTTTGTGACTGTCAGGCCCATAAAATAAAGATTAATCTGACTACAATACTGGTTTCAAGGCACTTCAACATTCAAGTCAAGGCAGTCAAAGATCTGAGGCAACACTGTCTGGCCCAAAGCAAAGCCAAACTGCCAGACCTCGGTGTTACCTCAAACATTCTCCATCTACCTTCCAAACCAGTGTCACACTGGGATTTCTTACACCAAACATGTGTTTATTACCGTGTTAACTGAATTCAGGTGGCTCAGCCACGTCTCAAGAGATAATCTTAAGATGGAGGTTCAGGAGGACCTTGGTTTTCTTGGGTTGGTTTCAAGCTCACTTTTTCTTAAGAATCAAACAAGTTTTCTGAACGTGGTTTTGGTTTATGCTACAATTTAAACTTGTCTAAGACAAAACCAGTTGATTTCCAGAAACAAAACTGCATAAACTGATCAAAACCTGCCCTTAACCACAGAATCACCAGCTTGGAAGAGACCTTCAAGATCACCGAGTCCAACCCATGCCGTAACACCACCTCAACTTAAACCATGGCACTGAGTGCCACATCCAATCTTTTCTTAAGCACAGCCAGGGATGGTGACTCCACCACCTCCCTGGGCAGATGATTCCAGAACTTTATCACTCTTTCAGTAAAAAATTTTTCCTAACATCCAACCTAAATTTTCCTTGGTGCAGCTTGAGACTGTCTCCTTGGTTGCTGTCTGGAAAAAGAGACTGACCCCCACCTGGCTGCAGCCACCTTTCAGGGAGTTGTAGAGAGTGATAAGGTCACCCTTGAGTCTCCTTTTCCCCAGGCTAAACAGCCCCAGCTCCCTCAGTCGCTCCTCACAGGGCTTGTGCTCCAAGCCCCTCACCAGCCCTGTCTCCCTCCTCTGGACACGCTGGAGCATCTCCACGTCCTTCCTGAACTGGGGGCCCAGAACTGGGCACAGCACTCGAGGTGTGGCCTCACCAGTGCCCAGTACAGGGGAAGAATGACCTCCCTGCTCCTGCTGGCCACTCCATTCCTGATCCAGGCCAGGAGCCATTGGCCTTCTTGGCCACCTGGGCACAGCTGGCTCATGTCCAGTCAGCTGTTGACCAGCACCCCCAGGTCCCTTTCTGCCTGGCCACTGTCCAGCCACTCTGTCCCCAGCCTGTAGGGTTGCAGGGGGTTATTGTGGCCAAAGTGCAGGACTGCACACCTGGACTTGTACCACCAGACAAACAAACTAAAATCCTTGAATTTTAGGAAGGTTTTCCTGGGCTTCCATGCTGATCCCATGTCTGCTTGCTCCCTATTCATAGAACCATGGAATGATTTGGGTTGGAAGGGACCTTAAAGCCCATTTTTCTCCACCCTCTGGCAGGGACACCTTCCACTAGCCCAGGTTGCTCCAAGCTCTGTCCAGCCTGGCCTTGGACACTGCCAGGGATCCAGGGGCAGCCCCAGCTCCTCTGGGCACGCTGTGCCAGGGCCTCCCCACCCTCACAGGGAAGGAATTTCTTCCCAATATCCCATCTAACCCTACTCTTTCAGTTTGAAGCTTCCCCTTGTCCTGTCACTACAGCCCCTGATGAAAATATGAATTTAGAATATGAATATCCTGTTTCTAAAACTTAATTGGGAAGAGCCACAAACACTCACAGGTGTTTCACACAACATGAAGCCACTCCACAGATTTCATGAGACACTGTGAGAAGACATTAACAAAGCAGCATTTTTGATACACCAAGTCTCTACCAAGATGATCTGAGTGTTAAATCCTGCCTGCCGTGCCAGACATGTCACAGTTTTGGATTTGCTTACCTTGGAGCAATTATTTGCTTACCTGAGCATAAATGTTTGACAACCTATAAAAAAAGGTCCGAACTGACAGACAGCCCATACTGAAATATGGGCTCAGGCCTGTGGTGCTTGGAAGAAGCGAGTTTGGGATTGTCCTTGGTTTAGTAAAACTTGTCACCCAGCCCTGAAATGAAAACAGCAATCTGGGTTCAGGCAGCACAAGATTATAAATGTCCAGTAATAAACAGAGGAAAGCTCTTGGAACTGGCTTCACTATCACAGGAGCTTGTTTGATGTAACGCCTGGAAAACACTCCCGCTTCCCAGAAATCAAGAACAAAACTTGAGCCCAAGCTGCCACCCTCCTCCAAGCCAAGCTGGGCACTGACCTCAGCCCACCTGGAACCACCACCATCCCCCCTGTGTTCCACCAGGGCTGACCTGGTCAGTCAAGTGTTGCTCCAGGCGCTGCAGCCCTTCAGTCTCCCCTCCTCTCCAAGGGGAAAGGCTCTCTGAGGAAATCTTCAAATCCACAGGGAGAGGCACCCTGTAACACTCAGCCAGGCCCGGCTCAGGGGCCCTACATCTCCTGAGGTGAGAGAGAAAACTTTGAAAGGGGCAACAGGAGCCAGGAGAAGGAGGCAGCCCCTGTCCATGGCACACGCCAAGTCTCCTCTGTCACGGTCCAACCAGAGCACAGGGAATGAAAGCACAGCCAGAAATGCCAGGCTGTACTCCCCTGGGGAAGAGCAGCTCATCCTGCAATTGCTCCAGGGAATTCTAGCCTGAACTGGGGAAAGAGGAACAGTCCCACCAAGTTACAGTACTCAGGGCAGCTGCAGACCCACAGCTCAGACCCCTTTTAGTTCCCATCCCCTACACAAGGCTCGGAGACAGCTCCTCGCCAGTTGCTCCCAGCTGTCACATCCATCCCTAGGAGGGAACTAAGAGCCTCCTCAGACCCTAAACACAATTCTGGTGCTGCCTCCAAAGGCCACTCCAGATCCTATGCCTCTGAGGTCACTCTGGAGAGGTTTCACAGAATCCCAGACTGGTTTGGGTGGATGGGACCTTAAAGCTCACCCATTCCCACCCCTGCCATGGGCAGGGACACCTCCCCCTGTCCCAAGTTGCTCCAAGCCCCGTCCAGCCTGGCCTTGGACACTTCCAGGGATGGGGCAGCCACAGCTGCTCTGGGCACCCTGTGCCAGGGCCTGCCCACCCTCACAGGGAGAATTTTTCCCAACATCTAATCCAAACCTGCTCTCTTTCAGTTTCATAGGGAAGGAGGCAGATCAGCTCCCTGGGCCACCCTGGCTGCTCGTTGCTAACCAAGGTGGGGGCTCCCCAAGCCCACACCCCTGAGCAGCCCCCCAACATCTCCTCAGCCTCAGCTGCTGAGGCTTCCCAAGGCCTCTGCCCCCCATAAGGCTGGAAGAGCATCAGTTTGGTTTTTCTTCCCCACCTTATAAACCAGATGAAGATGCCCAAGGAAGTGTTGGTGGTACAGAGATTTCTCACAACCCAGGAATGAGCTCAGACATCAACAGATCTTTGTACTTACCGGGACAAACCTGAGCTCAGCGCTGCTGCAGACACCTACAGAGCTGGAGCCAGTGCAGCTCTCAGAGCACTGACATAGCTCAGGCCTGCTGGGAAGTATGTGAACCACTTCTCTCTCATCAGCATTAATTTTAAAAGTCCAAACAAACAAATTAGGCAAGAAAGGGGAAAAAAAAGTGCTAGGAAAAAATATAGGAATTTATATATCCCAGTACTTACATGAGTCCTGTCATCAGACTGTCTGAGGACAATACTCAGGAGTTAACAGGACTCCCCCGAGATGGGAAGACCCAAGCCTGGGTTGGGGGTACTGAGCTGAGGCCATGCAGGAGGAACCTGATACTGAATCCCAAGGACCTGCAGTCCCATCCCAGCTCTCTCCTGCCCCAGTCTTACCTCCCTTTGGATCACTGACCTCTCCTCATGCAGAGCTAAACACAAGACATCCTTGACTCTGAGCTTCTTCTCAAGTCCTGGGAGACACGAGCTCAGTCCCTCTTTCCCATACAGCAGAGGGGAGGAGAGATTTAAAGCCAGAAGGGAACAGTAGGATTATTCCACCGAACTTCCTGCATAAAACAAACTATAGTGGTTCACCCAATTCCTGTCCAAAATCTTGAGAGGAATGTAGAGCATGCCTTTGAGTAAATTCCCCAGGCATTCCTCTGTAGGAGTTTGCCATCTCTTAAAAGCTTTTCTCAAGGTGCCTTGCAAAAGCTTACGACTTTTATGGAATCACAAAATCATTAAGGCTGGAAAAGACCTTTAAATCATTGAATCCAACCATTATTTCATGAGGTGTCCCACATGGTGGGAAATCTGCTGCACAAATACCAAAAGAGCTGAGTATCAGACCATTCCACCATCTGCTCTCCCCGCCTAACAACAGTCACATCCCCTGTATATAGAATCTATAACCCTCCACACACAGAAATAAAACAAGAAAATGTCTAAAATGCATCGTTATCATTTGGCCCTGGCTCTTCTTTTGGGCAGAGAAAGAGGCCCAGCAATTCCCACTCACTGGCTGATACTTACTGGAAGTCTTCAGCTGTGAGGTTTCGGACAGGCACCTCAGGGTCACCAAGCAGAGACAGAATGTGAAGGAACCTCTTGTAAGTTAATGGGGGACTCCCACCATTTAGGTCCAAAATGCTAAAAAAAAAACCAAGATCACTTTTCACACAACAGAAACCAAGGAAGAAGCTGGAGCTGCCAGTGGACAGGAAGGTGACATCACAGGCTGTAACAACTCCATCAGTGCAACTGAACGTGGAAATTACAGATTTTACAAGTAAAACTCCCCTGAGTGAATGCACATCCATCTCAAGAGCAGTTTCTCAAGACCTGAGACAACAAAACTGGGATCAGGATTCCAGCCATGGTTTCACCTGTACAGCCACACACAGGCAGGACACACAGGACAGGGTGTGGGATGCCTCTGGTGTCACAAAAACCAGGTTCAGGGCAGTAAAAAACTGTTGTTTGTGAGCAATCACCTGTGCAAACAGCTTAAATTCAAGACTGCAAGTTACACACATCCATTCATTTCCGTAATTTTGGGGTTGTGCACAACTGCAGTGTTAGGGCTGCTTTAGTTACTCCTATTTTCCTTCTTAGTAATTTCAATACTTTCAGTCATTCAGCACTGAGTAACAGTTTGGATCCAAGTGTGTCCAGACACCAGTGAAAGCTGATTCGAAAGATTTTGAAAAAATCTGACACCAAAAATTCTTTACCACATTTAACAGAACTTTTACGAGTCCTATTAAATGAGTTAGAGAATTTCTTCCACTCTGTTTAAAAGAGTAAGTTTTTAGGTGAATTAAACTGCCCAAAAGGAAAAAGTTAACCAGCTCTTTAGGCTGAAATCCTGAAACCTGTCACAATCTCTTCTGTTCCTTCCAACAGAGGAGCACACAAAGTTTCTCCAGCAAACAGCACCATGTTCACCTCAGCCAGTCCAAGTTTCTACAAATGAAAATCCAAGACACTTGGATTTTTCTCTTCTAAAATTACCCCCCTGGAGACACGTGTGGGTTTGGGGCAGCCACGTACCGCTGGGTGTTGTACAGGCTGTGGCCCACCAGGGAGAGCACCTCAAAGCCCAGCTCTGCCCCCAGGCGCCGGATGTTGGCCTCCATGTCCTTGTAGAACGGCTCCATCTCTGCATCCAGCGTCACTTGGGTGATGTTCCACTGCTGGACGTGATCCCTAAGAACGGTCTCATACTCCCCTTGAATAACCAGCAAGCAGGAGCCCAGCTGGCCCAGGTTTTTGTGAAGATCCTCAAGGGACTGGAGCAGGAAGTGCCAGCGCAGGGCCCCGATGTGCATGGAGGAGGTCAGGAATGCTCTGTCCAGGATGTACACGGGATACAGGGCCTCTGAGGACTCCAGGGCAGCCAGCAGCACCGGGTTGTCGTGGAGCCGGAGCTCCTTCCGGAAAAGGTGAATGGTTCGATGCAGCATCCTGGCTACAGGAGGAAGGGAACTCCTGGAATTCAGGATACCCAATCCCTTGAGAGAACAAGGTCAATTAACAATTGGAAATAGAGCTCAAAAAAACTCCTCTGCAGTTTTTACCACAAAACTCTTGCTTTGATAAATTTTCATGAGAGAGAAAAGCAGGAACAAGACCAAACCTCTCCTCTGGCCCCACCATTCAGCAGCAGGATCACCACCCAGCTCCACAGAGAGTGGTCTCTGCCCCAAATGAGTCACTCAAATCCTTAAATTAAATCCCTCAATGAAATTACATCCCAATAACACTCACCAGAAGGAAGGAATCAAAACAGATGGAGCTGCCAGAGCTCCATTTAGTGCACAAACACTTTTTAACCCCACAAATGTGGCTGTCAGCAAACCCTCTGGAAGTCATCAGCTGATTTCAAGGAAGTCCACAGGAGCAATCAGCTCATCAGAGACCTGGTACAATACTCCCTCTGCCAGGGGATTTTAGTAGGAGACATCTGAATTTATGGACTTCACAGAATCCCAGACTGGTTTGGGATGGAAGGGACCTTAAAGCCCATCCAGTTCCACCCTCTGCCATGGACAGGGACACCTTCCATGAGCCCAGGTTGCTCCAAGCCCTGTCCAACCTGGTCCTGGACACTGCCAGGGATCCAGGGGCAGCCCCAGCTGCTCTGGGCACCCTGTGCCAGGGCCTGCCCACCCTCACAGGGAAGAATTTCTTCCAATATCCCATCTAACCCTGCCCTCTGGCAGTGGGAAGCCATTCCCCCTTGTCTTGTTCCTCTAGACCCTTATCAGAAGTCTCTCTCTAGCCCTCTTGGAGCCCCTTTAGGCACTGGAAGGGGCTCTAAGGTCTCCCCTTTTCTTCTCTAGGCTGGACACCCCCAGCTCTCCCAGCCTGTCTCCAGAGCAGAGCTGGGTGTGATAATGACACAAAACTACTCTTGACTCATACATTTATTCCCCTTTGAACCCCTTCAGCTGAGTTCAGAGGGTTGGCAGGAGCGCTGACCTTGGGTCTCAGGAAGAAGTGGCTCAGGGTAGAGTGAGGGAAGCAGCTCCCAAACTCTGGCTGCCCTGTTCAGGACAATGGACTAAGCAGGTGCCAGGAAGCAAAGGAGGAGCCCAGCTGCCACCTCGTGTCTGCACTGAGCCCAGCAGCACCTCCCAATCTCGCTCTCCCGTGGAAAACTGGGAAAGTTCAATGCCCACCTCCCAGGTGCGTCCCCACCTGCTGCTAATTTCAAGTGTTACCCCCAGAGGAGAACTAAGAGATTAGGCACTGGTAAAGAACCAAACAGCAATCCCTAATCCAGCTCTGCTCTTCCAGCCAAACAGCTCCACTCACCCCCTCACCAATGGCTGCCCCAGGTGACTCAGCCCTTGTCCCGGCTCAACCCACAGCCAGCAGCTTTTGCAGAAATCTGATTTGCTCTATTCCCAAACACATGTACTGGCAGCACCCAGACAAACCCACTGTGGTACAACCCCCCAAGTAAGGCCCCAAACTCACGAGCACGGGGTGCAGCCCAGTGAGGGCTGGGACGTGTGGGGTGCCCAGCTCGGCACGGCCCTGTACCCACTTCCTGGGAGAACCGGAAAAACAAGGTGACTCCCGCTGCTCAGGGGAGCACCCAGCTGGCATTTTTGGGTACTAAACCATGCAAAGCATGCTGGAAGAGTCCCCTGCACCCTATGCACCAGTTAGCCTCACTGAAGGACTGCCCCAGTCAGGGGTTCCAAGGCCCCCACAGCCTTTGGGGCTGTCCCAAGCCCTGTGGCTCCACATGGTCTGCAGGGTCACCTCAAATCCAGGGCCCCGCAGCCCCATGAAGCCTGTGGGGTCACACTCACCCAGTGCCCCTTGGTCCCACACAGCTGGGACTGCTCTGAGCCCAGTGCCCCACACAGGCCATGGATGGCCCCAAGATGTGTCCCTGGGTTGGGGCCCATTGCATCCCTTCCAGGGGTGGCATCCCTGCAGGAGCAGTGGGGAGCAGGATTACACCATAACAGGGACTGGGCACAGAGCAGGTGGGTCCCAGGCCAGGGCCTGGGTGGGCTGCAGGGTCTGGGTCAAGGGTAGCTCTGGGGATTCTAAAGGGGACTGGGGGAATCAGAGCTGGGGCGACTGGGATTTCATTAAAAGGAGCTGGGAGGAGCAGGGGCTCCATTAAAAGGGGCTGAAACTCACTGGGGAGGGAGGGAGCCCAGAGACAAAGAGCTGTCAAGGCTGGGTGAGGAGCTGGGATCCCCTACTGGGTGGGAAGGAATGGGGAGGGGGATCACTTGTGCAGGCCATGGGTGGGGTCAGAAAGGAACTGCGCCCTTGGACACTCCTGTCCTGTCAGGAAGAAGGGAAAGATCCTCTGGGATGCTAGAGAAGGCAGAGCAGGTGCTGTCTGTCATTGACCTCACGCTGGGATTTATCCACTGCTACTCTTCCACTTCTCCATGAACCAGTGACTCGAGTCCATTCACCCAGCAAGGCTGGGCAGACTCCCTGCCACATCTGGATCACATCTGTTCCCCAAAAATCAACCAGGCAGGCAGAAAATACACCTCTCACTGGATTCATCCCTACACTTTGGGACAGGCACATCAAGACAGAAAGCAGGAAAAACTAAGCCTTACCTTGAGGGTTGCTCAGCTGACACGCCAGGGTCTTCACAACACGTCACCCCAAAGAGACGAGGTCACACAGTCACTGATCCTGGCTCTCTCGCTGCTGAGCATTTCTCTCCCAGGCAGGGATGTGCTGAAGGGATGCAGGGGCTGTCAGTGGCACTATCCAAATCCCACTGTGGTGCTCCTGTTCCTACAGGCATCAAGAAATTAGTTGCCCAGGTTTAAAAACCCCTAAATACCATAAATCTGCACTGAGGTGGATTCTGCATCAAAGATGGTCCAAGGCACTCAGGGTTTTCTATAATTCCCAAGAGAGAAGGAGGAGGGTTGCAGGCAGCTCCTCTCTGGTCCCACTGGTCCTTGGAGCCAGCAGAGCCACACGGGGCAGGGACAGACCAAGGCCTAGGAACTGGGAAGAGAAACTTTACAGTTTAATTTCCTCTGTGGGGCACTCTCCATTATCAAATCCAAACACAGATGCTCCTTGACTATATCCTGGCTGCTTCAGAAGCAATAGTAAAACACTTAAACACAGGTGCCGGACACCTGGACAGAGCAGCCCCACACCTGCTCTCTGAAACCACAGTCGGGCTTGGAAAGTGGAATAATTATCACCGTTGTTTAATGTTATTCTGATTTGACAGGCTTGAGAACAATTCTTCAATTATTAGTAATTCTGGGATCTAAGAAGGCATTTTTTGCACAAATCTGGTTCTATAATCCCACTCTCCACACTGAGCCAGACCTGAGGCTACTGTCGATTCCAACCTCTAGGTTCTTTTCCCTGCTTGAATACTCTCGGTGGTAAATACGGTCCTGGATACAGCTTTGATGCAAGAAAATGGCATTTTGAGTCAAAGTAGGAAATAAGTCCCAAGCCCACCCAAGTGTAGGGGCTTGACTGGGGCTTGACTGCAGCGAGTTGAGAACCACCCCCGAGAGTCTCTATCCATGGGGAGGGAAGTGGGGTGCGGGTCTGGGGCCGGGGCTCCAGCATCCCCTGCCCGGGCCCCTCAGACGGGCGGGCAAGCGGCGAGGAGGGAACGAGGGAGGGCGGCCCCTGCGCCAGTCCCGCAGCAGCTGGGGGCGAACGGCCCGGCCTGGTCCCCCACCTCCTCCCTGGGGTGGCTCCCAGAGCCGCCTTTACCTCCTTCCTGCGGGGCCGGCGGGCGCGGCGCCGGTGCCTCGCCCCACGGGGCCGGTTACACAACGCCGGGACGGGCGGGTTATGTAAGAACCGTTCCCAGCGGGGCCCTACCCCCTGTCCGCGGAGGTTTAACGCGGTTCAGGCTGGGAGGGTCCCAGGCCCGGAGTGTCCCAAAGCCGGGGGTCCGGAGGGTCGCGGAACGGCCCCGGCCCCGGCCCCGGCCCCGGCCCCGGCCCCGGCCCCGGCCCCGGCCCCGGCCCCGCTCCCGCCTCCCCACCGCAACTCCGGGCCGCGCCCCCGAGCGGGTCCCAGCGAGGGGCGGGGCGAGGGTTCCCGCCCGCAGCGCTCACCCAATGGCAGAGCTTCGATTCGGATGAGGGGGCGGGGCCGAGCGCCGGCACCGCCCAATCAGCTCCCGAGCTGCGGGCCGGGGGCGGGGCCGGGCGCCGGCACCGCCCAATCAGCTCCCGAGCTGCGGGCCGGGGGCGGGGCTGGGCGCCGGCACCGCCCAATCAGCTCCCGAGCTGCGGGCCGGGGGGCGGGGCTGTCCGCCAGGCGTCCGCCGTTGCCAGGCGATAGCGGAAGTCCCGCCCCCGCCGCGCGCCGCCTCACGGGCCTGGGGGGCGGGAGCGCGGGGCTCCGTGGTTGTGGGTCGTTAGTTAATTAGAGTGAGGGGGTAATTAGTAAGTAGAGAGGGTGGAGGTCGTTCCGAAGGGATTGTGTAAGGGCTCTGGGAGGGGTGAGGCTCTGGGAGGTTCTTCCTATCTGTGGGAAGAGGGGCGCAGCTCTTGTCCGGGTGCAGGGGTAATTAAGCTGAGGGGTTAATTAATTAGGCTGATGAAGGGGGGTGAAGCGCTTCTTCAGTGGGGATAGTCAGGCTAGGGGTGCAGTGAAACTGAGGGGTGCTCGGGCGGGGGAGTCCGTGCTAGTGGTGCCTGAGGGAAACGATAATCCCTGGTGGGGGAAGTTAGGCCTAGGGGGCTCCCCCATCCTCAGCGTGGGTGGTAGGGCTGTAGTGTGCTATCGGGACAGGTTCCTCTCAGGGCGGGCTGGCGGGTGTCCCCATGGCCCTGGCCATGGGGGCTGGGGAGGCAGAGCAGACCCCTGCTTTGGGAGTTTGCTGTGGCCGGGAGTGGCTCATCCCTGGGCAGCTTTCGGATTCCCCCTGCACAGGAAGGGGGAGATGGGGCCTTGGGGTGGGAAGGGGCACTGATGGGTGGCTCTAGCAGGGCAGCGTGTACCCTAACCATGAAGGGACATGGCTGGTCCTGGGGCAGATGCTACAGTTCCATGAGGGGTTTAGAGCCTGGTCATGGCCTCCCAGTTCCTTAGGGTTTGGTAAACCCCAGGGTTTATTAGACTCAGCTGGGGACTGAGGAGATGGCATGGATTATAAAGAGTCTCATTCCGCTCCTCCAGCAGGTGTGAGAGCAGCTCCAGGAATGGGTTCAGCCTCTCTGTGACTGGTATCACATCAGGATAACAGCTCAAAACCCACATCTGTAGCCAAAAAAAATTCTCAATATAAAGTGGTATTTTTAAAATCCGGGTTTGTCAGGAGTAGAATCCGGTGTCAGAGCTCCAGCACCATGCAGAGAGCCTCGCGGCTGACAAGGGAGCTCTCGCTCCTGGCTACGGAGCCACCTCCGGGCATCACCTGCTGGCAGAACGGGCAGCTCGATGACCTGCGGGCACGTACGTACCTTGGGGCTTCCCAAAGGCAGGGCTGGGCTGCAATTTGCTGCTAGGTCTGTGCTTGCTGTGTGCTCTGGCCTTTATAGGCTATGTGGAAGTGTTGGATTTTATTTTCCTTTAAACACAGCTTGGCCTGTGCCTTGGCTGGTCTGCCCTCAGTTTAGATGCTGTGGAGGGGAGCTGGTCTCACATAAGATGACATTTTTTATTCCTGGATTCTCCCCTGTGAGGGTGGTGAGGCCCTGGCACAGGTTGCTCACAGAAGCTGTGGCTGTCCCATCCCTGGGAGTGTCCAGGTTGGGTGAGGCTTGGAGCAACATGGGATGATGGAAGGTGTTCCTGGAACTGGGTGGTCTTTAAGGTCCCTCCCAACCCTTAACATTCTATGATTCTGTCACCTGAGCAGCTCTTTAACTGTGGGAGGTATGTGGGGACTGCTGTCAACGAGATGATCTTGAAGGTCCTTTCCAACCCAAACCATTCTGTAATTCTGATTTTGGTGTAATTCTTGTATTTTCATCTTGCTCCTAAAGAAATTTTAGGAGGTGTGGACACACCATATGAGAAAGGAATATTCAACCTGGAAATCATAGTTCCTGAAAGGTAAGTGGGTACCCGTGTGAGGCTGGGGAGGCCCTGGCACAGGGTGCCCAGAGCAGCTGGGGCTGCCCCATCCCTGGCAGTGTCCAAGGCCAGGCTGGACGGGGCTTGGAGCCACCTGGGACAGGGGGAGGTGTCCCTGCCCATGGCAGGGGTGGGACTGGATGGGCTTTGAGGTCCCTTCCAACCCAAAGCAGGCTGTTTGTCTGGTTAAGTAGTTGGTGTAGTCCTGCTTTCAAATGTGAGTAAACTGCTGTAATGTATTTGCTGTAAATGCTAACATGTGGGTTTTTCCTTTATCCTCCCAACAAGGAATGGGGTTGAGACCCTTTTTTTTAAGGAATGCGATTTTTCCAGTGGCTGATACACTTATTTTGCATTGAACATCAAAGATGTGTGATTAAAAACCTAAAAGTGCAATGATAAGACTTCTGCCTCCTCATACTGTCTCAAAGCTTTCTGGAAAGAGCTTGTTCATCAGTACAAAGTTTCTTATGTTGTTCCCTTGTGGAAGTCTATCTGGGGAAGTGCTGGTCAGACACATCTGGAAGCAGCAAAGGCAGAGCACTGCCTCCAAAGATTTGTGGGGAGGGGTGTCATGTAGGGTGAGAGGAGGAAGCTATGGCGTTGCTTGGGTGGCAAAACAACTGGCCTACAGATATAACAATAACTTCTGTTTCTTAATGCTTGTGCCTTCAGGTACCCATTTGAGCCACCAAAGATACGCTTCCTGACCCCCATCTACCATCCCAACATCGACTCTGCTGGGAGGATTTGCCTGGATGTTCTTAAGTTACCCCCGAAGGTAAGACAGTGCTTGGGTGTGGGTAAGTGAGCCTGGGCAGGATAATGACCTCCTTACCTGCTCCTTGTAAAAGCCTGACTGAATGTCTGTTTGCTCCTGACTTATTTACAGGGAGCAGGGAGTGAAGTTTTTGAGTGGCATCTCATTTGTTTAGAGCCAGAACATGATGTTCTTTGTTCCATATGAGTTTCCAAGGTTTTAAGGATTGGAGTCAAAAGGCATTAGGTCTGAAAATGAGTTGCCCCAACACAGCAGAGATCCAGCCCACAGAATCATGGAATCTCCTGAGTTAGAAGGGACACGCAGGGATCAGCGGGGCCATGAGTTGGATTTGCACAGGACGAGCCCAGAATCCCACCGTGTGCCTGGGAGCTTTTTCCAAATGCCCTTTGAGCTCTGGCCGCCTTGGAGCCATGACCACTGCCCTGGCTGTCAGCTGGGCTTCCTTGGGGCCTTGTGTTGAGAGTGGGTCTGGTGTGTTCATGGGGCATTAGGTGCTGGAAGTCCAAGACAGCTGTGGGCAGGTTGGGTTGAAGTGCTGTGGGTTCTGAGGTGTCTCTGGGCTGCCATGTGCTGGTTTCTCTCTCTGAGCTGCTGCTCTCATCCCATTTCCTTACAGGGTGCATGGAGGCCTTCCCTGAACATCTCCACCCTGCTGACCTCCATCCAGCTGCTGATGGCAGAGCCCAACCCTGATGACCCTCTCATGGCTGACATTGTATGTGAGCTCCTCTCCCTCTCTCCTGGCCATGGACACAGGTGGGGAGGGAGTGGGGGGCTGGATTTAGGCTCAGTTTCTGCTTCACTTGCTCTGGATTGACACACTAGGGGTGTGGCCTGACCTGGATCAGCTGGGGTGTCCCTGGGCTTCCCTGAGGCAGCTGAGGCCAGAAGAGATGGTCAAGATTTTGTCTTCAAGCCATTCTCTTCAGTGCAAATGGCAGCCTGAGTTCTTCAAGCGAACTAAATGGATTTTACACTTTCTGCTTGTTGTGGTTTTAGTGTGGTTTAGGAGTCCTAAAGCCAGACTTGGTGCCAGCTTCTTGATGACAGGTATTCAATCAAATCTCTGTCTTTGCCTTGCTCTTCCCATTTAGTCCTCGGAGTACAAGTACAACAAGCAGCTGTTCCTGCTCAACGCCAGGGAGTGGACTGAGAAATACGCAGGGCAGCTGAGAGTAAGGACCACGCTTTGCTCACTGGGTGTAGCTCCCTCTTGGTCTACAGTCCTTTTGTCTCAGTTTCCTTTTCACAGTTGCTTTGTTCTGTCTTTCCTCCCCTTCTGCTCTGTGTTTTGGATCTGTATTTAATTTCATTATATTTTTTTAAGCTCATTACATTCTCTCCTTCCAATTAAATGCTCATTCACTAATAACTGCTGTGCTGCTCAAGGAGGAGGGGCAGATGGATAAACCTTTCCCAGGGATCCCGCAGCCCTGTTCTCCCTCATCTGTGTTCCCTGGTCTCCCTATTCCCTGGTGGAGTGCAGCCTTCCTCCCATCACCCTCTCTTCCTGCCTCCTTTCCTCTCCCTCACCTCATGAATGAGTTTCCTAAAAATAAATCGCACTTAAGCAGATAAAAAACTCTGCCCAAAAATCAGTTACCTTTGGGCCTTCTGCCTTCCCTAGGTGCCTTCCCTCCCTGCACCTTGTTTGGATAACACCCTTTCTGGGATGAGGCTATCTTCCCTGCAGGAGCCCTGGCAGTTGTGCTCACTGCTCCAGCTCTGAACCCATTAACAAGTTCACTGTGGTTGTCAGGAGGGCACAGAGTGAAGCCATCCCTGCACCAACACACAGAGCCCTGGAGCAACCCAGCTCCTCTGTGTGTGCCACTGCTCTGCTCAGTCATCCTGCTCTCCTGTCATCCCCCTTCCTAAAAACCCCGGCAGCGGGAGCAGAACAGCAAAGGCTCACTGCATGAGAGCCAGAGTACAGTCAGCTCTTAACTTGGTGGAGCACAGGGCACTCCAATGGCTGTAAAATTAAATTATTCACAGCTCTTTTATTTCTTGGGTCATCACAGGCTTCCAAGCCTTTGGAAGAGAAAATCATCCCAAGTGAAACAAGCGCCAGCAGTGAATCGACCGCGCAGAAAAGAAAAGGGGTTAACATCAGCAGGAAGGAGAAGAAATCCTGCCCAGATTCCTGAGGGGGGTTTGTTCTCTTGGGGCTGTCACTGTCCCCTTCCCCTCACACAGGTACAAGGAAAGAGTCTGCCTTTAAAGGGCTGCACCAGCTTTGGGTTTCTGTTCCCTTGCATGGGGTGGTTTTTTTGGTGAAAAGTTCCATTATATTAATAAAATATAAAGCTTTTATATCTATTTTTCCATTTTGTTGAGTGGAGGTTTTGGAATATTCAAAAGAACAGGAAAACTGGAAGCACCACTTCAGCTTCCAATTCCCAACTTTCAGAGACATGGGAATAGCACCAAATAGTTCAGTTTCTATTTTCACAACGGGCTGAGAGCAGGAGCTGAGCAGCAGACAGGTCAGAACCAGCTGCTGGGAGTCTTTTCCTGGGAAAGGCTTCGTTTTCCATGTAACCTCAAGGGCTAAGCCATTAAACTCAACTCTTACAACCCTGGCTCTCCAGAGCAGTCTGTTAGGTTCCAGTTGGACCATTTAGGATAACCTGGATGGTGTCTTGGCTCTGTTGTGACTCCAGGAGGTGGCCAGTGACAAGAACCAGCTCAGGGCAGGGGAGGAAGAGCCCAAAAGATTCCCAGCGATCTGGGAGTGGATGGATGTGGAAGAGAGCGGGATGTCAGCGCTGTGATGTGCAGGGTGAGGAGCACGAGAGGACTGGGCCAAGGAGGACAATTCTCAGTACTTCCAGGGATGCAAAAATGAGGGCTGACTGCAGCTCGCAGGGGGAGCAAGTGCGGTGCTCAGCCTCTTGCTCTGCAGGTTCCCTGCTGGGAATTTAACCCATGGCCTGTCCCTGCTCCCAGAAGGGTGAACCAGGCCCACCTCTGGAGCAGAGACAGGACTTGGCAAGGTTCCCAGTGCCTGGGAAGTGATGGAGCTCAGTGATGAGCTGAGTCTGATGGGTGAGGAAAGGCTGTGTCCTCGGCTGCTCCCAGAGCCCTGAGCCTGTTCCTGTCCCACTCAGTCGAAGTTGTAGTAGAGGCAGAAGGCGAAGAACATTGCGAAGATCTGGAATGGCGGAGGCGGGAGAGGGTCAGCCCCACGGCAGGGCTGGGCCAGGCCAGGCCTGGCTGTGGTCGGAAGCAGAGAGGGGCTGGAGGGTCCCTGGCCTGGGACCATTGCTGTGCCCCTCAAGGGGCCTGGGCCAGCTGTCCTGGTGCTGCACAGGGACACCAGGGCAAGGAGACCCAGGGGGAGCAAAACAAAGCCTCCCCTGTCCTTTCACCTGCCCCATCTGCAGCGGAGAGTGGGCTCTGTACCCTGAGACAGACCTGAGCCCCTTTGTGCTCTCCTTGCCTGCTGAACAATCCCCCTGCCACAAAGAGGGGACCCTCTGCCTGCCCTGTCCCCAGCCCCCCTCATTACCTCAATGCCCAGCACGGCCAAGCTGCAGGTCCCAGGGAGGGAGATGTACCTCTGCAGGGTCCTGCCGAAGGTGGAGAAGCAGCCCTGGGGCAGGGAGAGGAGGGAGGGGCTCTCTCGTGTTCCCCGTGGCTACGGGGAGCCCAGAGGGGGACGGGGGGGGGGGGGTCGGGTCTTCTCTGTGGCAGGACGAGCTGAGGACTTTGGGAGCCCTGGACTGTGGAACCACAGCCAGGCACTGTCCCAGGCTCCTGTCCCTCATGCTCTGCTCTGTGAGCCTGGGAAGGGCTGAGGCTGAGACAGGGACACGGGCACAGCAGAGCTGTGCTGTACCTGCTCGTGGATGTAGCCAGGGCTTCTGTCCTGGCACTGCTCCCAGCCCAGGAGCTCTCCTGCCTGCAGAAGCCCATTCCGGGCACAGCATGCCTGTGGCCATGGCGTCCCTGGGTGCAGCTCCTGGAAGCGGGAGCCGTTCCCAAAGTCTTCAGGTCCTAAAACGCCACAACACGAGAACTGGAACAGAAGGGAAACACCATCACCGTGCTCACCCTTGGTGGATCCTGTGTGTGCTCCACACACCCCCAGGAGCCTCCCAGGTGCTCACCGTGACCATGAGGGTGTTCCAGGCTGTGGAGAAGACCTCAGCACCCTCATCCCCACCATAGTTCCTCCTCAGCTCGGACAGGAAGCGCTCGGGTTGGACCTGTGGGATTGGTGCCAGGGCTGGGACTGTTCCACTCTGCTCAGCACCAGCTCCTTTGGAGGGGAGTTGGGCACCCAGTGGACCCCCCCCTCCCCCCACCTGCTTTGAGGTTTGTGTTGTGGTGATGGAGGTGAGGGGAAGGGTGTCCCCACGCCAGCCCCAGTTGCCTGGTGGGCTCTGAGCCATATCCATGGTGTGACAGAGGGAGGCTGGTGACCCTGGGGACGGTGCCAGTACCTGTTTCCAGTGCACCAGGAAGAGAACGGCCCCAGCAAGCTGCATGAGGAAGACGAGGCTGACGAGGCTGAAGAACTGGAAGGCAGCAGATGAAGGAGTCAGAGACCAGCCTGATCCCACAAGCAGCTTGCTCACATTATCCCTGCCCTCCTCTGCACCAGCCCTGCCTGTGCCCTGCATCCTCGAGATGAGGGATGTGTGAGCAGCTCCTGGGAACAGATTCCACATCTCTGACCACTGTGGCTGCAAGGCAGGGGTCAAAAACAAGCACCATCTGCAAGGGACCGGGGATGCTGAAGAAATGGGGGTGTTGGTGCTCAAACAGGCGTTTCTGCCCCTCACCAGCAGTGGGGATATCTTGGAAATGCCATGTGGGGCAAGCCAGTGGCTTCAGAGAGAATTGACCCCACTTAGTGGCTTTATAAATCCTCTGGGCTCTAAACTGAGACTCACAAGATGGGGAGTGGATGGCAGGATGTATTGAGGATGAGGAACACCTGCATCCCCCACCACCCTCCAGCCCATGACTCCTGCCCCCAGTGCCTCTGCCCACATCCTGCAGCCCCTTCCCACCCATCTCCCTCCCTCACCAGCAGCAGGAGTGGGCGGCTCCGGCGCAGGGCCCCGCAGCAGCCCAGGAAGCCCAGCAGGGACAGGGCGATGCCCAGGGCCAGCAGCAGCCACGCGCCTGCACTCAGCACAGCCCTGGCAGCCACGATGTCCTGGAAACCAGCCGGGTCCACGGCCACCCAGACTCCCACGGCCACCAGGCATGTCCCCCCAGCCTGCAGGGGGAGGTCCGGAGATGATCATGGGGTCAGGGGATGTCCAAGGCTTGGTCCCCTCCCTGGGCTGGGTGTCACCCACCCGAGTCAGATGGAAATGGCAGCCCATGTGGATGGGGGATGTTTGAACCCTTGGTCCCCTCCCTGGGACCGGTGTCACCCACTCCTGAGCCAGCTGGAGATGTCGCTCCCCAGGCACAGGTTCTCTCCACCCCTGCACCCCACGGGGCCCAGGTGGACTCACAAACACCAGCACGTTGAAGATGAACATCAGGTACTTCATGCAGCTCAAGACACGCATGGGGACACCGGGAGGGGGGACACGGCGGTGTTTGTCCCTATGGAGGGGAGAGCAGAGCTCTGGCCACAGCCAGCCCTGACTTGTCCTGGACCCCATGGCTCCAGCAGAATGGGGGGGGATGCAGCCTCCCAAAATTCCCAGATCATTTTGTATCCCCACCATCTCCCATGAGGCCCCAAAAAACCTGTTTCCTCTCCAAATTTGTGTCCCCTCCCAACCCCATGTCCCCAGTCCTATGTCCCCTCCAAACCCTCTGTCCCCACCAAATCCCATGTTCCCTATAAATCCCATGTCCCCTACAAATCCCATGTCCCCTCTAAATCTTGTGTTCCCTTCAGCCCCCACACCACTCACCCTGTGGGGACAGCGGGTGACCCAGGTACCTCCAACCTTCCCTGGTGCTGCCAGCACCTAGATAATATCACGAAGGTCAGAAAATCCCTCCCCCATTTCCACTCCAGCAGCCCCCAAGAAACCCCTTCCAGCGGCGAGGACATGAATGATTGATGGGGAACAGGATCCACCATTGTGCCAGCGGCAGCCAGGAGTCTCCGGCTCTTCTCAGCCAAGGAAATGAAACCTGCGGGCAGGGAAAGACGAGCCGCCCCACCAGGCCGGGGTGACCTCGGCCATCAATTATTGCTGTGGCCATTCGGGGAAGCCCTCAACAGCCACACACGGGGCTGTTGGGACACAGGGACATCCCAGATGGATCACTGGGTCTGTTCCCTCTCGTTGCTGACTTTAGGAGCTCTCTAAACACAGAGTCATGTTAGAAAGGAGACCTTATTTATTCTGCATCAGGTGCAACGAGGAGGTTTCCACAAATCAAGCACACCAAGGGGTAAAAAGTTAAATCTTTTCTACAGTAAAATTTACATGAACCCGCCTATCTAAAGCATATTCTTCGCCTGCCTAATGCATATTTATTTTGGTGATGTGACTTTACCCAATGCTTGAAACACAAAGTTCCGGGGCAGATAATTCACCTCGAAGGCATCACCCCGGGGACGGTTCCGGTGTCACCGCAGCCCCGGGGCCCCGAGGGGCGGTCCCGCCGCTGTCCCGCCGCGCCAGCAGGGGGCAGCCGAGCGCGCGGCCACAAAGCTGCGCCGGGCGGCCAGAGCGCCTCCCGCCGGCCCTTCAGCCGGGCGGCTCGGCCAATCGCAGCGGGCGGCGGCGGGCGGGGCGGGAGAAGAGAGAGACAGACAGCAGCCTGGACCAATCACAGAGCGCCATTCCCAGGGCGGGGCCCTGCGGGAGCTTGGCCCCGAGGCCGGAAGCGGCGCTGCGCGTTCCCGTTCCCTCAGCGTTGCTTCCGGTGCTGCCGCCGCCGCCCGCGGGATGTAGCGGCCGGTGAGGGACGGGCGGGGGAGCGAGGGGTCCGAGCGCTGCCCGGGACGGGCGGGGCCGCTGCTTCCACACCACCGGGGAGAGCCCTGCCGCCGGTTCCCCCGGTTCCAGTAACTCTGTGCTTCTTCCCCCCCCCAGCGCGGCGGCAGAAGGACGCGGAGGGACCTTCACCGGCTGCCTCGGAGCCGCACGGAGCCGCCGCCCCGATGGCGTCCCGCAAGGCCCCCGCCGGGGCGGGCAGCGGGCTGGCGGCCGCCGGCCGGGACCGGGATCGGGAGCGGGAGCGGGAACGGGAACGGGAACGGGCGCATCTGGAGCTCGCCGAGCTGGGGCCGCTCCTAGAGGAGAAGGGGGACCAAGGAGGCACCGGCGCGGCCAGCGTGAGCCCCTCCGAGACCCCCGGGCGGCCGGGGATCCAGAGCCCGGCTCAGGCTCCTCGCTCCGCCCCCGCGGCTTATCCCGGGAATCTGCCCGTTATCCCATTAATAGCTGGGGGAGTACGGCTCCGTGTCGTTCCTGGGGCCGGTCCCTGCTCCGAGCCGCCCCAAACTCTGCTCCTGCCGAGCAAGCGTGGAGCTGGGATAGTCCGGGGGTCACCGGGATCGCGGTGTCTGTGCCGGGTGTTCCCAGGGTGTTTCCAGTGCCCCAGCATTTCCACAGGGCTGGGAATCTCCTTCCCGAACCCTTTTCCGTCTGGGCAGAGCTGGAGCTGTGCCGCGACCCAGAGCGTTCCCAGCTCGGAGCCGCTTTTGCTCGGCTGGGCCGGCTCGGGTTTCCCGTTCCAGCCTTGGTTGTAGGGATGAAAATCCCTGGCGGTAATCCCGCCTTTCGACAGGATAAATCTGGGATTAGCCCGCCCCGGGTGGGTCAAGCAGCAGCGTGTTGCATAAACGAGGGTGACCGGCAGGTCCTGCCCGTCCCCTCAGAGGGATGAAGCCCCAGGTGCTTTCAGAAGAGCAGGGATGATTCCTCTCCTGGGGGCTGGAACGGCTCCTTCCCGGCTCTTCTTCCCGCAGGCCGAGGACCCGCCGTGCCCGGCGGCCCGCGAGGAGGAGGAGGAGGTGGTGCGGGTGCTGACCCTGCCCCTGCAGGCTCACCATGCCATGGAGAAGATGGAAGAGTTCGTGTACAAGGTACTGGAGCCTGCGGCAATGCCCCGGTCCTGATTTTGGAGCAGATTCCCCAGTCCCAGGGCTCGGGGTGATGGGATGTGTCCAGATAAAGCTCCACGCGGCCGCAGTTGGCTCCAGCTCTGCTCCCAGCAGCGTTTCCCGGGAACGGTGTAGGATGGGGCTGGCCGGGATGGGGGCTGGCCCAGCCATGGTGGGCGAGGATCTGGGAGCAATCCCGCTGTTCCTGCGGGCCTGGGTGGGGCCCGGGAGCACCGCAGGGGTGTCACCCGGTGCCTGCAGTCACTGTGGCTGCTGTGCTTCTTCCCTGATCAAACGGGAATTACCGCAGGGAACAGACTGTGGGTGTGGAAGGGTTAAAGCTGAGGGTATGAATCGCCCCTGACTCCCTGGAATCACTCCCTGGGGCGAGCAGGAATCAGTCCCTGGGAGGACCTGGAATCACTCCTTGGGGGGCTGTGGGGAGCAAAGCGCAGGATGGGGGTGGCTCACAGGGTCCCACAGGGCACCTCATGTCAGAGAAGCCAAACTTCCTCTCCCCAGGGAGCATCCCAGGGCTGGGCTGTTCCCCGTGCATTTGGGGCTCTGGGCTGCCCTGATCCCCTGGTGTGTTGCAGGTGTGGGAGGGGCGCTGGCGCGTGATCCCGTACGATGTCCTGCCCGACTGGCTCAAGGACAACGATTACCTTCTGCACGGGCACCGGCCGCCCATGCCCTCCTTCCGCGCCTGCTTCCGCAGCATCTTCCGGATACACACCGAGACGGGCAACATCTGGACACACCTGCTGGGTGACTGGGGCAAGGGGCAGCTCTGGGGCTGGAGGGGCTCAGACCCTGCATTAGGGTCAGGACGGGCTCGCTGCTGGGTCCTCTCCATGCCCAGGGCTCCCTGTGTGGATCCTGTGCATGCAGTAGGATCGGACATGGAGTGCCTGGAGCTCCTGGAGCCCCTTGGGAGAGAGGGACCAGGGCTGGGCTCAGCCACTGCAGGAGTGGGATGAGGAGATGTGTCCTGGACAAAACAGGGAAGCCTCAGAGGATGTTCCTCTGAAATGAGTCCGGAGGAGGCCAGAGAGATCCTCTGGGGGCTGGAGCTCTTCTGCTCTGGAGCCAGGCTGGGAATGCTGGGAATACTTAGCCTGGAGGCGAGAAGACTTCAGGGAGAACTTAGAGACCCTTCCAGTGCCTAAAGGGGCTCCAAGAGAGCTGAAGAGAAGCTTTGGACAAGGGCAGGGAATCACAGGACAGTGATGGAGGAATGGCTTCCCACTGCCAGAGGGCAGGGTCAGATGGGATATTGGGAAGGAATTCTTCCCTGGGAGGGTGCGGAGGCCCTGGCACAGGGTGCCCAGAGCAGCTGGGGCTGCCCCTGGATCCCTGGAAGTGTTCAAGGCCAGGTTGAACGGGGCTTGGAGCAGCCTGGCACAGTGGAAGGCGTCCCTGCCCATGGCAGGGGATGGGAATGGGTGAGCTTTAAGGTCCCTTCTCACCCATACCCGTCTGGGATTCCATGACCCTGTGAAACACAGGGATGCTCAGTAGCTCTTTGCCCTGTGCCTGCCTCTTCCCCTGACCCCAGCCCTGCTCGTTTGCACTAACAAAGGCCTCAGCCAAGGACCCACTGTGGGCCACTGAGCACCCCTGGGATACATCCAGGACCTCTTCTCATCGTGCCTCTGCTGAACTCTCCCACAGTCCCCCTGACTTCCCGCTCCATGTGTTCCTGCAGGCTTTGTTCTGTTCCTCTGCCTCGGGATCCTGACCATGCTGCGGCCCAACATGTACTTCATGGCTCCTCTCCAAGAGAAGGTGGTGTTTGGGATGTTCTTCCTGGGAGCAGTGCTGTGCCTCAGCTTCTCCTGGCTTTTCCACACTGTCTACTGTCACTCGGAGAAGGTCTCACGGACTTTTTCGAAGTGAGTCAGCATGAGTGTGGTTGTGTGGTCTCCTGGGAGGTTTTTGGGTTCTTGCAGCACTTCCTCTTGGAAAGCACTGCATTCCCAAATGTTTTATCCTTGGGGGAAGGGAGCATCCACCCAATCCAGCGTGGAACTCAGGGGGAACCACAACAGGGTTCTGGAGGGCTCTGCCTGAGCACCTTAAATCTGCCAGGTCAGGGGTGTCAGGTGCGTGATAAAGATCCTGGGGCCCTGCAGCTCCCAAGGGAACAGGACCCTGGCTCCCAAGGGAACAGGCTCTGTGCCCCTCGTAGGAGTGAAGTGAGGAGGAGTCTCGCTCTCACTGGGCAGCTGGGGGCCATGGCCAGTTTGGTAGGTCCCAGTTTACTGGATGCTTTTGAAAACCTCTGTTTTGGATCCAGTTTGGACTGAAACCAAATGGAAAGAAGGAATACAAACAGGATTCCCAGCAGAGTGGGAAGGCTGGTCAGTGGTTTGTGCCTCTTCCTGGGCTGCTCCAAGAGTCAAGCTCCCGTCAGCCTTCGCAGTGAGGCTCTCAAGTGACATTCTGCTCCCTCATGGCTATTAAAGGCATTCATTTGGGTGCTGCTTGCTGGGAATCTTGCCCATCCCCTTTGCACAACCCCCAGAGACCCCATGGGATCCTGTCTCCAGAACAAACCCAGCAGGAATGCCCTCATGTTCCTGGGAAGGCAGTGGGGGAAGTGCAAGTGCTATGTTTTGGTGGTGAGATGAGTGGAGGATCACAGATCCATGTGCTCACGGATTTGTTCCTGGTGGTTTGAGCTCCAGCCCCCTCTTGCCCCTCCTCAGCATTCCTACATGCCCAGGCCCTTCCTCCTGTCGCACCTGGCCCTGATGGGACCCCAGCACGCCCCTCCTGCCTGTGCCTGCACTCAGGTGCAGGCTGGGGAGTTCCCACATATGGAGAGGGTGGATTTTGGGGCTCACCTGTGGCTCTCTGTCGTTGCATCCTGGCTGCAGGTTGGATTATTCAGGAATTGCACTGCTGATCATGGGGAGCTTCGTCCCATGGCTCTACTACTCATTCTACTGCTCCCCACAGCCAAGACTCATCTACCTCTCCATCGTCTGTGTCTTGGGTATCTCTGCCATCATCGTGGCACAGTGGGACCGATTTGCCACGCCCAAGCACAGGCAGACCAGAGCAGGTAGGAGCTCCCTCCTCCCCCGAGTCCTGGGAGGCACTTTGGGCAGATTCCATTTGGGAAAGACTCTGGGCATCTGGTGGGTTCATTCCCCCTGAGCAGCACAGCACTGCAGGGAGCGGCCTCCTGCCTTCTCTTGCTGTGCTGGGGATTCATCTCCTGAGCAGAGCCTGGGGTTTGGAGTTTAAGGATAGCCCTGGGCAGGCTGGGGCTGTGCCTTTTCCGCCTTCCCTGGGAAGCAGTGGCAGCAGGAACCGGCAGCTAGGGCACAGGAGGAAGGCATCCCTGAGCTCTTCCCTGCCAGGGACACGCTGGCTGGTCCCTGCCTTCCTGGGGGTGGAGTGGGGGGCTGCCTCCAGCCCCACACCCCAATTTACCCCCACAGCAGGTCCCATCAGCCTCTCTGAACACCAGAAGACACGTCCCTCCCCAGCTCCCAGGGGTCCTGAAGCAAATGTCTGTTGGAGCACTGTCTTGGCTACATGAGTGAGGAGAGACCACGCTGAGCCAGAGGCCACCTGAGAGCCCTCAGATGAGGGCAGGGGACAGGCAGGACTCACATCCCCATGGCTCCTCCCCACTGCATCCTGTGCCCCCAGGACCAGCAAGATCCAGCTGGGTGCCACCCAGAGCCTCTCCAGGCCAGTGTCACTGTTGTGCCACTTGTTCTCTGCCAACTCAGCAGAGGCCAGAGTTGAACATTTCAGCTGCTGCTGAGCTCCTTCCTCAGGAGCTCCAAGAAATTACTTTCCTGGAAGGGGTGGCTGTGTTCCTGGTGCAGTCCAAAGGGCTGGCACCTTCCAAAATGCCCATTCCCATAGCCAGGAGTGGGAGCTGCTGCAGCCCTGCATAAGAAATACTGGGTGGATTCACCCAGCAAGCACAGGGGTGCTTTGCCTGGGATGTGGAGCTGTGGATCCCCCGTTTTGTGAAGGATAAGGGCCACGAGGATTGGAGAAGTTTAAGGAGTGTTTGGACAAAGCTTTCAGGCACAGGGTGGGATTGTTTGCGGGTCTCCTGTGCAGGGCCAGGAGTTGGACACAATGATCCTTATGGGTCCTTTCCAGCTCGGGATATTCTATGAATCCAATGAAGAAAAGCTGCTTCCTTAACACAGGATGAGGGATCAAGGGGAGTTGGTGGGAGGAGCAGCTCCCCCTCCACACTGAGCTCCTTTCCCTGACCTCCTCTCTGGGCCACAGGCGTGTTCCTGGGGCTGGGGCTGAGCGGCGTCGTGCCCACCATGCACTTCACCATCGCCGAGGGCTTTGTGAAGGCCACCACGGTGGGGCAGATGGGCTGGTTCTTCCTCATGGCCGTGATGTACATCACGGGCGCTGGGCTCTACGCCGCCCGCATCCCTGAGCGCTTCTTCCCGGGCAAGTTTGACATCTGGGTGAGTGTGGGGGTGAACGGGGTGTCTGGGGGCAGCTCTGGGGTCAGGAGAGGGGGCACTGAGTGGCTGGAGGCTGGGGGTGTCCTGCTGTGCCTCAGCACATGCTGGCAGGCAGACCTTGAACAGGTGTTGGCATGGGCAGGGCAAAGTACAGGGTGGGAATCACTGCTGGGAGCGACAGAGCGGGGAGCAGAGGGCAGAGGACAGTCCTGGAGCAGCGAGGAAGAACAGGAGGAGGTGTTGACAGTGTTCCTGTCCTCTTTGGTCTTGTCTAAAGGCTTTTTTGCTTCCCTGCAGTTCCAGTCTCATCAGATCTTCCACGTGCTGGTGGTGGCTGCAGCCTTTGTCCACTTCTATGGGGTGTCCAACCTGCAGGAATTCCGCTACGGCCTGGAAGGGGGGTGCACAGACGACTCTCTCCTCTGAGAGCACCTGGTTTTAGTACAAGCTTCCTAAGTGCTTTTTAAACTCTTGTCTTTGCTAAAATCAAAGGAAGACTCAAAACCATTTGGGGTTCTTGGTTTTTTTTTTTTAAAGAAACAAAAAAATAAGAAACTGATAAATCCTTCAGCAAAGTTGTTGACCAAATCCTCACCCCCTTCCCCACGCACTGCGCTGGGGCTGCAGGGGGACTCCCGCCTCCTCCAGACAGTGTTTTAGCTGCACCGGGATCACCTGCTGCTCTGGCAGCACAGGGAACAGCTCCCTGCTCCTGCACAGCCGAGCACATCCTGCTCCTCACGCACCAGGAGTTCTGCATATCCCCCATGGCAGTGCCTGGCTGGGGCAGCCCCAGGCACGGGCACACACTCATGTAATTTAAAGTTTTAATTGTCCTGTTTTGTTTTGTTTTCCTTGACAAAGTAATGTAAACATAAATGAAAGAATATTTAATATTTAATACTAAGCTTTAAAATGATGCGCTGCCGCTGCAGTCCTCAGCTCCCTCACTGTCAGGAGGAGGGAGGAAGGACAGTGGTGTAGGGAATGTAGAGCTGCTGTAGCTGATTGAAATAAAAAGGTCAATAGTTCAGTGTCACCGCTGTGTCCGTGTCTGGTTTTGGGGAAGGGGGAGAGAGGGCTCTGGGCACCCCCAGGAGCAGGGCAGGAGCGCCCTGGGGCAGGGGGATCCCTCCAGCTGCGGTGGAGTCTGGACTGGGCTGGGATAAACGGGAAATTGGGGTGGTGTGGTGACGACAGGGCAGGAAACCCAGCCCTGGCTGGTGACAGCTCCGGGGCTGTGACTTCCCTTGGGGCTCAGCAGGGCAGGAGAGGTGTCACAGCCTGGCAGGACCATGCCAGAGGCTTCTCCTGGTGCACAGGGGACAGTGACTATCAGGGTTTTAGAGGGGCAGAGGCCAGCACAGTAAAGCCCAGCTCAGGCAGCTGAAGGCCACTGCCTGACCTAGGGGTGAGGGAGCAGTGTGGGCAGAGCCACCACAGCCCCTGTGCCACCTGTTCCTGCCCTCCCCCACAGGTGGGGGCATCCTTTTGCTGAGCTGTTTGGATGTGGCCCAGCTTTGGAAACCCCCCAGGCTGGGGCTGGCGGGAGCCCCCAGCACAGGCAGCAGCAGGTCCTGCATCCCCCATCCCACCTGGGCAGAGCCTGACCAATCCTGTATCCCACCTCTCACCCAGGCTGAGCCTGCTCCCAGACACAGCACTGCTGGCAGAGGTCACCCCGTGCTCCAGGAGGTGACATGGATGAGTGTCCACCCCGTTCCAGCAAAGCTCCATGATGCTCCAGGCCTGGGACTGGCACCCTGGAGCTCCACATGGATCTGAACAACACCCGACTGCTCCCCCTCTGGAGGTTGGGAAAACACCAGGGATCTGAACACCCAGGTTTGGATACTCAGGGAATCTGCAAGTGTAATTGTCTCTCAGAGCACAGACACTCACCTGAAAACAGAAGAGACACCACCCGAGTGACACAAATAGAGAAAACTGCCTTCAAAATCTGCCCGAGGAACCAGGGAAGTGGCAAAGCAAGAAGAGCCTTTACACACACACACAACACAAACACACAAAAGGCACTTTTGTGTGTAAGGGTTTGAAAATTACAAACCAGTGGTAACTCTGAGGGATGAGACACAAGCCCTGGTAGTCCTGGGGTGATTCTGGGAGGCAGGGGGGTGGAAGATGTCCCTTCTAAGGACACAGGAGATGATCAGGCTCTCACACGTGCATGCACACCTCACGTAACTCTAATCTACCCACGTGTCAACATTACTGTGAGCACTTCTGCTCCTTCCATCCTCTGCTTCCACTACACGGCTGACTTGGTTTCCTCCTCCCTGGGCAGAGGAAAAGCCAGGACTGGCTCAGATAACATTACTCAAGTCTTTCTGGATACTGTATCAGGAACTGCCAGCACACAATAGCATCGAGTTAATTAATGAGTTGCAACAGAAGACGCTGCTGGATGTTATTTTGTAACTGCTGTCAAGAAGGAAGGGGCCTCCACGGCTGCAGTTTAAGGACAAAACCGCAGAGCAGATGTGGTAACTCTGCTCAGGCCAGGATCCGAGATGAAAAGCAGGAGGCTGTGCTGGCAGCAGGTGCAATGCTTCCCCCTCCAGCCCCATAACCTAAATCCAACAGGGAAGAGGCTACCTTCCAGCTGTGTTCACTGCAGGTGCGACATCCCAGAGGAGACTCCAAGACTTTCACTCCAGTCTGTGTCCAAAGGATGACAAGACTCTCTTTGGTCCTTGTCTCAAACCTCCTTGTATTCTACCAGACATGTGTAACATTACAGCAACGGAATATATCAGGAATAAATAGATTTTCTTTTCTAAAAGTTCTCCTGAGCAGTTTGACATTAAGAAATGCTGCAGGTCCTCCTGGCATGGTGTGTAAGGGACAACCACTGGTGTTAAGTACAAACCCCCTCCGCATCCTCCAGGTGGGACCGCTCAGGAACAGGGAAGGAAGTGGAAGAGGAGGAGGAAGAGGAGGAGGCGGTGGCTGGGAACCATCACTGGTACTGTCGGTAGTCGCTGAACGGGGGTGGCTGGAGCTGGGATGGATCCTCTGACAACTGTGGGCCTGGAGCAGGGACAGGGGAAAAGGCAAATGAATTCCAAAAGACAAGAGTTTCTTCCTATTAACAGGATTCACAACTGGTTTGTTTATATAAATCCCTCTTAAAATTAATCATAAATCCCGGAATGGTTTTGGTTTCATAAAAAGTTTCAAAAATTGCATAGAATCCCAGACTGGCTTGGGCTGGAAGGGACCTTAAAGCTCATCCCATTCCCACCCCCTGCCATGGGCAGGGACACCTTCCACTATCCCAGGTGGCTCCAAGCCCCATCCAACCTGGCCTCGGGCACTGCCAGGGATCCAGGGGCAGCCCCAGCTGCTCTGGGCACCCTGTGCCAGGGCCTCCCCACCCTCCCAGGGAACAATTCCTTCCCAGTATCCCATCTAACCCTGCCCTCTGGCAGTGGGAAGCCATTACCCCTTGTTCTGTGACTCCTGGCCCTTGTCCAAAGACCCTCTTCAGCTCTCTTTTAGGAAAAGTACACTGTGCAAGCTGCTCCGAAGACAAACCACTTCTCTCCAAGTTTCACAGAATCATGGAATTGTGGAATGATTTGAGTTGGAAGGGACCTTAAAGCTCATCTTGTTCCATCCCTTGCCATGGGCAGGGACACCTTGCACTAGACAAGGTTTTCTAGCACGGAAATGAACTAGAGCAGGGAGAGGGAAATCTTTCCAGTCACACAAAGCAGCTGGAAACTTGCACGTTAGTGCCCTTGAGGTGACCTTGGCCCCTCTAGAAAGGTTTAACCACGGTGACTTGCCCAACAATAAAGCAACCAGTGAAACGGAACAAGTGTGGAGTCAGCTTCCTGATCCACTGCCTGCTGCTGGAGGGAGCAACACAGCTGTGGTGGGACAATCCAGAGAGAATTAATCATCATGGACAGATGATACAGCTTCTCCAAGGCAGATGAATTTTAAAGCATCTTTAAAGAACAGAAATTGTCATAGTTTAGGTTGGATGAAGAATATTGGTGAACAAACCCAGGAGGATTCACTTGGGAAACAGTGACCTACTACTCATCCAACACTAGCAGTTTGTGTTCTTCCCAAAATAAGGTGGAGCATTTATCCTACAATGAAACGCTGGGAGAAGCTACCAGTGTTAAGCCTGAAGAGCAGAAGGCTCCAGGGAGACCTTAGAGACCCTTCCAGTGCCTAAAGGGGCTCCAGGAGAGCTGGAGAGGGACTTGGGACAGGGGCCTGGAATCACAGGACAAGGAGGAATGGCTTCCCACTGGCAGAGGGCAGGGTTAGATGGGATACTGGGAAGAAATTCTTCCCTGTGAGGGTGGGGAGGACCTGGCACAGTTTGCCCAAAGAAGCTGTGGCTGCCCCATGCCTGGAAGTTTCCAAGGTCAGGCTGGATGGGGCTTGGAGCAACCTGGGCTAGTGGAAACTGTTCCTGGCTATGGCAGGAGGTACAATGAGATGGGCTTTGAGGTCCCTGCCACCCCAAACCAGTCAGGGATTCTGTGACAGAGATATTTAGGATTTTCCACGGGAAGCATTCACACAATAGCTTCTGACTGAGTGAGAGCCCTGCTTGCATTTTACTTGGGAAAGAAGTCAGGGATGCAGATACTGAAGCAGTTTAGAAGAGAATCACCACCACGTTTTTTGGAAATCGGTGTATCTGTATCTCCCAGGTCTTTATCATCTCTTTTACCCCAGAGTTCCCCACACAGACCACGGCCTGCCAGAACCACCCCTCTTTTCCACAACTTGCTGCCTGCCATTCCCTCAAACCATTGTGCCCCACCCCTGAGTAAAACCCATCTGCCACCGTGTGCCAGGTGTGTGGCAGAAGCCAGGGACAGCAGGGACATCCCTGCTCTTAGCCATGCCACCTCCAGTCTCCCAGCAGGAAGCAGCTGGTGATAACCTCGTGTCATCAGCACCTGCAGCTCCTCCTTGGCTTTCCACAGCCTCAGGAGCTGGCAGGGCAGTGCAGATTCACTCTAGGATAAGAAGATGACTGCCAGGGGCACATCAGCAAAGCAAATCCTTGTGACACATCCTCTGGCTCCTTACCGTTTGGGAACTGTGTGGAGGCAAATCTTGTCAGCAGAATTCCTGCTCCTTCGATCAAGGCCAGGAGAATTCCTCCCATCGCAGCAGATCCGACCATGGCAACAGGGCCATCTGGGAATGAAAAGCACAAACCAATGTTTTTCATTTCTTTGCTACATGTCAGAATCTACTGAATCCTAGGATGGTTTGGGCTGGAAGAGACCTTAAAGATCATTTTGTTCCACCCCCTGCCATGGGCAGGGACACCTTCCACTGTCCCAGGCTGCTCCAAGCCCCACCCAACCTGGCCTTGACCACTGCCAGGGATCCAGGGGCAGCCCCAGCTGCTCTGGGCACCCTGTGCCAGGGCCTGCCCACCCTCTTCGTGCAGTCTTGATCTCTCCTAAAGCAGACTCAGAGCAGTAATTTTGCATCCATTAAGCTGCATTAAAGGATAATTACTGGGCAACTCCCTCCGCCCTCCCTTCAAGGAACACCAGGAACATTTGGGAGCCTGATTATTACTTTCCTAAGCAGAGGAGAAAAGCTTCAGATTATTTTTCAGCATCTGAGACAGCAAATTCCAATTTGGGTGCCACAGACTGTTGCTTTGCTATAACAATGAGAACTGTACATTTAGAGAGCACGAGGTTTTCAACTGATATCCCTAGTTTCTTACTTCTTGCAGCCAAAATGGCTCCAGTCAGGGCTCCGCTCGTGATGGAATTCCAGGGATCTTCCTTCCCTCTCATCCTGACCATACTGCAGTCAATCATGGAGAAGAGACCTCCCCAGACAGCAAAACTCCCTGTTCCAAATCAAACCAAAGCCACTTTGGAGAGAGCAGAGAAGCCAGTTGTGCTGCACAAGAGGTGCTGTGGCATTACTGTGCTCCCTTTCAGACATGAAGTAAATTCTAACTCATGAAGAACCAAATACAGGTTAAAATAAGTACAGGAAAATTTCCAACTTGTCATTATCCCCCTCTCCCCCCATTTTATATATCATCTCACTCATCTACAATTAACTACAGAAAGTTTATCAAACTGTGATTATAATGGAACTTTCATCCTAACAAAGTCAGATTAGCTAAGGGAACTTCCAGATGTATCCCTTTTTAATGTATTTTCTCACAGACAATGATGCAGAGTCATGTCACACCTCACACCACACCCAACCCTGCTCCTGGGGCCTCAGGAGCTCCTACAGCACATGCAGGGACACCCCCAAGTTCTATTTTTGATCCAAGCTGGATCACTTCTTGTAATGAGTTAGTTTTATCTTAACCCCCTGCACACCATGAAGAGGCTCCAGGGAGCTCTGCTGTTCATGACCAGTTATTACTGCTGGCTTATCACTCCAAGAACACAGACTGTTTCCTCCCCAACCAAACTCATTTTGGATATATCAGAACTCTATTTACTCATTGCTTGGGCCAACAAACTTGCTGAGACCCAGCTCAGGTGTCAGTGCACCTCCACCATGTAACATTTCCAAACTCTGTTATCTGCCAACAGTCAATTCTGTGCAACAAAACCCCAAAATTCATTACCTCCCAGTTGTGGAGCTCTGGTTTTAATGGCTGTCAAACTGCCACGCAGCCGGTGGTTGACACCCTAAAATAAGAGAATTTAGTTAAAATAAAACAGTAAAATCTTACAGCCAAACTGAGTCTGCATTGCAAAAACCTGCCAAAGGTCCAACACCCTTCTGAGCCCCCTCAGCAGCTTGCGAGGAGCTGAGACAAAGTGTGCTTTACACCTGTTTCACTATTTATCACTCCCTTACAATATTCCTGTCAGGTACATATGGGAATTACAGTTACCAGGAAGGAAACAATTTGGGTTCACAGTCTGAGGGGCCCAGTGTGACTGAAGGAGGCATTACAGTAACATTTTAGCAGGATAAGCAGTGATTTTTCATATGTATCATTTTTTCTTCCTATCTGATGGGCAATCCCACTAGCTGTGCCACTTCAGTCATTCCTGCAGGTGGAATATACAGTCTTTGTAGCCAAGAGAAGCGAAGTCATGCTGAGCCTTCCAGAGTCCAATACTCAACATGTCACCCAGGACCTCACAGAACAATTACACATTTTCCCACACTTTAACACAGTTTAAAGAATATCCACCAAGTTTTATTTTTGTTACAATCACACAGAAGTGAGGATAGGTATATTTAGCAAGTCCAAAGCAATATTAAGAATCTAATTAAGCACACAGTCCTTTTCAAGTGAAGTGTCTGCAGGATCTGACTAGTTCGGAAAGTTAATTATTAAACCCACCTCAAACCAACAGCTAATTGTCAGAGTAACATCAAAAACACCTTTTATATGAAGTCAGAGAAATTTTAAAACAAATGTTCAAGTAGCAATTAGATCTTAATTTATCAAATGTCTCTGCAATGGGTTTATAGCCAAATTTTTGCAGCAGAAGTCCTGAAAGTGAAAACCAACTTGCATCAGCAAACCTTCACTGCCGTGTTTACTCACTCCTGCATTGAAACCAAACCTGAGCACTGAAAAACTGAGTTAATAAAAAGGGCAATGATTAAATAAGAGATTAATTAAAGAAAACTATACCTTTTAATATAAATCTGAAGGAGAAAAAGACTCTTTCATTGAGTCATTCCATGTTTCAAAAGAAAGGAAGAGGCCAGGAAAGGAAGGAGAGCCCAGGCTTCATGTCCCTCCATGCAGACAGAACCACAAGCAGGAGATCAGCCAAGGTGGATGTTTCCTGCTGCACTTCCCCATCCCAAGGGAAATGTTCATCACTTAGGGAGGAACAAGCTACCAGTATCCCACTGTGGCCACCAGAGCAAACGGGGAAGCAGCAATTTTATCCCAAAAAATGAAGGACCCCACAGATCTTGAGCCAGGACAGATTCTCATGGTCTGGATTAACGATGTACAGGTCTTTAATCAGCCCTGCTCCCTGCACAGGGATTTCTTCTCCTTGCCCTTCACTGCCACGCTCCCTGGGGAAGGACAGTGGAGGCAAGAGTGCAGTCCATGCACCTTCAGAGCATTTTACTCACCACTGGGGAATTTCGGAAGCCTTTGATAGCCTGGAAAATGCCCCCTCCTATGGCCCCCATGGTGAAGGCCCCTCCGCAGTCATCCACTATCCTCCAGGGACTGGAAAGAAAAATAGAGATGAAAATATTAAATCCCATCATGTTAAACCGTGTAAGTGACTGGGATGGATCCAGCACTTCAGCACTGGTGTAACTGGGGTGAAGATAGAGCCTGGTGGCTTTTCTGTTTCACATCCAGCTCACTGAGCAGGCAGCAACAAAGAAAACAAGAATATTACAGCAAAACAAACTCAACCTTTGCCAGAGTCTCCTGGCCCACTTCCCTGGAGTGGGAAGTAGCAATTATACAGAAATGCCTGAACTCCTCACACAAGGCAGAGACATACTTCCATCATGGAAAACTCCTGCAGAATTCCAGCTCTGCCCTACTTACATACTGTAAATAGCTTTAAATTCCCTGATCTCATTCTTCTCTTGACCTACAGAGAACTGAGGTAGCAAATTCCATGAGACTCTGCTCCCAGTTGGCACAAGACACATTTTTTTGAATCATTCGCTCTTTTCATTAGTTCTGCTTATTTAAGTGAGACTTCAAAGTTACCTTTGCTGAGCTGGAAAGGTTTTTCCTCGTGCACTCTGGATCTTTGAAGTCCACCCAAACAAAACAGAGATCCCTTCAGAGGTGTAGCAGCCACAATTCCTGCTCCAACATCACAGAGCAGCCAGGAAAACCCTGCACAGAAGCACCTTCCTGCAGCACAGGCTGTCAGCACCTGCCAGGGGAGCCTTCATTTGGCGTGCAGAACCTCTGCCAAGAACTGGAGCCTTGCAACCCTAAACCAAACTCCTAAACTAGGTGAGCTTTAAGATGCCATTAACTTCTGTTGTCACTGTGGGTAATTTCAGAGCAAAAAAAACCACAGCTGTTTGGTTTCTTTCATCTTGTATTGAGATCTTCCAGCCAAGCACTCAGGTAATTTAACTCCTGCACTGCCAACAACCAGAAAATGCAAAAATCAGCCTAAAATAGCATGAAGGTCACAAATCTGAGCACCATGGCAAGCTCGGTGTTTATGTCAGGTAGGAACATCAATGAGTATTTCCTATTTCACTTGGAATGTCATGTTTCTGGTCCTGAGGACCCCCTACAGCTTCCAGCTCCTGCACATGAGGACACCATCCCTGACCTGCCACCTCCCCACCTTACAGACCTCCTCTAGCGAGGGGTGACAAACCTCCCTCACTGTGCTGCAGGCTTTGCCACAAAGTGTTTTGTTCCTGAACAAAGTATCTCTAATTTGCAGTCCCTCCTCCTGCATGCTCTCCCCGGCTCCTCACGTTCATGACCTACTTCCAAACCTCCTCCTGCACAGCCAGCCCTGCCCCCTTCCCAAGGGAACTCCTGTGTGCACAGGTCACACTCAGTGCTGCCTTCGCTTTTGTACCTTGGATCCATGGGTTGTTCCCAAGGCACCAGGAGCCCACCCAAGTGTCACCACTGAGTGTCCCCAGTGACAGCCACACCCAGCTCCCAAACCCACATGGCCTCAGGAAGCAAGGCAGTGTATTTTATCCTTCATCACCTCCTGTTTGTCTGCCCTGCCTGCACATGGTCTCGTCCTACCTCATTACAACCCCCTCAGCCCTGACTGCATTCAATAATTCAACAGTTTATTTTCCTTCTGCTCTTTCCTGCACCAGGTAAAGGTTCCAGGCACACTCTTGTCTGAGATGCCAAGATGAAAAGCAACTCAAGTCTTTCTTCTCAGGGATTTTTTGTTGTTTTGCTCTCACATCTCCTGTGCAGATTTTGATCTCCCCTGTTATGAATAACACATCTCATCCCAATTCTCTCCCTTTGTTAATTCTCAAAGAGTGATCTTGTTAAAAGGCTTTTTGGAAACTTAAATGGATTATGTAAAGCGGGCTTCCCTTATGCACAAAGTCAAGGAATTCCAATCTACAAATCATGGCTGCTTTTTCCCGAAGCCTCTTAATGAGACCCCAATCACGGAATGCTTCCCTCTTTAACCTCATTAGCTGTTACCTTTGGGCTTCCTAATTTTCCTTTTAAACTACTCTCCAAGATTTTCTGAGCAGCTTTTAAATGAGAGAACCTCTTTGATCCCAGCACAGCCAGCCTGTGTGTCAGCTCCTCCAAACTCCCTCAAAGCTGACACAAAATACGCCCAGCCCTGGCACTGCTTGACCTCATAAAGAATTGGAGGAGAAGAGATTATTCCATTGTTAATCTGGCACTTATCTACAAGCACGGTATTACTGTTAATTGTTTCCCTGACTCTGAGGGAAGCCCCAGCTGCAGGGAAATGACATGTGGATAAGGTCGGATCCCTGATGGCACCAGAGATTTCTCAGAGATGAAAAGAGCAGAGGGCAAGACTTCACTTTTCCCAGGGCTCCGGGGCAGCCACATACCAGCTCTGGATGCCTGAGAGAGGGGTGAGTCCTCCCTCCAAGCCCCACGGCATCCTGCAGTTCTCCTGACAGCTGGAAAACTACTGGAATCAGAGGCCACCACACTTTAAATGAACAAAGGGCACTTTTCTCTGTGCCAGTGGCTCATAGAGAACCTGCCTGACCCCAGGATAGCAGCTCCTGGGGGCTGGGTAACTGGTGACCAGCAGCAAAGGGGTCAGAACAATGGAGGACACCAGCAGCCCCCCACGGCTTGGCAGTGAAACATCTCTATTGCACAGCATTAAGGACACAGGTTCAAGCTGTGCCTGGGGAGGGTCAGGTTGGATATCAGGAGGAATTTCTCCACAGAAAGGACTGTCAGGCATTGGAAGGGGCTGCCCAGGGAGGCAGTGGAATCTCTATCCCTGGAGGTGTTCAAGGAATGACTGGATGTGGCACTCAGTGCTCTGGTCTGGTTGACAAGGTGGGGATAGGGCACAGGTTGGACTTGATGGTCTGAGAGGTCTTTTCCAGTCTCAGTAATTCTGGGATTTCCTGGAGCCCACAGCAATCTTTTAATAAATACAATTTACTCTGCTCATGACCAGACTTTATGCTGTAAAAAGGCAGGGGTGGCATTTATGGAGAAACTTAATACATGTCAGCAGAGCAACCTGCAAAGTTTGGGAAAAGCCTCATGCACAGTCACAGATCTCTGTCTGCAAAGGCAAGCAGAATCTCAGGACGATTTGGGCTGGAAGGGACCTTAAAGCTCAGACCATTTCACCCCCTGCCATGGGCAGGGACACCTTCCACTAGCCCAGGTTGCTCCAAGCCCCATCCAGCCTGGCCTTGGACACTGCCAGGCACAGGGCAGCCACAGCTTCTCTGGGCAACCTGGGCCAGGGCCTCCCCACCCTCACAGGGAAGAATTTTTTCCCAGCCTCCCATCTAACCCTGCCCTCTGGCAGTGGGAAGCCATTCCCCCTTGTTCTGTGATTCCAGGCCCTTGTCCCAAGTCCCTCTCCATGCTGAGAGAGAACTCTGCCCAGGATTCAGTAACCCTGCACCTGAGCTTGCATTTAATCCTTTTATTACTACAAATACAACCTTTGACTTGCAACCAATGTGTTTGTGCAGGTCTACAAAGACAGTGCTGAACCATGACAGGATTCAGACACTGCCAGTTTGCCATGGAGAGGGCCAGGGGGCTGGGCTAGGCTTATGGAAATAGGGAAGGAGAGGGGCAGGGCAACTGGGGGGTGAGGGGAGCCTGGGGAGGCCAAGGATGAGGGGGAACTTGGGGGCTGAGGGGAGTTTGAGGATGAATTAAGGGTGAGAGAAGGCTGAGGAGGGGGTGGGGGAGGCTGAGGATGGAGGAAACTGAGGATGAGGGAGAGAACTGAGAAAGAATTAAGGGTGAGAGAAGGCTGAGTGGGGCGTGGGGGAGGCTGAGAGTGAAGGGGGCTGTAGATGAAGGAAGGCTGAGATGAGGTGCTGAAAATGGTGGCACTGAGGATCGGGGGGCTGTGGATAAGAGGAAAGACTGAGGACGGGGGACTGAGATGGTGGCTGAGGGGGGACTGAGAACTGGAGGGGCTGTAGGTCGGGGAGAGACATAAGGCGAGCTGAGAATGAGGGGGGATTGAGGATGGATAGCCTGAGAATGACGAAAGGACTGAGGATGAGGAGGGGAGCTGAGAATGAGGAGCCTGTGAATGAGGGAGAGACTGAGAATGTGAGCAGCTGAGGATGAGGGGGGATTGAGGATAGGGAGGCCGATGACGGGGGGCTGAGGCCGAAGGGGGTTGAGGATGAGGAGGCACTAAGGATAAGGGAAGGCTGGAAGGGAAGCTGAGCATGAGGGACAGAGGTGGGGCTGCTAATAAAGGGGTGCTGAAGGACCGAAGCGCTGCCCGACGTGGGACCGTCACTGCAGCGCCCTCCGCCCCCGGAGCCGCACGAGCGGCGCAGGCCACAGGGCCCCGTCGGCTCCTGGCCGCTCCGGGAGGCCGCGCGGGGCTCGGCAGCGGCGGGGTTCGGCTGCCCCGGCCCCGAGCGGCCCCGCGGAGCGGCCTCCGCCGCTTCCCTCAGGGGGCCCCCACCAAGGTCAACCCCGCCCCTCCGACGGGGAGCGGCCCCGGGCGCGCCCGCAGCGCTCCTCCGCCCTTTCCCGGCGCTCGCGGATCCCGATCCCGATCCCGATCCCGATCCCGATCCCGATCCCGATCCCGATCCCGATCCCGATCCCGGCCAGGCCCGCTCCGCTCCCCTCACCAGGGCTCGCGCGCGTACTCCTCCATCTTGCGGGGCCCCACCACCTCCCCGCGCGCGATTGGCTGCGGCGGCCGCACGCCGGCCAATGGCAGGGGAGGGCGGGACGAAGCGCTAGGCAGTGGCGGTGTCTGCGCGTGCGCCATGTCCGGCCCCGCCCCTGCGCTGATTGACAGGCGCCGTAATGGTGGGCGTGTCGCCGGGTCGTGAGGGGAGAAATCCCGGAGCGGGGGATGCATTGGGTGGGACGGACCTTAAATCTCATCCAGCGCCACGCCCCGCCCCGGGCAAGGATACTTCCGCTATCCCAGGCTGCTCCAAGCCCCGTCCAGCCTGGCCTTGGACACTACCAGGGGTGGGGCAGTCACAGCTTCTCTGGGCAACCTGGGCCAGGGCGTCCCCGCCCTTACAGGGAGAGGAATTCCTTCCCAATATCCCATCTAAGCCTTTGTCAGTGGGAAACCCTTTGTCCTGCCATTCTAGGCCCTTGTCCAAAGTTCCTCTCCTAAAAGTTCTCTTTTAGGAACAGTACCTGTGCAAGCTGCTCCAAGGACAAGCCACTCTGCTCCAAGTTTCATGAAATCATGGAGTGGTTTGGCTTTGAAGGGACCTCAAAGCTCATCCTGTTCCATCCCCTGCCATGGGCAGGGACATCTTCCACTGTCCCAGGTTGCTCCGAGCCCTGTCAGTCTGGAATGTCAGGGCCCAAGCCCGCACCATTCCCGATGCTGCTGCAGGAGCTGGGCTGACCTCGCATGTCCCAGGGGATGCTCCTGTGGCTCTGTGTACAGCTGGAAGCGGGGACTTGACATCCCTTCCACCAGGTCAGTTCCCTGGGCAGGCAGAGCTGGAATGCAGAGAACAGTGTCGTGATGGCAGGAGATTCCCGGGCAGCTTGCAAAGCTCTCGGCACAAGATGAGGCTGTTCCCTCTTGTCCCATCGCTTGTTCCCTGGAAGCAGAGCCCTACCCCCACCTGGCTCCACCCTCCTGTCAGGGAGTTGTGGAGTGCAAGAAGTTCCCCTCCCAGCCTTCTTTTCTGCCCTGGAGCCTTGCCTCGTCCAGTGGTTTGCAGCCACTCGAAGTTCTAAATTGCTTATTCTTTTCTACTCCTAATTTAACATTACACGCTCTGCTGTCCTGTAAGGGCAGCAAATCATTCGGTAGCAAAAACTGAGTGCAAAACAGGTTGTTCTCCAACAACTTAATTGTTTTAATATGGCTGAAGCACCAGGAAGGAGCTAGAATGCTCCACCTGCTGTGTTGGGTTTTGATGCTTTAAAAGACTCCTCGGGTTTCACGAACAGGTGTGTTTGACCTCATTTAAGGTGGGGGGTGGGAGTCATGCAATTTTGGAGATTCCTGGGAGGTGCTATTGTGGCTTCTGCTTTGGCCAAGAAGGGGAGATGGGAAAAGTAGGAAATCGTGGCCTCTCTCAGCCACCAGAGCAGCTCTCCCCACTCCTGTGTCCTCTGGTACTGCTGTGGTTTCATCCCCCTGTGCGGGGCAGTGGTGCGGCAACACCTCCAATCCTGGGGTCAGTTCTAGGCCCCTCAATTCCAGAAGGACACTGAGGGGCTGGAGCACGTCCAAAGAAGGGAACGGAGCCGGGGAAGGGTCTGGAGCACCAGGAGTGGCTGAGGGGCTCAGCCTGGAGAAGAGGAGGCTCAGGGAGGACCTGCTCACTCTCCAAAGCTCCCTGAGAGGAGGGTGCAGCCAGGGCAGGAGGGGAGGGGGTGTCAGGCTCTACTCCCAGGGAACAAGGGACAGGACAAGAGGAAATGGCCTCAAGCTGTGCCAGGGGAGGTTCAGTTTGGATACTGGGGAAAATTTCTTCCCGGAAAGGTTGATCAGGCCCTGGCACAGCTGCCCAGGGCAGTGGTGTAATCACCATCCCTGAAGGGATTTACAAAACATGTGGATGTGGCACCTGGGGACATGGGTCAGTGGTGGCCTTGGCAGTGCTGGGGGAACTTAGAGGGCTTTTCCAAACTCAACAATTCCATCATTTTGTGACTCCTCCCATACTGGTCTGACCCTGTTGCCTAATGAGTGGTATGTTCATTAAATCAGGCTGAATGGTCACTCTGGTCCTGCCTTTCACAAGCTGTGGGAGAGCTGGTGAAACACGGTGACTCCATGAGGTGCAGGAGCTTCAGCATCACCCAAAGGACCGGGTGGCACCCGTGGGACAGGCTCAGGGAAGATGTTCAAGGGCTTTCTGGGATTTCTGAGTTTCCCCACAGCCAGGATTTGGTTCATTTCCCAAAATATATAGTCTTCTCCACTCTTGCTGTCGTGTGAGCATGTGTCTGAAGAGGAGGTTTTGAATAAAGATGCATTTGGTTTGGGAGAGATGTGACTTCTCTCACTGGCCACAAAACACCCACTGCCTGTTGTGGCCAGGCAGGGAAATGTCACTCTTCAGCAAACAGCTTAAGAAATGATAAAAAGATCAGTTTTCAACCTCTCCTCCTGTGGGCTCTGAAGGAAAGGGAAAGAAAACAGACTAGAGGAATCCATTTAAAGTTCAGCTGTCCTTTATCAGCTAATAGGGAAAAATAAAGGCAGATGGATGGTCCCAGGTGGCAATGAGAGAGGTGGGGGCACGGAAGGCTTTCTCAGCTCTGCCAGAGTTTGTAAATATGCCTGGAAAAGCTGCTTAATCTGCCTCTGTCTCTGTCCCTCCTCTCTAATGGCTTGTTGTGGCGCTTCAAAGCGAGTGGTTTGGAAATATTCATTAGTGCCCTCGAGGTGTTGGTTGCTATGGAGATGGGAACCCGATAAATCCAAGACTGACAGATTCAGAGCTGCCAGGAGCTCCTGTGTGCCAAACTACACCGTATCCCACTGCTCTGAACCACACAGGGCCTGGACCATTTCTCTGATGAGGAGAGACTGCAGGAGCTGAGCCTGGTTAGTCCTGAAAACACTGAGAGGGGATCCCATCAATCCAGACAAATATCTCCAAGGGGTGTCAGAGGATAGTGCCAGACTCTTTTCAGTGGTGCCCAGTGACACGATGAGAAGCAATGGCCATAAACTAAACCACAAGAAGTTTCACCTCAGCATGAGGAAGAGCTTCTTTCCATGGAGGAGGGCAGAGCACTGGAACAGCTGCCCAGGGGCAGTGGGGAGTCTCCTTCTCTGGAGATACTCCAAGCCCACCTGGAAGTGTTCCTGTGTCACCAGGTAACCCTTCCTGGGCAAGGGGGTCAGACTGGGTGATCTCCAGAGGCCCCTTCCAACCCCAACAATTCTGGGGTTCTGGGATTCTGTACTTCACTAGTCCACACTGTGGTGGCTGGAACCAGCTCTGGAGCGTGGCCCAAGGGTCCCCAAACATATCCCCAGTCCCAGTTGTTGGTAGCCCATGAAGAACCAGTCAGTGCAGACATATCCAGAGCTCCTCTTATTCGGGGGTGAAAATACAAAATTTCTTTCTGGTGTTTTCTTTCTACAGCCTCAAGAACCCTGTGGAATATGGTCTGACAGAACTGTGCCCATATCCCAGTTAAAAACAGCTGTGTGATGGTAAAGATAAATCACACTGAGACCATCCACTCTAAACTGTGACAAGTTTAGGATGTCCCCTGCTTCTCTCCCAGATCTTCTGCTAATGTAGGAATATTCCCCCACAAAAGGATGCTCTGTGCTACCTCTGCCCAGCTCTGTGGTGCAGGGGAGGAGTGCGCAGCAGGTGTGGACTCCTGGATCAGGAAAGGATGGGTGATACTTCAGGAGAGACTTGGAGTCTCCCAGGCCACATTCACAGCTTCTTAGGGAATTTGGCACATGGTACTTCTCATCACAAGAACTGAGGTTCAGGAATGACAAAATAGAGATTTTATCAAGGTGTTGATAGTGATTTTATTCTGTTGAAAACCAATTTACAATATGGGATAGTTTGCAGTGATTTACTATGAAGGAAAGGCAGACAGAGAAAATTCCAGATTTCCCTTTTAAGTAGAAGGATTCTTTCTCTGACTTAGCATTGCAGATTGTCCCTGGGGCTGTCTGCATGTCCTGTCCCTGGAGCCAGGGTTGGCACACCTGGGAATGCTTGGATTGTTCCAAGAAGAGGCAGACACAAAGACATGATTCCTCACTGCCTTTTTGTTGTGCACTTTCCAGTTGGGAAATGAGCTTCCAGTTTGTTGCTCATCTCTTATAAATACTTGATGACTGAGCACAACAATGCCCTAGAAATACTGGAGGGTTGGACATCTATAGAATAGCATAATGGACTTGTTTAGGTTGGAAAAGATCATCAAGTCCAGCTATTCCCCCAGAACTACCACTAACCCAGTAAATTCCTCCAGGGATGTGGATTCCACCACTGCTCTGGGCAGCTGTGCTAGGACTGGGCAATCCTTTCAGAGAAGGAATTTTCCCAATATCCAACCTAAACTTCCCCTGATGCAACTTGAGGCCATTTCCTTTTGTCCTGTCTCTTGCTCCCTGGGAGCAGAGCCTGACACCCACCTAGGTTCACCCTCCTGTCAGTTAATTTCTTCCATCCCCAGACTCTGTAACTCAAATGTCTCTTCCAAAACACACAGTGTTAAAACATTTCCAGCCTTGTATCCTGAAAAGTGACTAGACAGGATCTTAGAGAAGTCCAGGGCTGTATTAAGGTGGAACAAACAAGACACTCATTTGGCTTCTTCAGGCAAAGACAGCACCAAATGGGCACCAAACACTAAATTCACTGTGGTTTCTGTTGCCCTCAGCACTGTCACAGCTGTGGCAGTGTTGGGGAAGGAGAGTCAAAGAGGAAAGAGAGGGACTTCTCATCAGGAACTGGAGTGACAGGACAAAGGGGAATGGCTTCCCAGTGCCAGAGGGCAGGGATACATGGGATATTGGGAAGAGATTCCTCCCTGTGAGGGTGGGGAGGCCCTGGCACAGGGTGCCCAGAGCAGCTGGGGCTGCCCCATCCCTGGCAGGCCAGGCTGGACGGGGCTTGGAGCAACCTGGGCTAGTGGAAGGTGTCCCTGCCCACAGTAGGGGGTAGAACGTGGTGAGCTTTAAGGTCCTTTCCAACCCAGACCATCCCATGATTCTCTCTCTGAGGCCAGCTGGGGAAGAGAATGGCTGTGTCCTCCCAGTGCAAGTGAGCACCAAGACCAGGGCTGCAGAGTCAGGGAAACAGAAGTGATGGGGATGGAATCCACCACAGCAATGTTTAAGTTTGTCCACTTGGAAACTAAACCAAACAGTTTCTACTACAATCTGGAAAAAATCTCAGCCGTGCTGGTGAATCATAGGAAGGATATGAGCAGGACCTGGGCACTGCAGCACTGGAGATAAGGGAAATCCTGGAATGCACCAAGAATGTACATTTCCTGTCGGGATGGGGAATGTCTCGTTTGTTACACGCGGCACTTGGAGACTCACCTGAAGCACCCAGTGCCTGTGGATGGGATCTGGGCAGGATGGGATCTGGTCAGGAAGACAGACAGAGGAGGTGATTAGGCTGAGGAAAATCCTAGAGGAGCTTGTTTTGTCAAAAAAGACCAAAGGGCTCCTTGCTTGGATAAGCAGAGAGAGGCCTGAGAGCAGGCAGTAAATATTAGGAGGATGATAAAGGATGAAGAAAACCAGGATGGAGCTGGCAGGATAACGAATGGGTACAAAATGCTGGACATGGGGTAAAGCTGCCTGGAAACTTGGAGAGAAGAGCCTGTCTCCTGTCCCTGTGGGAGAACTCCCAGGTGCCAGTAGAGCTTCTATATGGATTAGGGAGATGGAAAGTTGGTGCCGCCAGCCAAAGCCCAGGCTTAGGGCACTGCCTGGACCAGGAGCAGGGGAGACTCAGGAATTCCATCTGTGCAGAAGGAGGGATGTCTTTGGGGCTTGGCAAGGGGAAGTGGGAGTGTGTGAGGAAGAGCAGCTGCAGGAACAGCCCCTCAGTGTCTGCGGGTCGGAGGGAGCTCTGACAATCCTCGGGGGGTCAGATCTGCAGAGCCGGGAGCGCTCACTACCTGCTGCCTCCATCCCCCGACGGAACCGGTCTGCATCGGCACCACCACCCCCACCCCTTTGCGAGGGGCTGAGCGCTTCGGCTGACGGCACCAGTCCAGACTGCAGCGGCATAAAGAGGGAAACTTCCTCTGCAGTGGGTGCTTCCTTACCGATTTCAGCCAAGAGCTGTCACTGTCACAGCAGAGCCTCCCCCCATCCCTTCGTAGCTACGCTGCCCACTTTAGTAGCCCCCCAGCCCCCATGGCCCAGGCTGGGGCTGCCTCCTCCACCCACCATCCCCGGCCTGCCGGCTGGTGCATTTTTCCCTGTTTTCTCACTGGGTTGGCCCATTGCCTTTAAAAGGCGAAATGCTTCGGACTAAATTTGGTCATGTAGCTCTGCATGGTTCCCTGGAATGTCCTCGGGTTTCAGACTCCTCTGATAGCACCATTCCCCGCCTCCCGCCGGGCTCCATTGGCTTCCCAGCACCCGAACCGCCGCTGGATTCTGTTATTGGCCAACTCTTGGACCGAGGGGTGTCCCCTCTGGATAACCACCGTATCCCGGGCTGCAGAGCTGCTGAGATTTAACACTTCAGCACCTGCTGCCGCTCGGGAAGCAGCCTTGGAGCTTCGGCTTCAGTTTTTTTCTCCTGCTTTGGGTACCACACAACCGCCACCGTGTCTCGCCAGCGAGCCAAGATGTCCAAAGTGGCCAAATACCGGCGACAAGTTAGTGAAGATCCAGATATAGACAATTTATTGTCTACTTTGTCTCCAGAGGAGATGGAGGAGCTGGAAAAGGAGCTGGATGTGGTGGATGCGGACGGGAGCATCCCTGTGGAGCGCAGTCAGAAAAACCAATCGGAAAACTCCTCACCCGGCCCACAAAACTGTGACACGGCTCTCAACCACCACGACAAGGACACCAGGAGGGTCCTGCAGCGGGAGCACTCGATAGACGTAAGTCACATCCCCCACTGCTGCTGCGGGAAAGGTGGGAACACACCTCAGCCCTCCCCCCGCCCCGGGCTGAGTGAGGGACGAGATGGAAAACACAAAACCCGAGAAAGGCGTGCGCTTGCTGAGGAGGAAGAGCTGTCCCGGAGAGATCAGGGAGCTGGTGCAGGCACTCCGCGAGGGAACAGGGTGTCCCATAAAATCCCGGTGATACTAGTAAAGCCCAAACCTGTGCTGGTGCCAGGGATCTTCTCCCTGCCCCTGCTCTAACATCCCTGGGCAGGGCTGGGAGCGGAGCTGGCATTCCCAGGAGGCTGCTGGAGGGGCCGGTGCAGTGACAGCGATCCCACAGGCTGCATTTCCTCCTTTTTTTTTTTTTTCCCCTCCTTTGGAGATCTCTGGGCTCTTGGTCCTTTCAGTTCTTCTTGTGCAAAAGCTTAAACAGTCTCTGGTTCTCGTGGAATAAAAAAGTTTGCTGCTTTGTGGAAATCATGTCGAGAAGCAGGTGTTACCCCATGCTGTTTGTTTTGCATTTATTGTTCACTTCAAATTCCGTCTTTTGCTTTGTTTTGGGTATATTTATCTCCCTCTCTGCACCTGGCAAATCCTTTAAGAGTTTGCTTGGAGCTCGAGAGCTTCATGTCAGTCCCTCTCCTCTTTTTATGCCGTGCCTTAGTGGAAGCCAGTCCGGCTTTTCTGTAACATTTATTAACCTCAGCACTAAGAATATTTGGGATTCATGCATGGAAGCCTGGGAAGCATCTGGTTTCCCTAGTTTTTCATGACGGGCTGAGCCAGAAAGTGAAAGACAGCGACTCTTCAGCGACTGATCCGTGTGGTCACGGGCTGGTTTCATGTCCCAGGCGGGATTCGCATCTGCTGTGCCGGGGCAGGGCTGGGGAGTGTTGGCAGCACAAGCAGAGCCAAGGATTATGTGGATACCCCTCTGCCCTGGCTCTGATTCCAGATCTATTCCAGGTCACCCAGCTGTACCCTGGGTCTTCCAGCTGGGTAATCAATCTGTAACTACACCAGAACACTTGGAAATTTCTCTTTTGGGATATTTAGGGAGTTTATATAGGAGTCTCTTGACTGTGGCCTGGGCACCCTTATTACCTTCTAAATATTGGAATGAAAATTGCACCTATAGGAGAAATAACTGAAGGTTGATTTTGAAGAGCTGAATAAGGGGTTAAATTGTTCCCCCCCACACCCCTGTCCTGGGCAGCCTGGGAGCTCCCTCTGGGTCTGAGGACAAGGCACAGCTTTCACCTTCTATATGTGGCGCTTGGCATGGGCTGGGGGACGGTGAGTGCCGTGCCCCTCACCACAAGGGCTCTGCCTGATTTCCTCACCAGTGGAAAATTTCGCTGTGGTGGGGAAGTGCAGGTGCTGCAGGACAAACCTGCATGGAGAGGGAAATGCTCTTATGTGGGACCAGTCATCCCAGTGACCGCTGGTTTGCAGGTGATCCTAAGAGGTGACACTGGAAAATCTTTTTCAGGTGGGGGCACCCTTGGGTTTGACATCACTTGTGTTGCTATTTCAGTTTTAACTGTTGGAACATGAGGGGCTGACTGGAAATTGGCATAGGGAAGTGTCCATGATCAGGAGGAAGGGAGAAAATTTGTGGGTTTTGTTAAAAAGAGACCTGGTTAAACGTGATGTTGTTTGGAAATGCCTGAGAGTGTGTGTGCAGTGGGAGAGGACTTGGGATATGGAAAGGCCTGGGGAGGAGAGACACCTGGGAGAGAGTGTAGGGCTCTGGCTGGAGGGGAGGGCAGCACGGAGGTCCTGGGAAAGCTCCTGCTCCTCTCTGAGGAGCTTCAGGCTGTGAAGACAAAGCACACTGGCCACAGGTCAAGTTTGTCAGTGCAAGTGGCCCAGTTCGATTGCAGTGCAGTAACTGGATAGCGCAGAACTGACTTTCTTCTATTTCAATCCCTGGAGGCCAAGAAAAAAATACATCCTCCACCCCTTCCTCCCTGGCATTGTTAGGATATGGGATTAGCACCTAGAAAATGCCAGCTTGCATTGCTGGCACATCAGATCATGTTGGTGGTGGAGCAGGGCTGTGCTCTGCCATGGAGCCTGGGGACGGCGTGGGATGGAATCATCAGACCACAGGAACAGTCACAAAAACCAGTGCAGGAAGCCAATGGTCCCTTCTGTCTGAGGAAGCCCCAGGGCTGTGTTTTGTTTCAGGATGGAATGAGAACATGGAGCCATCCAGAGCACTCCAGGCAGGTGCCGAGCTCTCCCCCAGCTGCTCAGTGCTCTGAGGCCTCCAATGACAAATCCCTCTCATGTGTCAGCAGATTTCATGTTGTGCCAGCCAGCACAGGCATGGTGGCCACACTCCCACAGGGTTGGCATTTCCCCAGGGTGTGCAGGCATTGCCCTGTACATGTCTATCCCAGCCTCTCTCCATCAACAGCTCCCAGGATTCTGAAGCAAGTCCAGAGGAGGCCACAGAGATGCTCTGAGGCCTGGAGCCCCTCTGCTCTGGAGCCAGGCTGGGAGAGCTGGGGGTGTCCAGCCTGGAGAAGAGAAGGCTCCAGGGAGAGCTCAGAGCCCCTTCCAGGGCCTAAAGGGGCTCCAAGAGAGCTGGAGAGGGACTGGGGACAAGGGCTGGAGGGACAGGACCATTCCCGAGGGGGAATGGCTTCCCACTGCTGGAGGGCAGGGTTAGATGGGATATTGGGAAGGAATTGTTCCCCGTGAGAGTGGGGAGGCCCTGGACAGGGTGCCCAGAGAAGCTGTGGCTGGATCCCTGGCAGTGTCCAAGGCCAGGTTGGACAGAGCTTGGAGCAACTTGGGCTAGTGGAAGGTGTCCCTGCCTGTGGAGGGGGTGGAATGAGATGATCTTTAAGGTCCCTTCCCACCCAAACCTTTCCATGATTCCAAGAAGTACAGACAGACAAACTCTCTGTAGTTCAAGGACAAGAATCTGCCCTCCTGTCCCTCCCTATTGAAGAGATGTAACAGACACAGGATAACATCTTCCAGATGTTCACAGGGCCAGTTCCATTGGAATTACCTCCCATTCCTTCCCTGCCCTTGTTTCTGTGCTTTTCTCCCCCCCACCCCCGCCCCACTCACACATCTACTTCTGGCTTGCAAAGGTTTCTCTTGATGCCTTAAATCAGGAGTGCCAGGCACCGTGTCTGCAATGTCTCTTCAATAGGGAGGGACAGGAGGGCAGATTCTTGTCCTTGAACTACAGAGAGTTTCTCTGTCTGTACTTCTTGGAATCATGGAATGGTTTGGGTGGGAAGGACCTTAAAGATCATCTCATTCCACCCCCTCCACAGGCAGGGACACCTTCCACTAGCCCAAGTTGCTCCAAGCCCAGTCCAACCTGGCCTTGGACGCTTCCAGCCACAGCTGCTCTGGTCACCCTGTGCCAGGGCCTGCCCACCCTCACAGGGAACAATTCCTTCCCAATATCCCATCTAACCCTGCCCTCTGGCAGTGGGAAGCCATTCCCCCTTGTCCTGTCACTCCATGCCTTGTCCCCAGTCCCTCTCCAGCTCTCTTGGAGCCCCTTTAGGCCCTGGAAGGGGCTCTGAGGTCTCCCTGGAGCCTCCTCTTCTCCAGGTGAACACCCCCAGCTCTCCCAGCCTGGCTCCAGAGCAGAGGGGCTCCAGGCCTCAGAGCATCTCTGTGGCCTCCTCTGGACTTTCTTCAGAAGCTCCATGTCCTTATGTCCTCCCTGCTGCTCTTCCATGCCTCGTAATGAGAATCTGAGTATGGGACTGTCTGTTAGCTGGGATGTGCAGGAATTCCTCCAAAGTGCAAAATAAGGTATTTTGTAAGGCAAGATTGAGTTTCTGCCCATCTCACTGTTCTTGCACTCACTGCCCTGTTCTTGGACCAGCTCCAGGCACCTCCATTTCCACCTAAATATTGGGAGAAGTGGGTATATTTAGAAATATTGTAACTACATAATAACACATCTTCTTAGTGATGAAAAGGGCAAACTTGGGTAACTAGGAAGCAGATTATAAACATCCCAAAATAGACATGAGCTTTGCCCCAACCTTTCCACACTGGGCAGCCAAATTCCCATCTTGGTGATGCAGTAATAAATTAATCTTAATTTTGTGTTGCTAAGGAGTGGAAGTACCCAGCTCAAGGGTGGGGCTTGGGCCAGTGCCCCTCTCTGGATGTACTCAACAAGGTCCATGTGTCACAGTAGCTGGAATTAAATGAATATTCATGAGTAGATAAATGAAGAGATGATTTCTATTAGCTCATGGCTCTTTACTGTCACAGGCAAAGACATAATGAGAGAAATTCCAGTTACAAACATGCTGTGAAGTTGATGCTGTGGTGCTAAACAGCCAGAGGGCAGGGTTAGATGGGATACTGGGAGGGACTTGCTCCCTGTGAGGGTGGGCAGGCCCTGGCACAGCGTGCCCAGAGCAGCTGGGGCTGCCCCTGGATCCCTGGCAGTGCCCAAGGCCAGGTTGGACACTGGGACTTGGAGCAGCCTGGGACAGTGGAAGGTGTCCCTGCCCATGGCAGGGGGTGGAACTGGATGGAACTTAAGGTCCCTTCCAATCCAAACCACTCTGGGATTCCATGAGTTACCTGGAGCACAACTGACTTGCTGTCACTTGAAATCCTCTTATCATGCCTGGGATTTCTGTCCAGAAGAGGAAAAGCTGCGTGTGCCAGGGCACAGGGGCTCTGTGCAGCTGTCCCTGTGGGATGGGTTTCTCTGAGAGCTGAGCTGTGTGAGGAGATGGGGTCTGTGGGAGCTGGTCCAGTTCCTCCTTTGTTGGTGACATCTACAAAAACCACGTGTCTATGCAGAGAGCACAGTCATACCCACCCTGGGAACACCCCATCCATGGGGTCTCTTCCATGGTGATCTTTAAGGGAATGATCTTTAAGGTCCCTTCCAAGCACAACAATTCTATAATTCCATTATCTTTTCCACTGGCATTTGGTCAGCCCTAAACACTCTCAGGAAACCTTTGCCAGATGGGACCTGGATGTGAAGAGCCCGTGGGAAGGATCTCCATGTGAACCACACGTGCCATGGTCTGGTGCTTTGCTGGACGGGTCCTCCTTAGCGGTTGCCAAATCCACAGCAGGAGGTTTTACTTTTCAAAGCATTCCACAAAATCCACCTGCAGCTGTTCTTGGATCTCCTTGGATTCCCAGCTGGCCTCACCACAGTGCCCTGGTGGCTCCCAAAACACCGAGCACCTGGTGACAGAGGCAGCCCCTCCTTGTGCTTTCCCTTCTCCAGCACCACTATCTTCCCTGGGAATGCATGGAGCCTCCTTCCCTCAGCTCACAGAGTCATGGAACATCCTGAGCTGGAAGGGGACCCACAAGGATCACTGAGTGCAGCTCCTAGACCTGCACAGGACAACCCCAAAATCCCACCGTGTGCTTCAGAGAGTTGTCCAAATGCTCTTTGAAGCTCACCTGTAAGGGGAGGATACCTGGATGTCCCAATCCCATGAGTTCCCGGCCCTGCCTCCCAACAGGTCTGGTTTTGATTTGATTTCATGCAGCTTCAAGCACGGAGGGCTGGGAAGTGCAGGGAAGTTGCATGAGGGAGCATTATCCTGCTTATGGAGGGGAGTCATTTCAGGGCCACAAACCCACTTCTTTCAGGAAGATACTCATGTTGTGGGTGTCTCTTTCCATGGAAGCCCAGGAACCAGTTTCCTGGAGGAGAAGACTCTGAACAGGGGATGCTGGATGCCAGGGCAATTGTGCACAGCCAGAGCCAGATGTGCACAGCCAGGGCCAGATGTGCAGAGTACAGATGGTCCCTGTGGTTTTGTCTCATGAAGGCTGAACTCCCTTCCCAAAGGAGAAGCTGAGGTGGTTCAGTTATCGCCCAGCATCTTTTCCCTTCCTCTCAGATATCCCACTCCCCAAGCGCACTCCTCTGCAGGCAAGACCCCCTCCTGCTCCAGGTCCATGCATCCTTATGCCTGCAGGCTCCTGGGAATGTCTCCATGTCCCCAAGCTCTTCTCGTGGAGGCTGGAACGGCTCTTCATGGCCCAGTTTGGATGCAGAAGGAAAAGCAGTGACCTCAGAGGGTTTATTTAATCCAAATTCTGCATATCTGAAGGATGCCGGTGCCAGAGGACAGCAGGTCCTATTGCCATGGAGAAGGTTTTCTTCTTACAAGACCTGGGGAAGGTCTTGTAAAAAGTCCTGCCTTCCTTTCTAACTGTCTCAGGCTTGGAACTTGCTGCTGGGTGGTTTTTAATCCAGTGGCTTGATTTCCCTCCATGGAAAGTAGGGATCCTCAGCAGTGAGCCCTTCTTCAACACCACAGGCAAACAAGCCGGGATTTAAATTTCTTATTAATGCTCAAAGCTTGTCATCTTGAAAATATCTGGAGGGAAAACAAGCTCCACATTTAACTCACTGGTTCAGACTCGAGGGAATTTGCAAACAAGGGTATAGCAGGGATTATATCGTTCCTTGAACATCTTCCCAGTTTGTCCCTAACACATGTGTACTGAAACTCTGCTCTTCTGTTTATCAGCTGGTTCTGTCAACTGCCAAGACCGTTCCTCCTCCCTTCCAAGAGTCTTCACTAATTCCCAGCCCTTGCCTCTCTTTTAGCCATGTCCTGACCTGGTCTCTTTTCCCTCATCAGAGAATCTTTATGATTGGAAAAGACCGCTAAGGTCATCAAGTCCAAAGAATCCCAGAATCCCAGACTGGTTTGGGTGGGAAGGGACATTGAAGCCCATCCCATTCCCACCCCCTGCCATGGGCAGGGACACCTTCCACTGTCCCAGGGTGATCCAGCCTGGCCTTGGACACTTCCAGGGATGGGGCAGCCCCAGCTGCTCTGGGCACCCTGTGCCAGGGCCTCACCACCCTCACAGGAGAGAACGGACCAGAATATGTTGTTCTGAACAGCTTCTGGCCTCCAGAAGAGGTGAAAGGGGGTGGGTGACACCGGGACATCCACCCAGAGGCTGCTCCAGTGGCTTCTGGCTCATGGAATGGGCAGTGGGCAAAGATGTGGATCCTTCCACCAGCACACAGAGGGGACTAGAGCTGGCAGCTTCCTGGACTTTGCGTTCCTCCATGGATGAAAGCCAGGGATATCCAAACTAGTCACACATTTGGAAAGAAACCAAAGGTATTGAGCCGTTCCTATTTGGTCCTTAAAGGAGGTCACAGATGGTGCCTCCAGCTGCACAAGTCACTCTCCAACTCCCTGACAGGAGGGAGCAGCCAGGTGGGGGTCGGGCTCTGCTCCCAGGGAACAGGGACAGGACAAGAGGAAAACGGCCTCAAGCTGCACCAGGGGAGGTTCAGGTTGGACATCAGGAGGAATTTCTCCATTGAAAGGGTGGTAAGCTTTGGAAGGGGCTGCCCAGGGAGGTGGTGGAGTCCCCATTCCTGGAGGTGTCCAAGGAATGCCCGGACATGGCCCTGAGTGCTCTGGACTGGATGACAAGGTGGGGGTCAGGCACAGGTTGGACTCGATGATCTCAGAGGTCTTTTCTGACCAAATTGATTCTGTAATTCTGTGGAGTCCAGGAGATCCCTTTTATTTGTCACCTTTCATTGCTCAGAAATGAAAACTGTTTTCTGTGCTCTGGTGTTTTGTTCTGAGTTTCTAAAAAAGTCCCAACCCTGTCACAAGAGGGACAAGCAGCACAAGCAGGAGCTGTTCCCTGCAGCAGATGATAAAACAACCCTCCAAGGTAAACACAGAAGCAAGAACAATCCCATGACAGCTCCCAGAAGGATCTGCAGTGTGGAGAACAACTGAAAAAACTGAAGTGAGAGCACAGGCATCTTCGAGCTGCATTCCTGAAAAAATGGTGTGAGAAAGACCTTCACGGCTGGATTGGTGTTTTTGTAATGCCCTTGGGGTCAGAAGCCTTGCTCTCCTTGTTTTTCCTCTTGTGACCAGGGCAAGTGGCAGCACAAAGTGTTCCCAGTGACACGGAGGTCACGCCAAAGGCACACACAAGTCTGGGAGATCCACAGTCCATCTAAGGGCACAAGCAGGGAAAAAATGTGGATTTCTAGTCAACTGGAAAAAAAAAGAGTAAAAATCTGAGTTCTATATTTACATAAAGCACAACTCGGATGCAGATAAATCCATGGAAATGTTTGGAGTGTTTAGCTTACATGGGCTGAGCTGCCCGGGAAGTTTAGGACGTGTTTATGTTGAGCTGATAAATAGACATGGAGGAGGAGAAGAGCGGGGTCCGTTATGTGTCCCTCTCTTTCGCAGCACTGTGACATCACTTGTGTGCTAAAACCATCTCAGTGACTCAGCTCCCAGCAGGATGCTGGCATTAACCGGTCATATTGCTCCATCCCACCCTTTGCTGTGTGGGAATCGTGGCAGGATGGAGCAAGAGGATCTCAGTGTCAGGGCACATGTTTTGAAGTCAAGATGTGGCTGACAGGATGGCAGGGGACAGACACACCGTGGAGGGTCAAGAGTTCTGCCCTGTCCTTTCCTCTGCCCAGAATGTGGAGTAAACAGGGATGAAAACAGAAAGGAAATAAAACCAAACAGAAAGCTGTGGAAACAAGAGCCTGTGCCAGCCATGGTGTGGCAGCAGGACCAGGGCAGTGCCCATCCCCTGTGCTGGGCACTGGTGGGGGTCACACCTTCAATCCTTTGAACAGTTTTGGGCTGCTCAGTGCAAGAAAGTCATTGAGAGGCTGGAGCATGCCCAGAGAAGGGAACAGGGCTGAGGAAGGGTCTGGAGCCCCAGGAGTGGCTGAGGGAGCTGGGAAAGGGGCTCAGCCTGGAGCAAAGGAGGCTCAGGGGGGACCTTGTGGCTCTGCACAAGTCCCTGACAGGAGGGGGCAGCTGGGAGGGTCGGGCTCTGCTCGCAGGGAACAGGGCCAGGAGGAGAGGGAACGGCCTCAGGCTGGGCCAGGGGAAGCTCAGGTTGGATCTTGGGGAAAATTCCTGCATGGAAAGGATTGCGAAGACCTGCATAGGCTGTCCAGGGCAGAGGTGGAGTCACCTTCCCTGAAGGGATTTAAGAGCTGTGTGGATGTGGCTCTTGTGGATTTGGGTGGTGAACATGGCAGTGCTGGGGGAATGGTTGGACTTGATGACCTTAGAGGGCTTTTCCAACCACAGTGATGCCATGATTCAGTGATTTGCTGAAACACAGCTGGATAGGCACCAGCCCAGGTCACAGAGGTGTCCTGTGGAGCCCTTTTACCATGTGCTGAGCTTACACACAGTATTTGGGTCAGGATTTATGCTGCATGCTGCTGAGGGCTCCAAGGGGTTCCTCCTGCTGACAGGGGCACCATGGCATATGTTGGACATGCCTGGCACAGGAATGAGCACCTGCACAGCCACGGGAGCCTCTGCTGAGGAGAGTGAGCTGCTGTTTGCCTCCTTACAGGGAATTCCCCAGTTCCCAAGAACCAGAGATGGTGACCCCTGGCATGCCCGGCTCTCTCCCACTAAGTGCTCTGTCCTGGGATGCAGCTCCCATGTGGTGCCAGAGCCTGAGGAGCTGGTGCTCCTGTTTCCCACAAACTATTTAAGGGAATCACCAGCAAGCCAATGACCAGCAAAACTGGTTTGATTTTGCAGGGAGGCACCTGGAGCTTGGCTCTTCTCACCTGCTTCAAGGACCTGGAATCATCTTCCAACACCAGGTGCCCACGGGCAGGGAGGGGTCTGTGACAATCCCATGGGCTGCTGGATGGGATCCATTGGACACCTGCACCAGCAAGGGGCCTGGAGATGTGTCCCCACAAGGCTGGGAACAGTGTCCTGCTCCTTGAGCATCCAGCCTTTACGACACAGAGGATGGAGATAGGATTAAGACTTGCTAGGGCTGAATTGCAGTTCTCCTGTTCCTAAAAATCCGAGGAATGCTTTTTGTGGGCTTCCCACAAAGTGCACTGGGCAGAAATCCAGCCCAGAGGTGTTTGTGGTGTGAATCGCTGGCATTCTCTGCCCTTTTTAACCCCTGATGAAGAGACAACCAGGGAAAGGTTTCATTTTGGGAATATCCAGTTCAGCCATGGCAGTGCCAGGAGAAGGGCTGGGAATACAGCAAATAGAAGAGAAAAACCTAGACTTCTAAAACCAGATTTTGTTAGAGGAGCAAAAGTTTCCATTTGCAGAGTATACAGTGGCTTTACAGCTTTCTGGAAAATGGCTGTGTCTCCATGGAAGGGCTGGAGCTCTTCTGTTAAAGGAAACCAAGTTGAAATATTTATCGGCCTTAATTCAGGAAAAAAATGCAAAATCAGGGCCAGAAGCTGCCCAGTCTCTGGAGAACAGCTCTGCATCTCAGAAAGGGGACTTCTTAAAAACACTGGCCTGAGACATGCAAAGACACAGTGATATTTGGGGTCAGAGAGGTCTGGCCAGAAGGGAAGGGGAAAAGCTGAGCTCCTCATTAAAATGACAGGATAATATGTGAGGCAGGACAGGGCAGGGAGTTGCTTACATCTCTCTGGGCTTTGGCACACAGAGCATGGCCAGGGGTCATGTGTGTCCCAGTGCTGGAAGCTGAGGTCCTTTCACCCTTCCTTCATGCCAAGAGTCCAAACATACCAAGAGAGAAGCTCTTTGCAGCCTGATCCTCTCAAGGAGCCCTGAGGATGTGAGCAGGGTCTCCCACAAAGCTCTCCATGGTATTTGCTCTCAGCTGAGGAGCAGAAGGGTTGTCCGGGGTGTTCCGGGGTCAGCAGAAGTCTTGCGGTCCTGCTTCCTCTGCGGGTCTCTGGCAATCCAGGCTCAGCAGCTCCCAGGACTCAGCCAAGGACACAGCATTCTTTCTGGGAAAGTCCTTGGCTCTGAGTTGTCCCTAGGTTACTCAAAACTGGCTGAAGAATGGAGGGAAAGAGCTTGGGCAGCTTGTTGTGGTTTGGCTTGACTCTAGCAGCCCTCTCCAGGAGCAAGTACCCAAATACCAGGATCATCAAACAACCTGCAACCCCCCTGCCTTTGCCCCGGCCACCTTGACGGCCTCTCCGTGCAGTGGGACAGTCTTGGAGGACATCCCCATCCCTGAGGAGCTCTCACAGGGCTCATGCTCAGCCTCCTCAGCCTGCAGGGTCACACTGAGGGAGGGGTGCTGGTGCCTCATTCATGGGCTCTGGCTGGGGTTTGGGATAGCTGGGTGGGACACAGGGAACATGGGGGTCCTCAGAGTCTGGCAGGTAGGGAGGTGTCTCCAGAGGGTGATCCCCAAAGTTAGAGCTGTGGATTCAATCCCAGAGTCTTGTGGTGGCTCTGGAGACTTTATAGGGCTTGGCAGCATGTGTAGGACAGACTGAAACCCCCCAGGCAGTGAAAGCAGATTGGCTTGTTGGTCTTGGATCCATAATTATCCCTAAACCTGCTCCTTCAAGTAACCCAACCCAGCTCCCTTCCCTCACCAGTCTGGTCTGGGACCCCCACAGCTGACCAAGAGATTTTGGTGAATTGTCTCTCTGTGTCTCAGAGGTCTGCCCTCATCCCTGGGCTTCCCCATTTTTCCACCTCCAAAAGCCAGTCAGGATTTGTGTGGGACCGACGGAGTTGTGCTGGTGTTGTCTAAGCCATGCCCTGCCAAGAGATGAACTGGAAAAAGTCCCATAGGCTGCAGGAGGAATTTCTCATCCCAGCAGAGGCTGGGAGAGAGGAACAACCCCTTGGCCTGGGCGTTATTCCCAAGTCTGCAGCTCTGGAGGGATTCTGGTTGCTTTGCAAGGAGCACAGTTCTGGGGGGACAGTCTTTGTTGGTGGCCAAATCCATGTGCCAGACAGCCAGCATGGCCCTGCCAGGGGAGCTGCCAGACAAGAGGGAGGCAGTGGGTCCCCAGAGAAGGGTTGTGGTGGGCTCCAGTGCAGACGCAGAAACCACCATCAGCCACCTTGGAGCTGACCCTGGATTTCCCAGCAGTATGGGTTATTGGGATGGGCCTGGTCCTGGCTCATGTTTCCCCTGTTGTGGTCCTGAGGTTCTCATATCATCACAGGGTGATGTCTCACACTCAGCTTCCAGAGGCCCCCAGAGCTGCAGGTGATATTAGAGACAGAACCAGTGTCATGCTGAGTTCACTGTTCCTGGAGCCACTTCCACAGGAGCTGCACGTGCAGGTTTGGCCTGAGATCTTTTGCTGACACGTCCCTTTCCTCATGGGGACCAGCATGACCCGTGTCCCCAGCAGTCACCCACACAGAGGAGTGTCCTGAATCATGGAATGGTTTGGGTGGGAAGGGACCTTAAAGATCATCTCATTCCACCCCCTCCACAGGCAGGGACACCTTCCACTAGCCCAAGTTGCTCCAAGCCCAGTCCAACCTGGCCTTGGACGCTTCCAGCCACAGCTGCTCTGGGCACCCTGTGCCAGGGCCTGCCCACCCTCACAGGGAACAATTCCTTCCCAACATCCCATCTAACCCTGCCCTCCAGCAGTGGGAAGCCATTCCCCCTTGTTCTGTCACTCCATGCCTTGTCCCCAGTCCCTCTCCAGCTCTCTTGGAGCCCCTTTAGGCCCTGGAAGGGGCTCTGAGGTCTCCTTGGAGCCTTCTCTTCTCCAGGCTGGACACCCCCAGCTCTCCCAGTCTGTCTCCAGAGCAGAGGGGCTCCAGCCCTCAGAGCATCTCTGTGGCCTCCTCTGGACTTGCTTCAGAAGCTCCATGCCCTTCTGATGTTGGAGGCCTTCTGGCTTCCCCCTTTCAGCCAAGCCCTCCTTGAACCCCAGTGGGGTACTCCTCCCTGGAGCCAGCACAGAGCTGCTCATGCCCCTGAGATTCCATCCTCACATCTTCTTCTTTGGCTGAGCCAAGCACATCCTGCCGTGATGTCCATGAGGGACATACCCAGGACATACCTCTGAAAATAACTGCAGGCTGGGGAAAGTTGGCCCCTTCCAAAGACAAAACTTCTGCAAACGTATTTCCATATGTCCCCTCTGCCAGGGACTGATCTAACAGCAGCTGCCAGGTCACCAAGTGCCCCTTCCCTCATCTTGGCTACAGGATTTGTGAATCCCTGGGTAACACCTCCTCTCCTCTCCTCTCCTCTCCTCTCCTCTCCTCTCCTCTCCTCTCCTCTCCTCTCCTCTCCTCTCCTCTCCTCTCCTCTCCTCTCCTCTCCTCTCCTCTCCTCTCCTCTCCTCTCCTCTCCTCTCCTCTCCTCTCCTCTCCTCTCCTCTCTCCTCTCCTCTCCTCTCCTCTCCTCTCCTCTCCTCTCCTCTCCTCTCCTCTCCTCTCCTCTCCTCTCCTCTCCTCTCCTCTCCTCTCCTCTCCTCTCCTCTCCTCTCCTTCCTCTCCTCTCCTCTCCTCTCTTCCCCTTTCCCTTGGAAATCTGCTCTGGGCACAGCAGGGTGACTGTGCCCACATTCTGCCTGCTGAACAAACAGCCAGCTCAATAACTACCATTAAACCAGCAGTTTTCTACCCCAAAATGAGCTGTGGGGTTTTCGGGGCAGGAAGTGAGACCCTCACTCCGCCTCCAGATTCACTCTCCCCATCCCCAGCTCTATCCCCAGCCCCATCCCTTGTTCAGTGCTGGAGCGAGTGCTTGGATTCCAGACGAGAAGTTCCCAGTCTCCTTTGCCTTTTAAGGCAACATCTGAGTGGGTTTGAGGGTTACAAATGCTAACAAGCCATGGCAATGCTCATTTTAGTCTATTTAGAGGAAACGGGAAGGCATTTCAGTTCATCAAAACACTGGTGATTAATCAACCGAGTACCAGGCTGTTTTCATTAGGCTTATTTTTAAAGGTCTGACACGCTGTGTAAAAATATTCCCCTAATAACTGTGCTTGTGGCAGAGGGAATGGCACAGAGGGGGTGCAGCTGCACTGGTTCCCAGGTACCCAAGGTAAATATGCCAGTGGGCAGAGAGGAGTGAGCAGGCAGGACTTGGGATGGCCATGAGGAGGGGAGAGCTGGCCCTGGGCTGCAGGAGAAGCTGTGCTGGTGGCCACAGGGACAGCCAGGGTTTCCAGAGCAGGGGAAAGTTGCTTTTCTCTCTCCTCTTCTCCATCCCCTGCCATGCAGCTCTGCCACCAAGCTCCACTTCCAGCTGCACTTCCAGCCTGGAGGTGAGGACTTTGGCATGGTCACCAACCAAAGTGACACCTGAGGCTGGCACCTGCAGCAGGGCTGGGCCAGTGGGCCACGCTGAGAGCCCAGGGATGGGTGGGAAGTCAGGAGGGGACAAGGACACGTTCCCTCCTGGGCACACATGTGGCCTCAGGCAGGGCCCAGAGCAGACGTGCTTTGGAGATGTCCCCAGGCTCCAGCAGGGGATGGAGATGGGCTGCAGTGACCCTTGGCTTTAGAAACACACATCTGGTTTCTTGCCTGAACTTTTTTCCTCCTGATTCCTCCCCCTCTGCTGCCACTGGAGCTGGGCGCCTGCCAAGGACTCTCCCAAGGCAGTTCTGCAGGAGATGGAGCAGCTTGAACTCTCACCCCCTGTGACCATCCAGCACTTCTTCCAGTAACCTGCAGTTCTTTGATGGGATCCTTCTGATGCATCCCAACTTTGCTGGATGCAAATGATGCCACAAGTGCTACCAACAGCGGCACAAACACCCATGATGGTCACTGCATATCTGCTGCATTCCCTTTTTCCCATTCTTGGGGCCACACCTGGCTCCTTTTCCCCTGGCTTATTTTCCCTGACTTCTCTCAACTCCTTTTCTCTGGATTCATTTCCCCCCCCCCCCAGTTTTCCCACATCCCATTCTCTGGCTCCAGGTCTCTCCTCCCCCAGACCTGCCCCACAGCACAGCATGTGGACATGTGGACCCACATCCATGGATGGAAGCTTTAATGAGATACCAGGACATTCCCAGCATGTGCTGCAGCAGCCTTCCCAAGCAGGGAGCTTGGACTAAACCATCACCTTCTCCGAGCATGGGAGATGTTGCTGGTCATTCTCACCAGGGTTTTTATCCCTTTCTCCAAGATCTGCTCATTCCTGGCCAAAGCCTTTGCTCTGCTTGGTCTTGGATGTGCCCAGGGTGCTCAGGGGAGACTCAGGGGTCCCCAGTGTCCGGCTGGGTGAGCTTGGGCTGGGAGGGAGAAGATTTTTGGAGCAGTTGGCATGGAGATGAGGCTGCTGGCTCTGACTCAAGGGGTGCTCAGCCTGTGGTCACCAAAGGGTCTCAGAGCCCTGAGGATGATGGATGTCCTTTCTCACAGGAACCTGCAACCTGGGCACTGGAGAGGCCCTGTTGGGCACCAGCAGTGGAACAACAGTGTCCTCATCCCACAGTCCTCCTGCCAGGGCTCTTGCTCCACCAAGGTGCTTCAGGATGTCACTGAGCATCCGGGCACCATCCTGGGAACAGGCCACAGCTTGGTGAGAAGGACCTCCAGCTCAGCGCCAGAGGAGGTGGCATCACCTGCTCCCTGCAATCCCCAGGATACCTCTGGGAGCCCTGTCCCTGGTCCCTGGGGTGGCAGCAGTGGGGACTGTGTGGACACCAGGCCAGGCTCTGTAGGGGTCTGGCACGAGCCCTCCTGTCCCTGTTCAGCCTTGCGCCAGGGAGCCAAGAAACCTCTTAACTAAATAAACAGCTCTCTTGTCCCCGATGGCATCTGTTTATACACCAGGTACAAACAGTCCCCAGGGCTGCCCATGCACAGCCAGTTCTTTCCACAAAACATCTGTCCCTGAGGGCTGGCAGTGCTGCGCATGGGGAAAGCTCAGCCACATGCTGCCCCAGCACGGACACCATGGAGTCCCAGGATGGACAAGAGGAGGAGGTCAGCCTGACTGCAGACTGGGGTGTCTGGATTCAGATTTGGGGGTTCCAGGCACCGGGTGAAGCCACAGTGCTGTCCTAATTGTGAGAGGGTCCAGGGAGACTGTAAAGGCATCACAGCTGCATCTCCCAGAAGCATCTTCCTTCCTGCTTTCCCTGGAGTCCTAAAATCCCCCCAGCAAAGATGATGAGCCAGGCCAGTGGTGAGGACCTGTGCATTCCCTAGCTGTGGAGGAGGGAGAAGGAGGTTTAAATTGCCAGCCTTGATGTGAAATTTATGGTAGGATCCTCCACTGTGCAGCAAACTTGGTCCCAGTGTCAAGTTCATCTGCCTTCAGCCACCTGAAGCGTTGGCTCCTCTCCCTTGGGATGTGTTTCATGTCATGGAGTCCCACATTTGTTTAGGTTGGAAGGAACCCTAAAGTTCATCCAGTTCCACCCCCTGCCATGGGCAGGGATACCTTCCACTAGCCCAGGGTGCTCCAAGCTCTGTCCAGCCTGGCCTTGGACACTTCCAGGGATCCAGGTGTAGCCCCAGCTTCTCTGGGCACCCTGTGCCAGGGCCTGCCCACCCTCACAGGGAAGAATTCCTTTCCAATATCCCATCTATCCCTGCCCTCTGGCAGTTTAGAGAGAAGGATGGGAACCATATCAAAGGTCATACCAATGCTGATGGAGACCCCTCCTACCCCCTCAGCCTTGGGTGAAGGCTGCAACAAAACATTGGCTGTGTCCCCAAGCTGCTGGAGCTGGTTGTGGCCAGCAGCAGTGCCCAGGACAGGCTGTGCCAAGGGCAAGGGTCGAGTGCTTGTAAAAATGACCAAAACTTCCTTCTGACCTTCCCCCAGACTCTCCAAGTTAAGCTCTTCCCTCTTATGATGTCTTTGGACACTGGAGCAGATGTGCTGGGAGAACCTCATGCATGAGAAAGCAATAAATGCCATGCTTCCATTTCCTCGGTTTTCTGCTCAAAAGTGCAAGCTGCTGTTGAAAGGAGAATGGTTTCGGAGAGCCCAGGGTTGGAGTGACTGCTGGGTCAGCAGTGCTGTGGGTGCTCCCCTCCTTGCACACACATCCAGGACAGCATGGGAAGTGTTGGGCTGCAGACTGTGAAAAGCCACTAAGCATCCAGCTGGAAACCATTTAGGAAAGGAGGGAAAGCACCTGGGGCTCACAGGGAGACAGGCGCTACCTCCATCCCCAGTTAGAACAAGGATTAAAAAATGATAACTTGTAATGGGTATGAGAGGAGGTGCCTCCCGCAGCTTGTTAGTTCATGGCCTGTTAGGGAGGGTGTCCTGCAGACCTCTGAGCCCTTTGGGAAGGGGTTGGAGGCAGAAGGAGAGCAGAGCTGCCTTGGAGAGCTGCAGCAGGATCTCATCACACCTGGGTCCTGCAGGCTCTGCCTACATTCAAGGCACTCAGATGCTGAACCCTTTCCTGGAGCTGGGACCTCAGCTGGGCCAAACATTCCTCTTCCAAAGGCCAGCCACAGGCTGCAGGATGTTCCCATGTGACAGAAGTCGGTGAAAGTGAGACTGGGGTGGCGAGTCTGTAGGTCAGAGGCATCTGTCTCTGTAATTCCCAGGTGTTTTTCTCTCACTAGGAAAGCAGGTTGAGCAAGAATAAGAGAGACAAAAATGAAGAAGGAAAAGGAAAGGAATCTCCTTCCAAAGACCTGGCCCAGAAACGAGATACTAAAGTGGGGAAAGACTCTAAAAAGGAAGAAAGTGTTCAGAAAACAGACCTGAAAGGTAAAGTTGAGACTGAGACCAAGAGCAAAGAGAACAAAGCCATGAACGATAAAGTCAAGGCCATGGAGAAAAAGCTGATGGGGAAGGACAAGAAGGAGGAAGAGAAGGGTTCAGTGTTGAAGAAGGGAACAGGGAAGGACAAAAAGGAGGAAGAGAAGAGCTCAGAGTTGCAGAAGGATGCAGGGAAGGATAAAAAGGAGGAAGAGAAGGGCTCAGATTTAAAAAAGAAGGATGCAGGAAAGGATAAAAAGGAAGAAGAGAAGGTCTCAGCAGCAAAGAAGGAGACAGAGAAGGAAAAAAAGCAAGAAGAAAAGGATTCAGCATCAAAGGACACAGGGAAGGACAAAAAGGAGAGGAAGAGTTCAGAATCAAAGAAACAGGCAGAAGAAGACATAAGAGGGGAAGGTAAGAAAGAAAAAGATAAAAAAAAAGAGGAAAAGGGTTCAGCTGTGAAAAAACCCGAGGCAGATGAGAAGAATAAATCCCAGACAGAGCCAGAAAAGGCAGAAAAGGTGGAGGAGAAACAGGAGGCCAAGGCAGGAGCTGGGAGCAGCCCTTCCAAGCCTTCCTCCAGCAGCTCTGCAGATCAAGCCAAGGATGATGAAGCCTCCAGCATCTTTGACGAGCTCATCGAGAAGGTGAAGAACAACGACGCTGAGGTGACCGAGGTCAATGTGAACAACTCTGACTGCATCAACAACGAGACCCTGGTGCGCTTCACCGAGGCCCTGGAGTTCAACACTGTGGTCAAGGTGTTCGCCCTGGCTAACACCCGCGCTGACGACCACGTGGCCTTCGCCATTGCCATAATGCTCAAGTCCAACAAGGTGCTGACAAGCATCAATTTGGACTCCAACCATATCACGGGCAAGGGTATCCTGGCCATTTTCCGGGCACTGCTGCAGAACAACACGCTGACAGAGCTACGTTTCCACAACCAGCGGCACATCTGCGGGGGAAAGACCGAGATGGAGATCGCCAAGCTCCTGAAGGAGAACACCACACTCCTGAAGCTGGGCTACCACTTCGAGCTGGCTGGGCCACGCATGACCGTCACCAACCTGCTGAGCCGAAACATGGACAGGCAGAGACAGAAACGACTCCAGGAGCAGAAACTGGCACAGGAACGGGGGGAGAAGAAAGACCTTCTGGAGGTGCCCAAGCCTGGAGCGCTGCCGAAGGGGTCCCCCAAGGCATCCCCGCAGCCATCCCCCAAGGCTTCTCCCAAAAGCTCTCCCAAGAAAGGTGGGGCACCCACCACACCACCCCCACCTCCTCCCCCGCTCGCCCCACCGCTGATGATTAACGAGAACCTGAAGAACTCACTCTCGCCGGCCACGCAGAGGAAGTTGGGGGACCGGGCACTGCCAGTCCAGGAGAAGAACTCTCGGGACCAGCTCCTGGCAGCCATTCGTTCCAGCAACCTCAAACAGCTCAAGAAGGCAAGTGCAAGGCCAGGTGGGGCCCACCCACGGGGTGGGGCTGGGAGCTGGGGGCTGGGGGCTGAGGTCCTTGCCACTGTCACTCTGGCAGTGTCCTCTGGAGCAGGGTGTCCATGCTCCCAACCCCTGCACAGATCCAGCCTTTTGCCAAGCACATGGGGAAGGAAGATCCATCCTTTAACACCATCCCTGCAGAGCAGATGGGGTCAGCAGATCCATCCCTTGGCAGAGCTCCTGTGTTTGGCAGATCTGCCAGGATCCAGGGGTTGGGACACGAGGAAGAAGCCATCCGTAACTTATTACTCACTGCACCCTTGATATCTCGTTGTTGTGGCTGAGCCCACGCCCCTGGGGTGGGAGGTGGCCCCAGGATGGCTGGAGGGACTGCATCTCCAATGCTGGTCCCAGCATGGAGCCTTGAAACCTCTCACATGCTCCGGGTGGTTTGTGTCCCTGCTGGGCTGTCCATGGGCTGGAGTGTGGGGACAGCCAGAGGTCATTGAAAGGTTTGGGTTGGAAGAGACCTTAGAGACCATCCCTTTCCTGCCATGGGCAGGGATACCTTCCACTAGCCCAGGCTGCTCCAAGCCCAGTCCAACCTGGCCTTGGACACTGCCAGGGATCCAGGGGCAGCCACAGCTTCTCTGGGTACCCTGTGGTACCCAGAGCCTGTGGTGGCCAGGGCCTGCCCACCCTCACAGGGAACAATTCCTTCCCAATACCCCATCTAACCCTGCCCTAGATGTCTCTGGACCACATCAGGGACATTCCTGCAGCCCCTCCCATTGTTCTCCCAGTAATGGGGTGTCCTTCCCTGCAGGTGGAGTTGCCGAAGCTGCTGCAGTAGGGAGCGGGAGGATTTTTCCCCTGCAGCCCATGGCAGACCCCCAGACACTCACCTTTCTCGTGACTGTTTCCATGACAAGCCCTTTGGAACCTGCAGTGACCGATGCCAAGGAGCAGGGATCTCTCTGGGACACGGAGGACGGGCCGGGCCCAGCAGGACATGATGGAGGACATTGTATTTATTTTTTGATGGTTGTGAAGCCTTCAAGCTCACTCTTCTGCCAGCACCGTGCCCCGCCGGCGATGCCAAGAACAGAGCAGGGGTCTGCAGAGCTGATCCTTATGGAAATCCCCCCCTCAGAGAGCAATGAAGGGGTTTGGCACCCTCTATCCAGGGTCCAGCCTGGGGTGAGCGGGAGTAGCCCCAACCTTGGGGGGGCAGCAGGGGACACCCAGACCATCATCACATCACCACAAGGTCTCTGGGTGGCCAGCAGAGTTTTGGGATTCAGGCACAGCAGTGGCTGCAGAGTCGGGGGTTCAGACTAGATGTCAGGAGGAATGGGAGGGTCGGAGAAGGGAGCAGCCCAGGGAGAGAGGAGGCATGGAAGTGGTGGGACATGGGGAGCCAGGCTGAGGCCAGGAGCTCCGGGCATCTTTTACACACCCACAGCACTGCTGGGGGAGCCCCAGAACCCTCAGAGCATGGAAGCCAAATCCGTCCCAGGGAAAGTAGGGAAAGCACCGACTCAAGGAGGGTAGTGGGTTTTGGGGTTATGGGATGCCCATCCTTCCTGTCGTGATGCCTTGATCACGATTTGTATGACTGCGGCCACTGCATCAGCAATAAAGCTCACCCGACGCTTCCCGTGCCTCCGGACAGCTCCACTCCCCCAGACCCCAGACTGGGAATGGGCTCAGCAACCTCGGCCAGGGGCAGCTCTTCCCTCTTCCACACCCACAGCCCACCCTGAACTAGGCACCCTGGGACCACGTGGACACCCCAACCTGGGTGTCCCTGGTCACCCACCCACCCAGAACCGCCCCCGGATGGGGCACTCGGGACCCCCCAAATGGGACACCCAAACCCTCCCAAATGAGGCACCCTGCTGCTGCTGGACACAACCAGGCACCCAGAGCCATGCAGACACCCCAAAAGCCTGGAGTCACCCAGACCTGGGCACCCCAGGACCACCCCACAGTCACTCCCAACCCTTTGAGGCCACCCAGAACTGGGCACCCTGGGGCTGCCTCAGGGTCACTCCAAAACCCCGGCGTGACCCCAAAACTGGGCACCCCAACCCCCGGGCTCACCCATAACTGCTCCCCCCCCGGCACCACGGGGCCGGGGCCGGTTTGGGGGTGCAGCAGCTCCCGGGCGTCCCCTGGGAGGCTCCCCCTGTCCCGGGTCACCCACGTGCGTGGTTGAGAGGCGGCTCCCGGTACCAGCGAAACGCCGGGTTTGGGGCATTTCCGCAGCCGCGCAGCGCCGTGGGCCCAGCGGGAGGAGTGGTATCGGTACCGGGGGTCCCCACGCCCCTTGCCCCCGCGCTCCTGCCCCTTGGGTCGGCCCCCGCTAAGGCGGGACCTCAACCGGGCACCGCGGGGCCATTGGGACATCCCACACCGAGCATCCGGCCGGCCGCGGGGTGGGAGCACCGGGGCATCACCCAAACATCGGCGGTGTCCCCTAAACCCACGGGGGCGGGGCGGAGCGGGGCAGCGCAGCTCCCGGGGGGGGGCGGGGGCCGGCAGGGGGCGCCCTTAGCGCACCGGGGCCGCCGGTAACGAACCGGGGGCGGAGCGGCGCGCGGCGGGGCCGGTAGGGGGCGCGCTGCAGCCCCGGCCCGTCCGCTCCGTCCCGGCCCCGGCCCCGGCCCCGGCAGCGGCAGCGCCCGACGGGGGCTATCGGGGGCTATCGGGGGCGTCTGGCCCCGCTCCCCCGCTCCGCACCGGGGAACCGGCGCAGGGCACGAGGCCGCGGCGATGGACGGCGGGGCGGCGGCATGAGGCGGCGGCGGCGGCGGGGAGCATGGCGGCGGCGGGCGGCGGCGGCGGGGCGCGGCGGGGGCTGCTGAAGCGGAAGCCGAACTTCACGCTGCAGGAGCTGGAGGTGCTGATGAGCGAAGTGCTCCGGTACGAGCCGCTGCTGTTCGGCGCCGCCGCCGGTACCGTGAACGCGTACGAGAAGCAGAAGATCTGGTGGCGGATCACGCACAAGGTGAACGCCGCCGGCCGCCACCAGCGCGACATCGGCGAGGTGAAGAACCGCTGGCGGGGCTGCGCCGCCGCGCCGGGGACAAGATCAGCCGGCACCGGCTGGAGCGGCAGGGCCCGGCCGGCAGGGCCGCCGCCAGGAACGGGAGCACCGGGAATAACGGCAGCAACGGGAACGGCGCGGCCGAGCCCGGCCCAGGGCCCGCCCCCGCGCCCGGCTGGGGACCTCGCGGCGCCGCCGGAACCGACCCTCCGGTGCGCAGCGCCGAGGGGTCTGCACAGCACGGTGAGTGCGCGGGGACGGGGCACGGACACGGGGAGGCTGGGGCCGGGACAGAGGAGTGGAGAGATGGACATGGAGGACCGGGACACGGACATGGGAGGACCGGGACTGGGACTGGGACAGGGGAGAACGGGGCAGGGTCACGGGAATGCTGGGAGCGGGATGCGGGAGGACCGGCACACAGACACAGGCACTGGGACTGGGACAGGTGTATGGTGGGACAGGGACATGGAGGACCAGGACACAGACATGGGAGACCAGGGCAGGGACTTGCTGGGGGGACCGGGATGGGACATGGGGGACCGAAAAGGGGCCACGGATGAGCTGGAATGGGACAAGGAGAAATGGGATCAGGAAGTGGGGGCAAGCGACAGGTACATGAGGACACTGGGATCGGGACAGATGCATGGAGGGACAGGGTCACGAGGGACAAGGACCAGGACATGTGGGACCAGGACATGGACATGGGAAACCAGGACACAGACACAGGGCCACTGAGATTAGGAGAGGATTGGGAGGAACGGGGACACAGGGGACCAGGACTAGGATGTGAGGGGATCAGGACACAGGAGACCAGGACAGTGACATGGGGATACTGCGACCAGGATGTGGGGGTCCAGGAGACAGACATGGGGGACTGGGACTGGGATGCAAGAGAACTGAGACTGAAACAGGTCGCTGGGACCAGGACAGGTGCATGCAGGGACACAGGAGACCAGGACCAGGGTGGGGGGGATCAGGAAAGGGACACAGCCAGACCCGGACACAGGGGCAGGTGCATGGAGAGATGGGGATGGGGACTAGGGGGACCTGGACCAGCACCTGGGGAACCAGGACACAGGGCATCAGGACAGGAACATGGGGAACTGGAACAGGGACACAGAGGCACTGGGATCAGTACAGGGACATGGTGTAACCAGGACATGGACCTGGACTGAGAGCAGGGAACCAGGACCAAGAAACTTGGAAACAGGACAGGTGTGTAGAGGGACCAGGACAGAGACACGGGAGATTAAGGCCAGAACAGGGACACTGGGACCATGCTGTGGGGAACTGGGACACGGATACAGGGGACAATGGGGACAGGGACATGAGGGATATGGGGGCACTAGGCCTTGGAGAGGTACATGGAAGGATTGGCACACAGATCCAGGGAAACAGGGCAGGGATGTGAGAGGACTAGAACAGACACAGACGTGAGGGGACTGGGACCAAGATGTGGGAAATACCAGGACTAGGACACTGGGACCGGTACAGGTGCATGGAGGGACTGGGGCAGGAACAGTGGGGCAGGGTCACAGGTGACAGGGATGTGGGAGGACCAGGACAGGGACATAGAAGACACAGAGAATAACAGGAGCACCTGGACCAGGACAGAAGGGTACCAGGATCAGGACAAGGATATGGGTGACTGGGATTAGGACAGGGACAAAAGGCAGGCAGTACTGGGACTGGACAGGGATAAGAAGGGGCTGGGAACAGGGCAAAGACATGGTGGGATTGGGACAGTGACATGGGGCAGGACCAGGACAGAGACAAGGAACATGTGGATACTGGGACAAGAACAGGGATGTGGGGGTACCAGGACCATGCAGACACATGGGGACACCACATTCAGGACAGGGGTATGGGAGTACTGGGACCAGGAGAGGGACAAGGGACACGGGATGGATTTGAACCACCATGAGGGACACAGGACTAAGGAGATATGTATAGATGGAACCAGGACTGGGGGCAGGAGAGGGCATGTGGGAGCACAGGGATGGAGACAAGAGGGTCTGTCACTTGGTCCGTGGGGCACTGGAGACACTGGAGATCCCTCCAGCTGCCCTGTGCTCCCGTCCCTCCCACAGGTGTCAAGGAGGAGCCGGTGAAGGAGGAGCTGGTGGAGGTGAAGACTGAGCAGTTCCACGGCCCCGCTGCCGACGGCATTCCCGGCCGCGGCTCAGAGCGCCGGCTGCCCCGCACTGGTATCTGCCCGCCCAGGGAGCTGTGCGAGGGCTGGAGCCGGAGCCCCCCGCGCCCCGCAGCCCCCGAACTCTCCCTCGGCGACCTAGGCGGGCAGCAGGAGCCGCTGGGCTCCGACTTCCCGAGCCTGCTATTGGAGCAGGAGGCCGAGCAGCTCAGTCACTGCGGCGCGGGAGAGGCGGGGCCCCCCGGGGCGGCGGGGCTGGACGGGACCCCCGAGTGCCCCCAGCTCAGCCTCGTGCAGTCCAGTGAGCGGCTGGTGCAGGAGATGCGGGCGTTCCGCCGGGAATACGCCGAGAGCCGTCGGGAGACCACAGCGGTGCTGCGCAGCATCGCCCAGGCCCTGGGCACGCTCAGCCGCAGCCTGGCCGAAATCCGTGACCTCTACCTCCGGGAGCGGGGGGTCCCCAGATCCTGAGCCCCCCACGCAGCTGGCTGTGTACACACACCCCCACCCCTCCCGCCCGCACCCACCTCGCTGCTTTTATTATTATTATTATTTCTTTTCCTCTCCATCCCACTTCAATAAAACTTGGAGCTGCACCCCCTCAGCTCCCCCCACCCCGGGCTCCTCAGAGGGGTTTGGGGGGTGATGGGATGCAAGGGCCTGGGAGATGGGACAGGAGTTTGTCCCTCCAGGCAGGTCTGCCTGGCTTTGCTCCTGGACTGATGGACTCTGGTCCCAAATTTAGCCACCGACGGTGGGGGGGATGAATCCCACCAGGAACAACCATCGGGGTGACACCACCCACCCACCCTCCCCCATTTATTCCTGTCCAGGGGAGGGAGCGTGGATAGAAGAATCGTCCCTGCGCCTACAGTCCCCATCCCGGCGCTGAATTTGCTGTTTTCTCACCCAGAAGATGTCCAAGGGTGGTTTCACGCCCCCGTTTTGAGTGAGAGGGGCTGGGTAGGCTGCAGCACTCCGGGCTGGCTCATCCAAGTGGCTGATTTGGTAGGAAAGACCCATCCCAACAAAATTTTGGGATGGAGAAGTCTCGGGAGCAGAAGGAGCAGGGCGGAATTCATGTTCCCCCATCTTAAAGCTGGCGGGAAGGGGTTGGAGGTGTTGCCCTCCCCTTCTTTCCCCATTACAGAGTCACCGAGACGACACCAGGGTGTGGGCACAAGACGTGGTTTAATGCCAACCCCGGGGGTGAATCCTGAAGTGTGCGTGCAGGGTGACAGCGGTGCACGGCCCTCGGGGGACCCCCCTGGGGACCCTGCAGCGGGTGCTCGGGGCTGCTGGCACCCAGAGCCGCAGGGGTAGGCACCCACAAAGGGCCCAGTGTGCGGCACAAGGGACGCCCTGTTCTGCTGGCACCGGATCACCCCAGGATGGCCGAGAAGAGCCCGATCCAGCCCCGGCTGGGGCACCCCTCCAGCGGCATGGGGGGTCCCGGGGGTCCCCAGCCCGGCCCCGCTGGCCGGCAGTGGGTGCGGGGGTCCCGGCGGGGGCCTATGCTCCGGGGTAGCTGGGCTGTGCCGGGGTGTAGGGCGGTGGTGCTGCGGGGGGAGCAGACGGGGTGTCACCGGGCCACCGGGCCCCCCCGGGAATAGGGAGGGACCCCGTTCCCCCCGCGGTGCTCACCTGTGGGGTTGTAGGCAGGGGGGCCGGAGGGGTACATGGGGTACTGGACGGCAGGGCTGGGCGAGGGGTACATGGCCATGGGGGTGAAGCCAGGCTGGGGAGGCATAGGGCCGGCTTTGGGGTCCATGGGGAAGGGAGCTGGAGGAGCTGCAGGGGGGTAGCTGCACAAGGGGATTTCCGGGCCTGCGGGAGAGATTGGGGAGGTGTGCGGCACCCCGGCACTGGGACAGGGATGGTGCCTCGGGGTGGTGGGCACCAGGGTAGTATCAGCAGCCCCCAATCCAGTGCCCAATATTCCCCCCACATCCCTTCAGGTCCCACCACCTCACCACCCCACAACCTCTCCACCCTGTACCTCAGGACCTCTCTTGTTCTCCCCATCCGTGTACCCCATGCCGCCTCCTACACCTCCATCCCTGAAGTCCGCCCCCCCCCGCATTCCAACAGCCCCCCTTCTCCTTGCCTCCCCCATCCCCCCCCCCCCGCACTTACAGGACTCTTCTGCTCCCCCTCATCCCTTCAGCTTCCACCCTGCACCACAACCCCGCCGCACCTCTCCAGCCCCCCGCCGACCCCTTCACCCCGTATCTACAGGATCCTGCACACCCCCATCCCTGCAGCTCCCCCCTTCCACCCCCAGGCCTCTCTGCATTCCTCGAGGCCCCCTCAATATCCACCACCCTGTACCTCAGGAACCCTCCTGCACTGCCCCCCATCCCTGCTGCCCAACCCCCACACTCGGATCCCCCCCTGCATCCCTCCAGATCCCCCCTCCTTGCCTCTTCCCGAACTCCTCCACTCTACCTACAGGACCCTCCTGCACCTCCCATCCCTGTAGCCCACACACACCCCAGTTCCCACAGGCATCCATCCAGGCTCCCCCAGTCACTCATCCTGTACCTACAGCACCCCCCATCTGTGCATCCCCCATCCCTGCACCCTCCCATTCCCCCAGGCCCCCTCAACCCCTGCACCCCGTTACCTCTGCAGGACCCTCTTGACCCCCCTCCTCCTGCACATCCCCATCCCTTCCGCCCCCCACCAGACTCCTGTTCCCCCTGAATTCCTCTAGGCCCCCTCAATCCTCCTCCACCCCCTTTACCTACAGGACCCTCCTGCACCCCCTTCTCCTGCACCCCTGTCCCTGCCCCCAGCCCCGCACCTTGCAGGGGGGTGGGGGGGTGCCGCCGGCGCTGGTACAAGTAGCAGCAGGAGCACATGAAGCAGCAGACGATGGTGGTGACGATGGCGATGAAAAGCACCACGGCTGAGGCGATGCCCGCGATGGTCTTGGGGCTGTGGGACCCCCGGGCGTGGGGAGCAGGGCCTGGGGGGCATCCGGGGCACACACCCCCGGCCAGCACCCACTGATACTGCCCACTGCCCAGTGCCCAGCACCCAGTGGCACTGTCCAGTACCACTGCCCAGCACCCAGTGTGACGCTGCCCAGTGCCCAGTACCAATGCCCAGTGACACTGTCCAGAACCGCTACCAGCACCCAGTACCAGTGACCACTGCCCAGCACCCAGTAGCATTGCCCACCCAGTAGCAGTGCCCAGTACCCAGTGCCAGTGCCCTGTACGAGTGCCCACTGCCCAGTGACCAGCATCCAGTAGCAGTAACCAGTGCCCATCACCAGCACCGCTGCCCAGCACCCAGTGCAAATTCTCAGTACCAGCGTCCAGCACCCAGTGCCAACCCCTAGTACCAGTGACCAGTCCACGGCATCCATCCCCCTCAATGCGCAGTGCCCAGTACCAGTGTCCAGCACCCAGAACCCAATACCAGCCCCCAGTACCAGTACCCAGTGCACAGCACCCAGTAGCAGTGCTCAGCACTCACTGCAAAGCACCAATGCCCAATACCAGTGCCCAGGGCCCAACAACCCAGTACCAGTATCCAAAACCCAGCACCACTGCCCAGTGCCCAGTACCCAGTGTCAGTATCCAGCACCCAGAGCCAACAGCCTGGCAACCCAGCAGCACTGCCAGCACCCAGTACCACTCCCCAGTGCCCAGAACCAGTGCACAGCACCCACATTCAGCGTCCAATAACAGCGCCCAGTGCCCAACACCCGGTGCCCCTGCCAAGTACCAGTGCAGAGCACCCAGCATCCAGCACCCGGTGCCACTGCTCAGTACCAGTGTCCAACACCCAGTACCACTGGCCAGCATCCAGAACCAGTGCCTAGCCCCCAGAATCCAGCACCCAATGCCCAATACCCAGTAAAAGGGCCCAGATAACACTGCCCAGCACCCAATACCAGTGCCCAGCACCCAGCACCTCTGCCCAATGCACAGCACACAATGACCAGCACCCAGTACTAATGCCCAGCACTCAGTCCCAGCACCCAGGCCGCCCAGGGGAGTCCCCAGCCCCATCAGCCCTGGCTGTGGCACCTGAAGGCAAGGCAGTGGCGCTGCTGGCGCTCGGTGAGCAGGCGCAGAGGGTCTCGGCAGCAGTACCGCTGGTGGCACGTGCCACAGCAGAAGGTGAAGAACTCGCAGTCGAAGCCAGGATGCCATGACCCGTTTCTGTCCACGTACCACAGGCAGTCCTCGCCCCCGGCCACTGTGGACAGCCACCCATCACCAGGGCCTTGGAGCACCTGGCCATCACCACCCTCGGGGGCATCGGCAGCACCCCATGCCCTCCATCCCCCACATGAGCACAGCCTGTACCCCACTGTGTCCTATTCCCTCGTCCTGGTCCATCCTGCCCCATGGACCCCCCAAACCCCTGCTCTGCCCCATCCTGCCCCATATCCCTTAAAACCCTGCTCGATCCTGCACCTATGGACCCCCACACCCTACTCCATCCAACCCTACACCCTTGCAGACCCCCCTGCAGCTTGTGCTGGAGCCCTCCAGGATGCGTCCCCCACACCCTTGCAGACCCAGCTCCCCGACCCCTCCAGATGCCCCCAGATCCGCCCAGCTTCCCCCCTTCCGCGTGTTCCAGTGGCACTTCCCGCTCTATTTCTGGCCGGTGCCACCTGTCTTCCCAGAAATAGCCGCGGGCCGAGGCCCGGGGGCGGCCGGAGGCGCGGGGGCAGCGTGCCGGGAGCCACGGAGATGGGCTTTGCGGGGGGTCTCACACGGCATTCACACCCCCCAAAATGGGACCACGGCAGCTCAGGGGCAAGTGGGGAAACTGAGGCACGGGGTTCGTGCGTGGGAAGCCCCCAGATTCCCCAGGGCTGGACATCCCGGCTCGGTCAGCCACCGTCTCCCTGCCTGCTGTTCCCGGGGGTCAGCGGCTACCGGGGACACCCCGAAACCAGCAAATGGGAGGTGGGTTTGGGGGGGGGGAGGGGGTGGACAGAGTGCCCAGGGGGACACTTCGGTGCAAGCAACCCCCCGGTCAAAGGGGCCCTGTGTGGCACGACTCACAGTGACGGCTGGCGGCACCGAGTCCCACCCAGCGGGATCCCCGTGTCACGGACGGTGGCACCGTGTCCAGGCGCAGGGTGGCACCGGATCCCCCGGCCCTCCCCGCTCCCCGTATGTCTCTTACCCATCGAGGCGGCCACGGCCACCAGCAGGGTCCCGGCCAGGGGCCAGCCGCTCCCGGCGCCGCCGGGCCCCATCCCGGGGCCGGGCCCGGTGTCCCCGCTCAGCGCTGCCCGGGACAGGGGCGGCGGCTGCGCGGCGGCGCCGGGACCGGAGCCGCTTCCGGGGCCGGTGCTGCCCGGGGCCGGTGCCGCGGTGCCGCTCCCTCTGCCGGCGTCTCCCGGTGCCGGAGCGGGGCCGGCGCAGGCCCGCAGTGACGCCGCAGCCCGGCGGCGCTCGGTTGCTGCCCGGTGTCCCCCCCCCGTCCCGCCCCCCCCCGACGCCGCCTCCCGCCGCAGCCACCGGCCCCCGCCCGCCCCCACCGGGAGGAGCGGCACTGGCAGGGCCGCCCGGGGATGCGGGGACTGGAGTGGCCTCGCTGGCACTGCCCCCCTGGCACCCGTTATTTCCCCTCTTCCTGCACCCCATCCTTTCGCTCGTCCTTGCACTGCTCCCCCGCACCCCATCCCCTACATCAAATCCCTTCCCTACCCCTGCTCCCCAGCATTTCCCCTCTCAGCACCTCTTCTCCCACCTCATCCCACCCCTGCACTCCTGATTTCCCTCCCCTGCACCCCATCACTTTGGTTCACAACACCCTTTCTCCAACCCCATTCTTTCCCTGAACACCTTATTTCCCCCCCCCCCACCCCGCACCCCCTCCCTTCACCCATCCTTGCACCCCTCCACTGCACCTTTCCTTTCCACCCTCCTGCACCCCAGCCCTGCACCACTCACCTCCATTCCATCCTTCCCTTCTACTCCTTGCCCCTTTCCCAGCCCGGGTCACTGGGATCCACAGCTGGATCTGGGGCACCCTCTTGGCACTGGGGTCACCCCATTACTGCCCCGAGCACAGCCAGACCCCAAATCCGCAGAGTCTCATCCTGGCAATGCCAACTGGACCCAGGGATGGGGGACCTCAGAGGGGGCACGGAGGTGACACATCCTGAGGGTGACGTATCCCAAAAAGCACCTTTATTAGAGACCAGAACCTCAAATTCAGGATCGTGGTGACACCAAGGTCACCGCAAGCATCGGGGTCACAGTGTCCCTATCAGCATCGCAGTGCCATTGAGGGAACACAGGGTGGGGGCCAGCCCCTGCCACCCTGCCGTGGCTCCCACCCGTGCCCCCACGCCGGGGTGGGGAGGCGTGAGACATCCCCGCCGTGCCTGGGCCAGCCAGGATGTGCCCCCTGCCCCAGGGTGGGGGTGCGGGCACTCACACTTGTGTGACGATCTCACCGTTCTCGGGCACGTAGACCTGCACAGGCACGCCGGCTGCTGAGCGTCGCAGCACCTGCACCGGGGGGCCCTGGGGGGACAAAGACCCTGTGGGTGTTGGCCCCCACCCTGTTTGGGCACACCACCGGGGGCACATCCCGGTACCGGCGTTGAGCTGGGGCAGTTGAGGGGGCATGGCCGCAGGTCCCCACTTGCCCAGCATTTGTCCCAGCAAGACCTCCAGGAGGAGAGAGGAAGCTGGCCCCTTCAGTGTCTGCAGGGACCCTTCCCTGCTCAAGGCCACCCCAGTGCTGCCCCAGGGACCCACATGAATCCTGCTTGTGGCAAACTAGGTGTGACAGGAGGGACTCACATAGGTCCTGCCCTAGGGACCCCCTTGAAGTCCTGATCCTTCCCATGGGACTCTTGTGAGACCCCAATCTTGCTCTAGTAACCCCCTTAAGGTCCTGGTCTTTCCCATGGGACCCCAGTTCTTCCACAGGAACCCCCATAGGGTCCTGGCCTTGCCCTTGGGACCTTCAACAGAAAGTAGGGACCTACATGGAACCCCAGCCCTGCTCCAGAGAGCCCCTTAAAGTCCTCACATGGGACCTCAGTCCTGCCCCAGGGGTCCTGGTTCTGCCCCTGGGACCCAGATGGGACTCCAAACCTGCCCATGGGACCCTTAGCAGGTCCTCATACTGCCCTGAAGGACCTTAAAGGACCTTATTTCTGTTTCCAAGACCCTCACAAGACCCTGGTCCTGGCCACTGAATCTCCTCAGGAACCCAGTTCTGCCCCAGAGACTCCTCTGGGACCTGAATTCTTCCCCTGCGATTCCCTCAGGACCCTAATCTTCCCATGAGGACCCACTCAGGATCGTGGTCCTGCCCCAGGGACCATCAGGGACCCTCTAGACTCAACCTATGGGACCTTGGACCTGCTCAGAGGACCCTTAGAGGGTCCCAATCTTGCCCCAAAGGATCTTAAAGGACCTTGATCGTCTCCTCGGGATCCTCCTGAGACCATGGTCCTGCCCCAGGGTCCCTTCTGGGATCCCAGTCCTGCCCCAACAACCCTCACAGGACCCCACGGACCCCCTCAGGACTTCACTCCTGCTCCAGAAATCCTCATGGAACCCCACCAGAGCCACATGTCCCTACACTACTCACTCAGGGTGACAACTCATGTCACCTGCAGGACAGCACCCAGGGGGTCTCCTTTCTCCCACATGACCACTCCCATCCAAACCCCAGCCAGACACCGTGTCCTACCTGAACCAGTGACAGGACTCCACGAGCAATGGGCCCCTCCCTAGTGGTCCCACCATGGGGTCTCCGGAAAGCCCCTTGCCGGTCAAGAGAGTGGGGCCGGGCACCCCTCAGCTGGGCACGTTGGTGCCACGACTTGAGCTCCTCAGTGACGGCAGCCTTGGAGAGCCCCCGGGCCCCAGCGGGCGCGTAGTCCTTGAGCGAGGGCGTGCGCACAATGCGGCTGCGGGAGGGCACCAGGCGCTGGTACCGCAGCGGGGCCAGATCCTGCTCGTACAGGAAAGTCGGGGGGCCAGCGGACGGCAGGAACTGGAGGGCACCTCGCGGGTGGTAACCAGGCTCGGTAAGGGGCAGCGGAACTGCAAAGGACACGTCAGGGCTGCTGCTGCCCGGGGAGGTGGCGTGGGAGATGCTGGAGAGGTCGGAGATGCTGTCATCGGAGCCAGAGCGGCACGCGGGGCCGGGGCTCAGGATGCAGGAGGTGGGCACGGTGACCGTGTAGTAGGTGGGGCGCCGGCGGGGTGCAACGCTGCGGCCCCGCGGCTCGACTGGCTGCCAGCACGGGTCCACCCTGCAGGCAAGACACTGTGGCTGTGGGAGGACCCTTCCCCTTGCCCCAAAGCCAGGGCGAGCCCTGGGAAAGGTGCGCCCATGGGTGTGGGGTGCAGCCACCTAGTGGGGAGACATCCAGCCTCCTCCCATGGGATTAGCTCCAGCTTCCCGGGGGGGCAGTCTCCAGCCTCCTCCCAAGGGATTAGTTCATCCTCCCCATGGGGCTGACCTCCATCATCTCCATAGGGTTACTTCCATCCTCTCCATGGAATTATCTCCAACCTCCTCCCAATGGATTTCTGTCCATCCTCCCCACAGGGTTTTCTCCCACATGCCCCCCCACAGGATTATCTTAATCCTGGCTCTGGGATTATCTCCATCCTCCCCGATAATATTGTCTCCATCCTCCCCATGACTCAGCTCCACCATCTCCATGGGGTTAGATCCATCCCCTCCCTATGGGATTATATCTGTCCTCCCCATAAGATTTTCTCCATCCTCCCCATACAGTTAGGTCCACCCTTCCCTTGGTGTTCTCTCCATTATCCTCTCCATGGGATTATCTCCATCCTCCTCCCCATGGCTTTAGCACCATCATCTCTACGAGGTTCTCTTCATCCTCTTCCACAGGATTACTTCCATCCTCCTTCCCACAGGGTTAGCTCCAGGGTTACTCCCATCCTCTTTCCCACAAGGTTAGCTCCATCTTATTCCCAGTGGGACTATCTCCATCCTCCTTCCCATGGATTGAGCTCCATCGTCCACATGGGATTATCTCCATCCTCCCTTGCAGGAACCCTTGCCTATCCTCCCCCTGCTCAGGACATACCTCAGGGACTGGGTCTGTGCCCGCCGTCCTGATGGCTCTGGGGTGCTGGGAGCGCTGGAACCCGCCTGCCGGCACAGCACCAGGGTCCGGATGGGGATGAACCGGTAGGGAGGGTCCCCTGTCCTGGATGCTGGGGAGCCTGTGGGGTCAGGGCTGCCGGGGGCCAAGCAGCTGGCGGGGGCAGCCATCAGGGACCCAAGATAGCACTGGGAGCTCTGGGTTTCCCCATCCTCAGGGTCCACACTGGCATTTTTGGCCCTCTCATAGGGTCTGTCCAGGCTGGTCTCCTGCCAGGGAGTGGGGGGGGCCGTCAGAAGCCCTGACTCCTCCTCCTCCTCGGCGGGGTCCTTTGGAGATGGGGACCTCCGTGGGGTGGCAGGTCCTGGCGGCCGTGTGTCCTCTGTAGGAGAGATGGAGGGTTAGGATGGAGGGGACACAAAGAGAGGGTTGGGATGGAGGGAACAGGTGGATGGTTGGCATGGAGGGGACATGTGGGGGGTTGGGACGGAAGGGACACACAGGAGAATGGCACAGAGGGGACATGTGGGGGGTTGGAAGGGACACACAGGAATGGCATAGAGGGAACACATGGCAGTGGAGTGGGATGGAGGGGACCTGTGTGGGTTGGGATGGAGAGGACACAGGGAGAGTTGGAATAGAGGGGACACAGGAAGGGTTGGAATGGAGGGAACATACAAGGGGTACCCTGGTGTCCCCCCTGCTCCCAACAGCCCCCTCACCCTCCTCCAGCAGGCCGGCGTCAGACATGGAGCTCTCGTCGGAGGCACTGAGCTCTGTGGGGCAGGGCCCTGTGAGAACAGAGCCGGGGCCGCCTCCGGGAGCCAAAGCGCTCCCACGGCCCCGCCACCACCCAGCGCATCCCCGCGGGCCTCCGCTCCCCTCTCCCACGCTGCCTGTCCCAACATGCCCCAGGATGGCGGCGGTACCGGCCAGGCCGGCTCTACCAAGCCGCGTGCAGTTCCCAGCCTGCCTGGGATGGGCAGGCTGGGGGTACCAGCAGGGAAGGCGCCACCACCGCTGCTGTGGCCCTGGTCCTTGGAGGGGACGGGGACAGAGAGAATGGGGACAGCCTTGGATGGCCGCCACTGGGATGGGGACACGGCAGCTGGGCCACATCCTGCCCCCCTTTGGGTGCACGTGCTGAGGATGGGTGATCGGGGACAGTTATGGGGTGCAAGCGGCAAGGGTGAAGTATTGGGGTACATTCAGGGGAGTGCAATGAATGGAGGTGAAGTACTGGGGTGGATTCACTGGGTACCGCTGGGGATGGTTTATCGGGGTGCATGCACTAGGGATGGAGTTCTGGGGTGCATGAAGGGGGTACATACACAAGGGCTGGTGTGTTGGGGTGCATGCACTGGGGACAAAGTTTTGGGGTGCACTCACGAGGGTACAACCACCAGAGATGAAGTATTGGGGTACCTTCAACAGGGTGCATTGACAGTGAGAGCGTACTGAGGTGCATGTACCAGGGACAGCCTTCCAGAGGGCATCCAAGGGGTGCATTCAGCAGGGATAGGGAACTGGGGTGCATTCACCAAGGATGGTATGTTGGGGGCATTTGGGGGGGGGTGCATTCATTGGGGGTGTAGAACTGGGTTGTATTCACAGGGGATGGAAGGTTGGGGTGCATCCAGGGAGGTGCATTCACCAGGGATGGGGAACTGGGGTGCAGGCATTGTGGATGGCATATTGGGGCGCATCCAGAGGGGTGCATGCACTTGGGATGAAGGACTGGGCTGCATCCAGTGGGGTGCACAGGGAATGTGGAATTCAGGTGCATTCCCCAGGGACACCCAACCAAGCAGCACCCCATTCTGCCTCCCTGCCCTCCAGCATCCCCCCACCAGCTGGGGGGCTCGGGGGGCTCACCCTCGGCAGTGCTTGTGTCCCGCTGCCCTGCCAGGAGCCGCCGCTGGATCAGGACCTGTTCCAGGTCCCGCAGCTTCTGCTCCTCCCGGAGCGCCGCCGTCTGCCGCCTCTTCCGCACCCGCCGGCCAATGTTCTCCTCGTGGCAGAGCCGGCGGGAGGCCTCGGCAATCTGCAGCTGCAGTGCCCGCTCCCGTTCCAGAGGGTCCTGGGGGCGGGGGACATGCTCAGAACCACACCTCGACACCCCAAGCCACCCATTGTGCTTAACACTCCAACACCACCCACAGCACTTGGGATCCCAACCCCTCCCAGCATCTCATCTGGAATCCCGACACCCAGCACCACTCTTGGATCCCAACACCACCCGTCATGCTCAAACCCCACCACTACCCATAACAGTTGGAACCCACCTCCTCCCATAATTCTGGCACCCTGATACCACTCATCACACCTGGTACCCCCCCTCCTCCCATCACCTTGGCACCCCAACTCCACACATTATGTTTAGGACCCCATGACAACCCATTAACACCCCAACACCACCCATCATGCTTGGAACCCCACTTTGTCCCATCCCCTGGGGACCCCAACACCAAACATCGCATTCAGAACCCAAACACCTCCCTTCACTGGGGTATCTCAGCCCCCCAACACCATCCATCACGCTTGGAAGTATCCCCCTGCCCCTCCCACTCACAGCACTCGGCACCCAACCCACCACCCATGGGATGGGGATGGTGACATTTCCAGGTGTCCCTCAGGCACCCAGGGGAGGGGAGGGGAGGGATGGGTCCCCACCACCTTTTCACCCCAGGGACCCCCTCACCACCCCACGCAGAACGACAATCTCATCCAGCTTGAAGGCAGCCCCGATCCTGCGCCGGACTTTGGGGGGCTTCTCGCCGGCTTTCAGGGGGTACTCGCGGGGTAGGGTCCCTGTCAGCTCCTGAGGACGGCACAGGGACACTGAGCAGAGCCATGGCAGCATGTGAGGGCAGGCAAGGGGTCCTCGTGCCTGCTCACCGCCTCCCGCAGGCACAGCCGCCGCAGCTCCTGGACGCAGCCGTCGAGCCGCGCCTCCAGCGCCTGCTGCTGCCGCCGCCCCGCCTGCACCCGCTCCTTCGGCGGGGACACCGGGCTGTCGGGGCCTGGAACGGACACACGGATGTCTGGAGGGATGGGAGCACCCACGTACCATCCCCCGCCACCCCACAGCCTCCCTGCCTTAGCTTCCCTCCACCGCAAGGGGAGGAAAAAGCAGCCGTGACCCTCCTAGCAGCACCCATGGGTGCTCCGGCTGCCCCAAAGCAGCTGTGCCTCCCTTCCCCCCCGGCAGCACCCGTGGGTGTTCTGACTCCCCTGGGACACCGGTTTCCCCCACCCAGCAGCACCCATTGGTGTTCCAACCCCCCCAGGGTATCCAGAACCGCCCCCCGCCCCCCCCCAGCAGCACCCATGGGGGTCCTCCAATCCGCCAGGGTATGCATGAATTGCCCCAGCAGCACCATGGGCGCTCCAGCCCCCCCGGGACACGCGTGACGTCCCTGCTGGGGAAAGGGGGGGGGGCACAGGAGGAAGGTTTCAGTCTGACTCAGCCATCCCAAGCCAAACCCGTCTGAGTCAAATCCTGTCCAGAGCACCCCCCACCACACTGGGGGTGCCTCCCCAAACCCAGGGGAAGCCCCCATTCCTCTACCCCTTCATTTCCCCAAAGCTTTTCCCAAGTAGCTCTTGTATGTCCCCAGAGTGTCCCCATGCACCCAAGTCCTCGGTTCTCTGCATGGGAAGGAGGGGCACGTCTATCAGAGCACCCATGGGCGACAGGGGCACCCCAAACCTCCCTCACCCCCAACCCCCCTTCTCACCCGAGTGCAGCATGATCCCGCTGTCCGTGTCACTTGCCTCCCCCATGCCGCGCCGGGACCCTGCGGGCAACAGGGGGGACACAGCTCGTCCCCACGCCCCTAGCCGGGCTGCACCCATGGGTGCCCCCCACCCCGCACCCCCAAAACGCCTCATGTCACACCGGGTGTGCCGCGATGGCGCCGGCGGGGAGGCGAGGCTGTGTTTGCTTTGCCTTCTTGTAGGTCCTACCATAAATAAAGGGTGCGGACAACGCGGGGCGGGGGAAGGGTGACACTCTTGAAGGGCTCAAAGGTGGTCGGGGTGCGGCGGGGGGCGCGGGGGCCCCTCGCTCCCGCCCCAGCTGGTTTCACTGCGCACCTCTGCCAGTTTTCCTTTCTTTTCCGTCTGGGCTGGCGGCAGATCCTGGGGTGGGAGCGACCGCCGGCCTGGGAAAAGGGGGTCCCCAGCACCCCAAGACCCCCAAACTCTTGGGGAGGGAGTGAAAGGGGGGCAGTGGGGCGGGGGGGGAGGGGGTTCACACCCCTTTTCCAGCGCCGTCACCTCGCTGTGCCTCAGTTTCCCCAACCCGCTCCACGTCGCACTGGGCGGCCAGAGGCAGAGCAAACGTCCCGGGGGTCCCGACGGGGTGGGAGAATCCCTTACCTGGGCCCGCCGCCGCTGCCGGCTCTGCTGCGCCGGGGCACGGACGGGTCTGGGCTTGAGCGGAGGGAGGAGCGGGGGGAGCAACACCTGCCCCAGTCCCCGCCCCGCTGCGCTGCACCGCACGGCACGGAATGGAATGACACGGCACGGCACGGTACGGCACGGCACGGCACTGTGTGGCATGGAATGGCACTGCATGGCACTGTATGGTATGGTGTGGGTGGCACGGGAACGTACAGTGTGGCGTGGCTCTTGGTGGCACGGCATGACATGGCATGGTGTGAGATGTTTTACCATGGTTTGGTTCATGTTGATATGGCATGGCATGGCATGGTATGGTGTGGTTCAGCCTGGTACAGTGTGGCACAGCATGGCATAGAACTGTGTGGTGTGGGATGGAACTGTGGCCTGGCATGGAATGTCATGGCACGGTATAGGTGTGTCACAGCATGGCCTGGCACAGTGCAGCATGGGGTGCTGCAATTTGGTGTGGTGTGGCACTGCAGCCTGGCACAGCCTCGTGTGGTGCTTATTGGAGGCTCCATCCTTAGTGCCATGTAGGCATGGGCCAAGCACAGGGACCACTGTCCCCATCCTTGCCCTGGCCATGCACAGCAGGACAGTGCCAGGATGGTGCCAAGGCTCTCCCAGGCCGTGACAAGATAATGCCACAGCCACTATGGCCCCTCTGAGCTGGATTGGGGTGAGTTGGGCACATCCTGCATTGCTGCACCTGGCAGGGTGGGGAAGAGGCTCATCCTCGTGGGATGGGCTGGACAGGATGGGGTGAAAAGGCAGGGAACAGGCAGGGTGCAGGCAGGGGGATGCAGGGAGCAGTGTGGAGGGGGCTGCAGGCTCCCCAGAACAATGGCCTGTTCCCCTCCTTGGTGCCCAGGGCGGTGCTGCCAGCCTGGGGCTGCTGATGTGAGATCAGCGCCTCCTTCCCTCCCAGCGGGCTCCAGCTGCAGGTGGAAGGGGCAGGGGTGAAACACGTTTAACTGTGGAAATGGAAAGAAACACCAGGAGAAGACAGAGGAGAAAGGAGAGGGAGACTGAATGAGTGAGGAAGGCTCTGTGCCACCAGGGGATGGCTGAAGGCCTTGGATGGACACCAGCTGCAGCTGGGCTGGTGGCACCACCAGCAAAATGAGCCAATGGCCACCATGGCCACCCTTTATCCCCACCATGCACCATCAGCCCATGGCAATACCGCCCCATTCCTGTCTCTGTCCCATTTCAATCAAGAAAAACAAATAAAAGACTTTATTTGATGTTTTCTGGTTCATGGAGCCAGAGCAGGTGCAGGTCAGGGGGAGAGTGTTGCCTGCATCCTCCACATCACCTGTGGCACTGCCCTGGCTTTATCAGCTCCTTCCAGCCCTGGCACCCTGGTTGTCACTGGCATGGGGACACCAAGGCTCCAGTACTCATCCCTGACCACAAGCTCACCCAGAATGGCAGCGCTGGGTGCCGTTCCCAGTGCCAGGATGTGCTGGGGACGGGGGCAGCCCAGTGTGTGCCGGGGGCCTCAGGGAGCTCTGCTGGGCTGGCTTCCGCTCACGTCTGCCGGGCACCCGCCTCCTCCAGCTTCATCTTCCGCAGGCTGTCCCTCACCAGCAGGAACTCGGGGCGAGGGTCCGGCTCTGGCCCAGCCACCTCCCGCTCGTGCTGCAGGAGGGGCAGCCATGGGGCCTGGTTGGGATCCCCCCAGCCCTCCCCATGACCCGGCTGTCTCCTGAGCCAGGTATTTCCTCAGCTGTCACCATGACCTGGTCACTGTTGGCCATCCCTTGACCTGTGTCCACTCCGTCAACTTCCCTCAGCCACCCACCAAGTTGCCTGGATATTACTCAACCCAACTGCCCCAACAGCCTGATCAGCACCTGGCTGTGCCCAGGGAAGGACATGGATAGGTAGCTGGATGGGCATGGGGAGGATGGATGGATGGATGGATGGATGGATGGATGGACGGATGGATAGATGCGTGGATGGATGGACGGATGGATGGATGCGTGGATGGATGGATGGATGGATGGATGGATGGATGGATGGATGGATGGATGGATGGATGGACGGATGGAGGAATGGATGGATGGATGGATGGATGGAGGAATGGATGGATGGACGGATGGATGGACAGATGGATGGATGGGCACACGGATGGATGCGTGGATGGATGGATGGAGGGATGGATGGACGGATGGAGGAATGGATGGATGGATGGATGGATACATGGGTACATGGAGGTTGGATGGGAGGATGGATTCATGGGTACATGGACGGATGGTGGATGGATACATGGGTGGATGAATGGATGGATGATGGTGAGGTGAAGGCAGGAGGGTTGGCCTGGATGCAGGGATGGAGGCTGGGACAGAAGGACAAGGACAAAGAGACATCACAGACCTCCTCAAGTCTCTGGTGGCGCTTCCTCAGCTGCTGCTCCAGGTCGGACGGGGGCCCCCGCAGCTCCTCCCGCAGCTGCCTCAGACGGAGGCTCTCCAGCACCCGCGGGAGCTCGGCCCTGTGCCGGGGCAGGATCCCCCTGTGGGGATGACAGACTTCAACCGGCCACCCCACCCGGCCACCCAGCTGGAGGCAGGCCCGTCCCTATGCCCACCTGCTGTGGCTGAAGAGCAGTTCCCGGTGCAGGTCCCGGTGGCTCCGGGACTCCCGTATCGGGTTTGGCACCTTCTTAGGCTGAATGAGGCCCCTGTGGCCATCAGGGGCCAGGTCCAGTGAGAGGACATCGCTCCTGTCACCTTCTGGAGGGGTAGGGGGATCAGTGGGGGATGGGAGCACCAGGGGGTGGGTCACCAGAAAAATGAAGTCACCAGTGGGAAAGGGTCACCAGGGAGGGGGTCATGGGGGGATGGGGTCACCACAAGGGGTGGGACAACCTGGGATAGGGTCACCGGCGGGTGGGGAGGAGCCACATGCCAGCACAGGGTGAGATCCTGGACACCAGCCCTGTGTCCCCCAGCCCCTGGAGTCTTGTGGTGACATAGCCTGGAGTCCTCACATGCTGCCCCCAGCACCCCAAGGGTCCCTGTGTACAAGTGTCCCTGTCCCAGGCCACCCTGTGGTCCTCATATCCTCCCATCACCCCTTAGGGTCCTCATTATCCCTGGTGTACCCACCACCCATCAGGTGCCCATCACGTCTCAGGTTCCTGTTGTCCCTTGGGGTCCTCATTGTCCCTGGGGTCCCCATCACCCCTGGGGTGTTAGTCATCCCTCAGGGTCTTCATTAGTCCTTGGGGTCTCTATCACCTTCAGTGTCCCCATTGTCCCTGGAAATCTGTTCCCCATTGCTCCTGAGGACCCCAAGTTCCCATCACCCTTTGGATTCCCACCACTCCCTGGTCCCCATAACATCCAGGTTCCCATTGCCCCTGTGTCTCCATCACCCCTGGCATCCCCATTTGCCTTGGGGTATCCGTCACCCCCCATCCCCATTCCCCTGGGTCCCACAGCCCCATGCCCTAGTCCCAGCACCCACCCAGCACCGCGCTGCTCCTCGAGGCTTTGTCATCATCCTGAAAAAGGCAAAGACAAAGTTGTCACTAGTGGGGACCAAATCAACCCCTGATGTCCCTCCCGCTGCGAGCTGCAGCTGGCCTTGGTGGGAGCAGGAGAATGGAAATTCTCCATGTTAGATCTGAACAGAACATGTTAGAACCTAAGGAGGGTGAGGGGTCCCCAGGCTAAACACCAGAGGACAGGCAGACGTTGGCCCTGGGGATGTGTCTTGGCATGACCCCTGTTGTCCCCTGCCACCCCCAGCACGGGTGTCCTTGTCCCCCTGGCATCCTACTCACCCTCTCGCTCTTTGAAAGGCTCCATGTCCTCAGTGCCAGCTCTCCTTGTCCCTGCACCCTGGGGGCTGGGGGTGCAGGAGCACAGCCGGGGCCAGCCCCACAGAACCAGCGGATCATCGCTGTGCCCTGCCAGTGCCAGTGACGGTGGCAGTGACGGTGGCAGTGACGGTGGCCCTTCTCCTATCAGCAAGAGGCACTAAGCCCTGGGATTAGCCCTGACTGGGTTGAGGGGATGGTGACAGATGTCCTGCGCTGGGCTGCTGGCACTGTGCCCGTGGCTGCTCCTGGGGGCACTGGGGTCACCAGTCCCACTCTGGACACTGGAGTCTGCTGGGGGCACTGGAAGCACTGAGGGGAACTGGGACCACTATGGGTGCACTGGATGTGCTGGGGGCACCAGACTCAGTGGTGGCACTGGGAACACTGATGCTGGGTACATTGGGAACACTGGGAGTGCTGGGTACATTGGGAACACTGGGAGTACTGGGAACACTGGGTCTGTAGGGGTACTGGGACCACTGGGGGCACCGGAGTCTGCCGGGGGCACTGGGAGCACCAGACCCTCTGGGGGAGCACTAGGTTAACTGAGGGCACTGGGAGCACTAGGGACATTAGGAACACTGGGTGTACTAGGAGCACTGGGCTTGCTGGGGGCACAGGGAGTACTGGGAGCACTGGGACTGCTGGGGGCACTGGGGGCCCTGGGAACACTGGGAGCCTTAGGTTTGCTGGGGGCCCTGGGAACACTGGGAGCACTGGGGACTGCTGGGAGCACCAGGACCACTGTGGGAACATTTGGGCCACTGGAGGCACTGGGAACCCTGTGGGTACTGGGGTCACTGGGAAGACTGGGACAACTTGGGGCACTGAGGTTTGCTGGGGGCCCTGGGAACACTGGGAGCACTGGGGACTGCTGGGAGCACCAGGACCACTGTGGGAACTTTTGGGCCACTGGAGGCTCTGGGAACCCTGTGGGTACTGGGGTCACTGGGAAGACTGGGACAACTTGGGGCACTGAGGTTTTCTGGGGGCACTGGGACTGCTGGGGGCACTGGAAACACAGGGACCATGGGGGCCACTGGTGGGCACTGAGAACCCTGGGGGCACTGGGGATTGCTGTGAGCACTAGCAGCACTGGGAACGCTGGTGCTGGGTGCACTGGGACTGCTGGATTGTGTGGGTTACTGTGGGAGCTGAGGGTTACTGGAGGAACTGAGCTGGGGACTGGGTGCGCTGGGAATTATGGGGGGTGCAGGGAGTTACTGGGTGCACTGGGGGTCAACTGGGAGGCTTACAGGGGATACTGGGATGGTGATTGGGTGACATATGATGTTACTGGGAGACTGGGGTTACTGGAAGTACTGGGATACTGGAGGCACTGGGGTTTATCGGGGGACCTGGGATTACTGGGGGGCCTGACAGTTACTGGAAGGGCTGGGAGGGGGACTGGTGCTTGGAGAGGGGCCTTAGGTTTAGACTGGGAATTACAGGGGAACCTGGGGGTCAGATTGCACTGGGGGGTTACTGGGAGGACTGGAACTCACTGAGGGCTGGAATGGAGACCAATTGCACTTGGGTGGTACCGGGATACTGGGAGGATGGAGGGTTACTGGGAGGACTGGGGCTTACTGTGGGCTGGGATGAGCACTGGATGCTGGGGGGTTATGGGGAGATTGAGTTACTGGGGAATCCGGGTTTCACTGGGGTCTGGTTGCATTGGGGGAGCGGTTACTGGAAGGACTGGGGATTACTCGGAGTACTTGTGGGTTACTGGGAGGACTGGAATGGGGTCTGGGTGCACTGTGGGGTTACTGGGAATACCGAGGCGTCTCTGGAGCACTGAAATGGGGACTGGTCACACACGGCTGAGCGCACCAGCAGCTCCTGCGCGGACGGGGCGGCGGCAGCGCTGGGGCTCATCGCTGCTGCTGGGCGGGCACTGGGCCGGCACTCGGCCATACTGGGCCATACTGGGGCTGCACACGCACCTCCCCCAATAGGCGCTCGATTGAGGCCGCCTGCTCCTCAGGGTCCGCGTCGGGCGGGTCGGCGCTCGGCTGGCCGTGCCTGTCGGCCGCTTCCGCTGTCGCGTTGGCGCCGCGGGGGCCCGGGGGGGTCCGGGGCCGCCATGACCAACGGTGGGAACGGGGCCCGGGACAACCGAGGGGGCAACCGAGGGGGCCCTGGGGAGAGCCGGGGGCCGGCATAGCCCATGCTGGGAACGCGGGAGCGAGGGGCTGTGGGGCGACGGGAGGGCCGGGGGGCCGCCATGACTGGTTGTGGGAACTGGGGAACGGAGGGGCCCGGGGAGTCCGGGCGGATCCGAATGGGTCCGGGGCCTCAAAGACTAACGGGGGAGGGAGGGGGGGGGGAACGGGGCTTTGGGGGTTCCGAAGGCGGGGGGGCTGACGGGGCGCTGTGGGGAGAGCGCTGTGGGGAGAGCGCTGAGGTGCCGGGGGGGGAGGGGGGGGCTGGATGGGGCTGAGGTGGGGGAGGACTGGGAGGAACTTTTGGGAGGCGATTGGAGACCGTGTCCCTTTGGGGGCGGGGTACGGGGTGGCCTGAGTGTCTTCGGGAGGGACACTGGGAAGTCTGTGTCCCTTTCCGGGGGCATCCTGGGAAGTCTGCATCCCCCCATAGGGGCAGAGCTGGGAGGTTGTTCTCATGGAGTGTGGGGGTCCCCTTGGAGGGGGCTGAGCAGGGACCCGCAGTGCCCCCTGACCCCCCCCGACCTCCCTCCCCGCAGTTTACTCCCTGGACGGGCTCCTGGTGTTCGGGCTGCTACTGGTTTGCACTTGTGCGTACCTGCGGAAGGTGCCCCGACTGCGCACCTGGCTCCTGTCCGAGCGCAGGGGGGTCTGGGGAGTCTGCCACAAGGGTGAGGGACACTGGGGACACTGGGGTTTGGCGCAGGGGTGCTGGGAAGACTGGGATGGGGGCACTTGGAACACTGTGAGCGCTGAGAACGCTGGGGCACAGGGTGGGGGCACTGGGAACACTGGGATCTGGGATGAAGACATTGGGAATACTGGGAGTTGGGATGGGATCCTGGGGTCTGGGATGGGGTACTGGGAACACTGGGGTACAGGATGGGGATGCTGCGATCACTGAGTTCGGGTCTGGGACGGGGGCATTGGGTCCAGGATGGGAGCACTGGCTTCTGGGATGGGGACACAGGGGTCTGGGGTGGGGACACAGGGATTGGGAATAGGAACAGTGGGTCTGGGATGGGCTCACAGGGAATCTGGGATGGGAACATGGAGTCTGGGATGGGCTCACGGGGATTCAGGATGGATCTGGGATGGGGACACGGGGTCTCACCCCACTCCGTCCTACCTGCAGCTGCTGTGATTGGGACCCGCCTGCACGTGGCTGTGTCTGTGTCCTGTCTTCTCATGGCCTTCTACGTCCTTGTGGGGAAGTGACCACTTGGAGGCCTGCCAGTGACCTGAGAGAGACCCTGGGACTGACAAGAGATCCTATGACTGATTCCAGAGACCCCAGTATGGACCAGAGACCCCGGTACTGACCCCAGTGTCCCAGTACCAACCAGAGACCCCACTGCTGACCCTGGAGACCCTGATACCGACCCTGGAGACCCCAGTACTGACCCTGAACCACCCCAGGTCCTGCCCCTGGCAGCAGCCTGTATCCTGCGTGTGGCAGCCTGGGGACCATCATGGCCCATCACCCTCCTCGAACCCACCGGGGGCAACTGTGGGGGCCACCAGGGCACCTTTAGACTGTTGGAAAAGGATTTCCTGTTAATCCTGTGGAGAAGTGGGTGAAGGGACCCCTGTGGCTGGGGGACCCAGCTCTGCCCCGTGAGCCCTTTCTCTTGATGCCGAGCAGGGTCCTGGTGGTGGGACCATGGCAGACTGTGGGGCCCACACAGGGCCCCCCGCATCAGTGGGATCTTCCCACGCCCCTGCAGCATGAGGGCCCTTAGGGGGGTCTCCCTCTGCAGTGGGGGGCTGTGACCCCCCCCGGGTTGTAAATACTGGACCGCCACATGCAAATAAAGTGGGGGTTCCTCTGTGGCAGCACTGGCTTTGGGGGTGCTGTGGGGCGGGGCAGGCCTCCTGGGGGGTTTTGGAGGGGTCCTGTGGGGCTGGTGCCATGCCAGGGAGGTGCTGTGGGGATGTTTCCTGCAGGGTGGGGGTTCCTCTGGGAAAGGGGGGTTCTGTGAGGCTGCTGCCCTGTCCGAGGGTGCTGTGGTGTGGGTCCCATTGTGTGCATGTGTGTGTGTGTGTGTGTGTGTGTGTGAGGAGGTCCTTGGAGGCTGGCTCCTGTGGGTTGGAGGGCTCCCATGGTTATGGGGGTCCTGGGGTGGGGAGGATTTGTGCAAATAAAGCGTGGACTCCCCTGTGGGTGCCCTGGCGGAGCTGTGGGGTGCAAAATTGCTGAGTGGAGCCTCCTGGCCCGGCGGTGCCGTTCCTGGTGGGGGTGCCGGCGGTGCCGTCCCCGGTGGGGGTGCCCGGTGGGGGTGCCCGGTGGGGGTTCCCGGCGGTGCTGTTCCCGGTGGGGGTGCCCGGTGGGGGTTCCCGGCGGTGCCCGTGGGGCGCGGGGAGGGTGCAGGGCGCTCCTCCGGCCGGCGGGGGCGCCACGGCGCCGCCTCGCCTTCCCGTCGTGCTCCGCGGCCGCGCTGTACAAAGGGCAGGACCGGAAGTGGCGGCGGTGGCGCGGGTGTGGGCGCGCGTGTGTGTCGGGTGTGCGCGCGTGTGTGTCGGGTGCGTGTCTGTGTGCGCGCTTGTGCGTGTGTTTGTGTGGTGTGTGTGTGTGTGTGTGTGTGGGGTGTGCGTGGCTGAGGCGCCCCCTCCCCTCCCCCTACACGTTGATCTTATTCGATCGGCCGGGCCCCGCCGGGCCGAGGTGAGAAGAAGACGCCGCGAAGCCCCCGGGCGCTGTGCGGCAGGGCCGGGCGGGATGAGTCGATCAGATAGGCGAGGCCGCGGCCGCTGAGCGCCCTGCGATTCTGACCCGCGCCCTCGTCCGCAGCCCCGGGGCCGCCACAGTCCCGGCCCGGGCCGTGTGGGGAGGCGGCAAGTGCGCCCGGTACCAGGCTCCGTGCGGGCTTTGCAGGGGCTGCTGCAGCCCGGCGGGCCTTGCACGCTCCGTGCCACGCTGGGAGTCGTTCGCCGGGCTTTGCAGTTGTGTGCGGCACAAAGGCTCTGCACGGGGCTCTGCTGGCACCTTGCCAAGTGTGTGAGTTGGGCACGGGCCCTGCTAGCCCCGCAGGGCACTGGGGACTCTGACGAGACCTGTGAGTCCCGTGCAACATGTTGTGTGTGACACCACAAGCGTGGCCTCTCTGTTTTATTGGGTGTGTGGTGATGGGCACAGCCGTGGTGGTGACAAGACGATGGCCACAAGGGGACAACCACGGTGATGACTGGGGGATGGCCGTGGTAACAAGAAGGACAGCCATGGTGCTGACAAAGCTGTGATGGTAACCAGGGGACAGCCACGGTGGAGACGAGGACCATGCTGGTAATAAGAGGACAGCCGTGGTGATAACAGGAGGACAACTGTGGTAGTAGCAAGAGGATGTCCATGGTGGTGACAAGGGGACAGTGGGGTGGTGACCAAGGGGTGACACAGTGGTGACAAGAGGATACCCACAGAGGTGAAAAGGGGACAGCTGGGGTGGTGGCAAGGCCATGGCGGTGATGAGGGGACAACAGTAATTCTGGCACTACTGGGAGAAGCAGCTGTGGTGGCTGCTGATGGTGGCCCTGCTGTGAGGACACTCAGAGAGGGGGCTCACCAGCTTAATGGTGCCTGGCAGGCTTCATCTGCCAAGGTGACACTGCAGATGCTGTGGGGCACGGCCACCCCATGCCACTGTCTCCAGCTGTGGCCCAGTACACCTGGGGTTGTGCCCATGCTGCCATGGGGACAGGCATGACCCCTCCCTGTGGCTGTGTCCCCCATGCCCATGGTACCTGCTGGCATCCCTGTGCCAGCACAGATGGACAGGTGTCACTTGTGTTCCCTAACCCACAGGGTGTGCCACCAGAGTTGGGACCTCTGTGTCACCTTAGCAACTCTGTTCCCCATGTCCTCCTGTATTCCCCTATGTCCCCTTGTGACTGTGACCCCCATGTGCCCGCCTTCCCCATCTCTATCAGCTATGTCCCTCATGTTCCCATATTGCCTGTATCCTTCATGTCCCCATATGTCCCCCATCTTCCTGTGTTCCCATATCAGCTGTGTACCCAGTGTCCCTCTGTAGCCCCATATCAGTTGTGTTCCTCTGTGTCCCCCACGTCCCTCATGTTCCAATATCCCCTCTATCCCCTGTGTCCCCCATATTCCCATGTCTCCTGTATTCCCCTTGTCCTGTGTCCCTGTATCAGCTCTGTACCCAGTGTCCCTGTGCCCCCGATGTTCTTGTGTCCCTCGTGTTCCTATATCCCCTGTACCCGCTATGTCCCTCGTGTCCCCCATGTCCAGCCCACGCAGCTGCGTGTGTCCCTGTCCTGTACCCAGTGCACTGGGGCTGGCCCAGCTCTGGGAGGACGTGCCCTGCGGGGCACACGGGTGGGACACAGTCCCCCAGGGGTGGAGGCAGCTCCGGGGTGCGACCCCCCCCGCCATGTCCCGGTCCTTCCCCAGAGCCGGGGGAGCGGGAAGCAGGGCTGTTCCCGGGGGCGAGATGCCCCGAGACGGTCCCAGTGCTGTTCCTGGAATAACATTCCCAATTCTGTTCCCAGGGATAAATTCCCGATGCCGTCCCCGGGAGCACGTTCCGGGATTACATTCCCAGTCCTGTTTCCGGGGATACACTCCCAAGGATGATGGGGTTCCCGGTGCCGTCCTCATGGATAACGCTCCCAGTGCCGATGCCCGGCGCCATTCCCGGGATACCATTCCCGGGATCATGTTCCCGGTTCCATCCCCGGGTATAACCCTGCCGGTGCCGTTCCCGTTCCCGTGTGTCTGTTTCCGATACCGATCCGCGGTGCCATTCCCGTGAATAACATTCCCGGTGCCGATTCCCAGTGCCGTTCTCATGGCAAGCGTTCCCGGAGGCGATGCCGGCTGCCATTCCAAGGGGTTCTATTCGCGATCCACTGCCCGTTCCCGTTCCCTGGGGCGATGCCCCGTGCCGTTCCCGGGGGTTCCGTTCCCGGGGGTTCCGTTCCCGGTGCCGTTCCTGGGGGCGGGGGCAGGTGGCGGCAGGTGCGCGGGGGCCGGGCCGTTGGCGGGGGCGGGGCCGCGGCTCCGGTGCTCGCACCGGCCGTTGCCGCCGCTGTTGCCGCCGCCGTTGCCGCAGTCGTTGCCGCCGCCATGGCCGGTATCGGAGCCCGGTGGATGCCGCTGGTGCTGTGTCTGGCTGTCACCGTGTCACCGGCACGCACCGGGGAGCAGCTACACGTCTGCAAGGAGGTACAGGCACCGGGAATGGCGGGGGGGAGGGCAACCGGTAACACACCATCACCCCCAAATTCCCTACACACACCCCGGGGATGAAACGGCGTCCCGGAGCACGGGGAGGCCGGTCCCTATGGGATGGGTGGGACAAGGAGGGGACAGGTAGGGGTCGGGGATCCCGGTGGCACCGGGGGTGGGGTGTCTCCTGTAGCGGAGAGGGACTGGCCGACCCGCTGGGGGCCCGGGGAGGGGTCTTCGCTCCCAGGGGCTCGGCCAGACCCCGAGCGTCTCCTTGGGGACCCCAACTGGCGTCGTCCCATCATTGTCCCCAAGTCCCTCTCCCTCAGACCCATTGGGGTCTCCCCAAACCCTCCCTGAGTGCTGCTGGGGCGGGCGACAAGGAGCGGAGGGACAATCCCACGTGCCATTCCCAGCCCAGCACACGGTGGCCAAAGTATCCTGTGAAGAAAAACTAGGGGGGATATGTCACTCACCAGGATCTGTTTGCCTTGGGGACAGTGGGTGAACCCCCAAATGCCCTCCCTGGGTCGTCCCCCCCACCCCCCCATTTTCCTCCCCCCCTCCTCAGAGCTGCGGCTGCTTTTAATCTGGGCCAGGAATTTTTTTTTGCCGTGATCCAATTATTTTTTTATCTTGTTCCATGATCCGGAGCTGGAAACAATAGACTGGGGCTGGCACCTGCCCCAGGAGGGATCAGTCCCCCAGAGGGGGTGTCCCCTGTCCTTCACTAGGGACAGCCCTTTTCCCTCCCCTGGCCAGAGCAGAGTGACAGTGGCAGTTTGGGGTGCCCTCTGCCTTCAGAGCCACCCTGGGGCTGAATTAGGTCAATTTACCTAGATTAAATAAAAACCTGGAAAAGTTTGGGAAGAGAGAAAAAATACCCTCTCCCCAAGGGAACCCCTAGGGACTGAGAGCAGTGTGGTAGTTCGGGGCTGCTGAAAGTTGGGGTCACCCTTTAGGTACCCCCAGGGTGGTGGGGACCTTCCTCTGTGTCCCCATCCCAGGGCCGGCGGGGCTCTGTGCTGCCTGTACATGGGCAGGGAGTGCTGCAGGCACACCCTGTCTCCTCTTTTCCTTCTCCACCCCCCTTTTCCCTCTCCAATCCCTCTTTCCCCTCCACACCCCCCCACCCCCTCTTTCCCCCCCATTGCTGCGTTTCCAGCTGATGGGAACATCAAAGCAGTTGTTTTCTCATCAACCTGCCACGCTCCAGCAGCTGCTGGGAGCATGAAGCCACAGCACCGGCTCTGACACCCCAGAGCTGCTGTGAGAGGTGGAGAGCTCCCACTGTACCCCAAACCCCAGCACCACCGCCAGATGTGGCCTTCACCCTGCCCACGCTGTCTGTCCCTGGCATCACCTCGCCAGCCTTCAGCCAGCCCCAGCCTGGTGCAGCTGGCAGGATGGAGGGGGTCACAGTGCCCCTGCTGTCCCCAGCACTTCCCAGTTCCCCCTACACCCCCCTGTGCTGGCCCCCCATGCCTGGGGTGCTCCCACACCGTATCTGGGTTGCACCGCAGCTGTTTGACAGGCGAAGGGTGTCACAGCCATGCCAAGGCACACCGAGGGGTGTGACAGTGCCATGTGCTGCCAGGAACATGGGGGGCCCCGGGGGTTCACCCCGGGAGGGGGTGCGGGGCTGTCGCTGCTCTGAGGCTATCTTGTGCTGTGGGCTGTTGGGGAGATCCTGGGTGACCCCACAGCGCTCTCTGAGGGAACACGTTCTGGGGTGGGGGGGTCGTTACCTGAAGTGCTGCCTGCAGCAGTCCCCCAGCCCCCCCCAGCCAGGCAGCCCCCCACCTCCAGCATCCCTATGGCCCAGGGTCCCCCACCCTGGGCGACCCCACCCTGAGCACCCCCTGCCACAGCATCCCCACACCCAAATCGTCCCCCCACCCACAGCACCCACATTTCCCAGCATGCCCCCATACCGACCCCCTCGCCACAATACTCCCCCACTCGGAGCACCCTCCCAGCCCCTTTTACCAGGCCCTGGGCACTGCGGGATGTTGCCACACCTTAACTCAAAACCATCCCTTCAAGGCACAGCTGGGCCCAGGTGCCAGGCCCAGCTCCTCTCGGGGGGCACAGGGTGTGGGGGCAGCCCGGGGGTCTCGGGGTGCAGCTCCCCACCACGTTCCCTCTCTGTCTCCTGCAGTCCGAGTACCACTACGAGTACACAGCATGTGACAGCTCAGGCTCGCGCTGGAGGGTGGCTGTGCCACACACGCCTGGACTATGCACCGGCCTGCCCGACCCCGTCAGGGGCACTGCGTGCTGTGAGATTTCCACCAGGAATGGGACGGGGTCAGGTTTGGGGGGTGGGAATGACAGGGGTGGGAAATGAGGGCAAGGGGAGGGAGAGAGAGGGGAGACAAGCACAGCCATTGTCAGCTCCAGTGCAGGCAGCAACAAGAGGGATGGAATGGGATCAGTGGGATGGGAATCCCCCTGGGATGGATGGCAGAGGAACTACAAACACTGAGATGGCATGGGGTAGGAATCACACACACGGAGTCCCTGGGATGGGATGAGAGGGATGGAAATCACACGCAGGCATTGGGATGGGATGAGCCAGATGGGAATCACATGCACACATGGATAGGATGGGATGGGAATCACACATACAGTCATGGAATGGGATGAGAGGGATGGGAATCACACAGACACTGGGGTGGAAATCCCCTCACCCCACACGCACACCAGGACAGGATGAGTGAGATGAGAATCCCCCTCACACAAACTCACTCACCAGAATGGGATGAGAGAGATGGAAATCCCTCTCTCATAATGGGATAGGATGGGATGGGAATCCCACACATACAAGTACTAGGATGGGATAAGAGGGATGGAAATCACACACACACTTGCACAAGGATGGGATGGGAATCATACACACAGTCACCAAATGGAATGAGAGCCATGGGAATCCCACACACAGTCACCAAATGGAATGAGAGCCATGGGAATCCCACCACATACAATGGGATGGAAATCTCCACTGGGATAGGTTGAGTGAGATGAGAATTCCCCTCACACAAACTCACTCAGCAGGATGGGGTGAGCAGGATGAGAATCCCAAACACACCCCCCCAAACCTTGGGGATGCCCCAGCTCCATGGCAGAGGGTTACATCCTGCCTGGATTGGGCAGAGCTGGGCGTCAGGTGCCAAAACTCATGGATGGGGGGGTTGCCTTTGTGGAGTGGTCAGAATGGAGGATCCCAACACCTCCACCAGCTGGGAGCTCTTGGAAATGTGGAGCTGAGGGTGATGAGGCTGTAGCAGCACCAGGGGGGCCGGGGGGTGACCCTCCAGGCCCCATGCCCCCCTGTCTCCATTGGCAGCATTCTCCTGCAAGGCGGGTGAGTTCCTGGAGATGCAGGCACAGATGTGCCGGCCCTGCGCTGCGGGCACCTACTCACTGGGCACTGGCGTCCGCTTCGATGAGTGGGACGAGGTGCCCCATGGCTTCGCCAATGTGGCCACCAACCTGGAGGTGGATGACGGCTTTGGCGATGCGGCAGGGAACTGCACAGCGTGAGTCATTGTGTCACTGGCTGTGACACCAGCACGTGGGCACTCAGCATGTTAGGACTGGGTGCAGGGCACAGCAAGCAGGATGGGTGCTGTGACGCCCCTGTGCATCCATAGCACCCTGTTGCCCCAACACCCCATCCCCTTCTGTCATCCTGCCTGGGAGGTGACACTAGCAGGGCACCCTGATCACAGCAAGGGAACACCCAGCAGCGTCACTGCCACAGCAGTGGCAGGATCCCAACCCCATGGGACCCCCATATCAACACTCCTCAGAGACAGAGCACCTGTGGAGGTCCCCACAGCACCCATGGGGGTCTCCACACCCCTGTGCCACCAGCCAGTGCCTTTATTTACCACCACAGCCCTTTGATCCTCACTGGCAACCTCTGAGCTCTTTCAGTTGTGCTGGCAGTCACCAGACCCTCCCAGTTGTTCCACAGCCATTAAACCTCCTACCAGCTGGTTGTACCAGCAGCCTCTAAACCTTCCTGGTTTTACCACAGCCTCTGAACCCTCCCAGTTGTACCAGCAGCTGTTGAGCCCTCCCAGTTGTACCAGCAATTCTCTGATGAAACGCTCCCAGATGTCCCGATAGCCACCAAACCCTCCCAGTTGTACCACACCAGTGAGCCCTCCCAGTTGTACCAACAGCCACCAAACCCCCCTGGTTATACCAACGACCACCAAACTATCCCATTTGTACTGGAAGCCCCTGAACCCTCCTCATGGTACCAACAACCTTGAAACCCTCCCAGTTGTACCAACAACCACCCAAACCCTTGGTTTTACTGGCACCACTGCACTGCCCCATCGATGCCCCTCTCAGCCATTCCCTACTCCCAGCAGCATGTTCCTCATCCAGCCACATTCCCAGAATGGGACGACCCCACTCTACTCTCCTTGCAGTCCCCATAGCTCTCAGCAGGGCAGGGGATTCTCCCCAGGGATACGTGTCTAGCCACCACACCTTGCCATGTCCCCAAGCTGTCCCCAAGCCCCTGTGCCCCCCATTTCCCTCCTGCTTCCTGGGGACCCTCCCAGCTGTCCCTACAATCCCTGTCCTGCCTCCCATGGGGTTGAGAGTGGTGACAGAGTCCCCGGGGCCATGTCACTCGCCCCAGGTCAACATGGGTGCCACTGGGGGACTACGTGGCCTCCAACACGGATGAGTGCACGGCCACCCTCATGTATGCTGTGAGCCTCAAGCAGTCGGGGACTGTCACCTTCGAGTACATCTACCCTGACAGCAGCATCGTCTTCGAGTTCTTCGTGGGTGACAGGGGGCAGGGGTGGAGGGTGTGGGTCCTTGGGGACATGAAAGGGGTCTCTTGGGACATGGAGGGGTCCATGGGGATATGGGAGGGGGTCCTTGATGGCATGAAGGGGTCTCTAGGGACATGGGAAAAGTCCCTTGTGACCTGAGTGGGCCCCTGGGCACTCCTTAGGGGTCCCTGGGGACATGGTGTTTATCCCTAGGGACATGGGAGGAGTCCCTCAGAGCATGATGTGCCTCCCTGGGGACATGGCAGAGGACCCTAGAGACGTGGGAAGAGTCCCTGAGGGGATCTCTGGTGACGTGACAGGGGTCTCTGGGAGCATGGGGAAAGGCACCCTGGGTATATGGGAGGGGTCCCTGGGGATATGCTGGGGGTCCTTGCAGACATGGAGGGGTCCCTGGGAACATGAGAGTGGACCCTGGTGACATGAGGGGAGCCCCTGGGGACATGGCAGTGGTTCATGGAGACATGAGGGGGGGTCCCTGGGAGCATGAGGGGTGTCCCTGGGGACATGCGGGGTCCCTGTGAACATGGGGTCCCTGGCACTCTCCCTGCAGGTGCAGAATGACCAGTGCCAGCCCACGGTGGAGGAGTCCCGCTGGATGCGGACGACAGAGAAAGGCTGGGAATTCCACAGCGTGAGTGTCCGGAGGGAGGTGACGGGGGGGGGGAGAGGTGACACAGGGGGGGAGGTGACACGGGGGGGAGGTCCCTCGGTGTTCCCCCGGCGTCTCTTGCCCCGCCCCTGGGAAGTAGATGCTCCACGAGGCTGCAGAGGGGGCGGTGGGTGGTGGCAGACGGGGGTGCCACACACCCCCCTTCACTGGTTCCAGCCCCCTCCTCGGCAGCGGGACCCCCACCCATGGTGCCAAACCCATCCCTGGCAGTGGGATTACCCAGCCCCGTGGGATCCCTCTCCCAGGTGGAGCTGAGTCGCGGGAACAACGTGCTGTACTGGCGGACCACCGCCTTCTCCGTCTGGTCCAAGGTGCCTAAACCGGTGCTGGTGAGGAACATCGGCATTACAGGTGGGTGGGGGCAGGAAGGGGAGTCTCAGGGGTCGCGCACCCCCCTCTACGCTACCTGAACCCCCTCCTGCTCCCAGGGGTGGCCTTCACCTCCGAGTGCTTCCCCTGCAAACCCGGCACCTTCGCCCCCACCGCCGGCTCAACCGCCTGCCAGCCCTGTCCCGCCGACACCTTCTCTGGCAAAGGGGCCACCGCCTGCCAGCCCTGTGACCCCGATACCTACGCCGGTGAGAAGGGACACCCGGGGGTACCCCGTCCCAGAGCTGTCCCTCTAGTATGTGCCCCTGAGAAAGGGAGGGATGATGTGGGGAGTAGGGGTGACCTGACATCCTCTGGTGGGGACAGTGTTGGGGCCCCTCACAAACCTGACACCTATGCTGGTGAGAGGGGACACCCTTAGGGGTCCCTTTGTTCCCGCACTCTGTGCTGCAGAGGTGGCCCTGGGGGAGGGAGAGGTGATGTGGGGAGCAGGGAGGACCTGTTTTCCCATAGTGAGTCAGGGACATGGATACCCCACAAAGTGGGGACAGTGTTGGAGTCCGTTCACGAATCTGACACCTCCACCGGTGAGAGAAGACACCCAAGTGTCCCTCACCCAGAGCTGCTACCCTTAGGGGTCCTCCTGTTCCCCCAGTGCGGGGGTGCCCCTGGGGAAGGTGGTGCGGGAGACAGGGATGACCTGCTATCCCTTGGTTGGGAGTGGGGACATGGACACCCCATGTGGCAGCACTGGGGTCCCCTTGTGAGCCTGATGCCTACTCCAGTGAGAGAAGATCAGGACGTCCCTACCCACGAGCCTTGGGCTTCCTCTTGTTCCCCCACTTTGCACTGCAGGGGTTGCCCTGCGGGAGGGAGAGGTGATGGTAGGGACAGGGAGGACAAGGACACTCCGCAAGGTGGGGACAGTGTTAGAATACCCTTGCGAGCCTTATGCCTCCACTGGGGGTCCTCCCACCCAGGGCTGACACCCTTAGGGGTCCCTATATCCCTCCACTCTTCCCTGTCTGGGTGTCCTTGGAGCAGGTAGGGGTGATGTGGGGAGTAGGGAGCACCCACTACCCCTTGGCTGGGAGGGAAGACGAGGATGCCCCGCGTGGTGGGAGCAGCGCTGGGGTCCCCGGGCCGTGCTGGCTCACCCGCCGTGTGCCCCCTCGGCAGAGCCCGGCTCGGGGTCCTGCAAGCCCCGCCCCCCCTGCACGGACAAGGATTTCTTCTACACCCACACGGCCTGTGACGCCGGCGGGGAGGTAATGCGGGGGCACCCCGGGGTGGTCCCCCTGTCCTCCGGTGTCCCCCCCGGCTCACCCGCTCCCGCGGCAGACCCAGCTGATGTACAAGTGGGCAGAGCCGAAGATCTGCAGTGAGGAGCTGCTGCAGGCGGCCCGGCTGCCACCCTCGGGAGTCAAGACCCGGTGCCCACCCTGCAACCCTGGCTTTGCCAAAGGCAATGGCAGCACCTGCCAGCCCTGTCCCTATGGCTCCTACTCCAACGGCTCCGGTAAGGCGGCCCTGTCATTGTCCCCAAAGTGTGACTGGGGCACCCCGAGCTGCCAGGGGAAGGTGGGTGCCACTCTGGTGCAGGGTTGTCCCCTCTCGTCCCCATGGCTCCAATAAGGACACCTCCATCATTGTCCCCAAGGACTAACTGGGGTCCCCAGGGCTGCCAGGGGGAGGTGAGTGCCACCTCAGTGCAGGGTTGTCTCATCCTGTCCCCATCATTGCTCCTAAGGGGTGACCATGGCACCCCAAGCTGACAGAGAGGAAGGTGGTACCACCCTAGTGCAAGCGCTGTCCCTATGTATCCGGTGAGAACATCCCAGTTATTGGCCCCAAGAGGTACCTGGGGTCCCTGGAGCTGCCAAGGGAAGCTGGGTGCCACCTCAGTACAAAGCTGTCCTCTCCTGTCTCCATCATTGTCCCCAAGGGGTGGTGACCAGGACACCCCAAGCTGCAGGGAGGGGTATGTGGTACCACCCTAGTGCCGGGCTGCCCCCTCTTGTCCCCATCACTGGCCTCAAGGGGCAAGCAGGGCACCTCAAGCTGACAGAGGGGGAGGTGGCTGCCACCCTTGTGCAGGGCTGTTGCCTCCTGTCCCCAGCCTGCCTCAGCTGCCCAGCGGGCACTGAGCCGGCGCTGGGCTTGGAGTACAAGTGGTGGAACGTGCTGCCCCCCAACATGGAGACCACTGTGCTCAGCGGCATCAACTTCGAGTACAAGGGCATCGCAGGTAGTGGCAGAGGGTTGTCCCTTCCCTGTCCCCTGCCAGGGGACTGCCAGAGACCCCTCTGAGCGTCACTCCATCCCTGCAGGCTGGGAAGTAGCCGGGGACTACATTTACACGGCAGCTGGAGCGTCTGACAGCGACTTCATGATCCTCACGCTGGTGGTCCCTGGCTTCAGGTGAGGTGGGGACCACCACCAGGGTGTCCCCAGGGAACAAGGGGGACACAGCCATAGGGCAGAGCTAGCAGTGTCCCCATGCTGTCCCCAGCCCTCCGAGCCCAGTGCTGGAGGACACAGAGAGCAGGGAGGTGGCCAGGATCACCTTCGTCTTTGAGACGCTGTGCAGCGTTGGCTGTGAACTCTACTTTATGGTGGTGAGTGGGGGGACACAGCAGTTTGGGGGGGACACAGTGAATTTGGGTGCCACCATCCCCCTGTTGCTGCAGGGTGTCAACTCCCGCACCAACACTCCGGTGGAGACGTGGACAGGCTCCACAGGGAAACAATCCTACACCTACGTGGTGGAGAAGAACGCGACCATGAGCTTCACCTGGGCCTTCCAGCGCACCCCCTACCATGAAGCGGTGAGGGGCGGGGGGCCCTGCTTTGGGAGGGCTGGAGGGCCCCCAATTTGGGGGGCCAGTGGGGGTCGGGAGGTTGATGGTGATGGTGCTCTCGGTGCCAGGGCCGGCGGTTCACCAGTGATGTGGCCAAGCTGTACAGTGTCAACGTCACCAACGTGCAGGGGGGGGTGGCCTCCTTCTGCCGCCCCTGTGCCCCCCAGCCCGCTGGGTCCTGCACCCCATGTTCCCCTGGCAGTGCTGTGGACCCCGGCTCAGGCACCTGCCAGCCCTGCCCGCCTGGCACCTACCTGCGGGGTCACCCCTCCGACGGGACACCCACCTGCCAGCCCTGCGGCCCTGGCACACACAGCAATCAGGTGACTGGGAGTGGCAGGGGGTCCAGTGGGCCCCAGAGGAATGACACCAGCCTCCCCACACCCAGGATGTCCCAGATGGTAGCACTGGCCAGCACCAGGAGGGTGATACCATTATGGGTGGGTGACACCAGCCCCCCCAGTCATCCTGGGTGCATGACACTGTGTCCCCAGGGAGGTGACACCAGGCCCTTACAGCCATTCTGGATGGGTGACAAGATGGGTGGCAGTATGGATGACAGTGTCTGACCCTGGCTGGGTGATGCCTGCCCTTGGCCATCTCCAGGGAGGTGACACCAGCCCTGTGGCCATCCTGGGTGGGTGACAGGGTGGGTGACAGTGTCTAATACTGGGTGGGTAATGCCAGCCCCCCAGCTGTCCCCAGTGAGATGACACCAGCCCCTCCCAGCCACCCCAGATGGGTGACACTATCTGACACTGGTGGGTGGCAGTGAGTGACCCTGGTGGGTGCCACCATGGCCCTGCTGTCTCTGAGGGGTGGTGCCAGCTCTCCACAGTCCCCACAAGGGTGTCCCCAGTGGGTGCCGTGGCCATCCCTGAGCCCCCGTCCCTGTCCCTGTTCCCAGCTGCGGTCGCTATGCTACAACAACTGCAGCCTGGCACTGGCGCTGCCAGGCCGGATGCTGCACTTTGAGTTCCCGGCTCTGGGCATGGGTGCTGGGGTGGGCACCGGGCCCAGCTTCACCCCCAAGGGGCTGCGCTACAGCCACCACTTCCGCCTCAGCCCCTGCGGGCACCAGGTGAGACCCACGCGGGCAAACACGTGTGCACACATGGGAACGTGCCTGGACATGCAGGATGTGGGCATGGGCACACAAGTGCAACCGTGGGCACATGGGTGGGCACTCAGGAGAGTGGGCACACGTGGGCAGGAGGCCATGGAAACATACATGCAGACATGGGAACACACCTGGGAAGGCAGGTCCCACCTGGGCACGGGCACACAGGTACAAACACAGGCACAGGAACGCAGGTGCACACATGGGCACACACAGACAGGAGGGCACAGGAACATGCATGCATGTATGGGAACACACCTGGGCACATGGGTGGGTGGTTATGGGTGCACAAGTGCGAACGTGAGCACACATGGGGGTGCGTGTGCACACACGGGCACGTGAGTACAAATATGGGCACATGGGTGGGCACTCAGGAGGGTGGGCACAGAAGCACAGGTGGGCACACTTGGGCACGCATGGGCAGGAGGACTTGGGAACACACATGTACACATGGGCGTGTGCATGGGTGAACACGGGCACACACCTGTGCACGTGGATGGGACAGGGGCATGCAGGTGGGCAGACATGGGCACACATGCATATGTGCTCATAGGCATGCAAGCACAAGGACATGTATGCAAACACACACACACGTGTGCAAACACGGGTGTACATGCAGCCATACCTGCACACACACACGCTCTTGTGCAGTCACATGTGCACAGTCACACACACGCCTGCACAGTTGTGCAGACACACGTGAACACTCGTGCAGACACATGTGGACACTTGTGCAGCCACACCTGCACACACAAACACCTGTCCCTTGCACACACATTGCCACCCCACACACGTGTGTCATGTGTGTCCCCACAGGGCAGGAAGATGGCCTCGTGTGCTGACAATGTGACGGCAGGTCGGGGGGACGCTGCCCGTGTGGTCACCTCTTACGTGTGCCAGAGCATTCTGGTGCCCCCTGACATCACCGGTGCCCGCACAGCTGTGTCTTCTCAGCCTGTCAGCCTGGGCGACCGCCTGCTGGGTGAGGGGGCCACTCAGGGTCACTGAGACACATGGGCGAGACAGACAATGGAACACCTTGGTGGCACTGGGACACTACCACTGGGACACTCCGTTGGGACTGGGACACGTGTGGGACAGGGACTGGGACACCCTGGTGGCACTGAGAGTGGGACACCTGGTTGAGGTGCGACACCCTGGCAGGACAGGGGCCAGGACATCTCAGTGGCACTGGGATACATGGGTGGACAGGGAGTAGCCTACTCCAGTAGCACTGGGATGCCCTGGTGGGACTCAGACACATGGGTGGGACAGGGAGCAGCACACCCTGGTGGGACTGGGACACCCCAGTGGCACTGGGAGTGGAGTACCCTGGTGGGATTGGGACGCTCTGCTGGGACTGGGACACTGGCACTAGGATATTTCAGCAGCACTGGGATACCCTGGTGGCACAGGGACACCCCAATGGGACTGAAATACACCCTGGTGGAACTGGGACGCTACAGGGGCACCTTGTTTGGGATTGGGACATTGTCACCGGTATACCTCAGTGGGATTGGGATACGCTGCAGAGGGAATGGGACACACTGGTGGGACTGGGACACCCCGGTGGGACTGGGACTCCTCAGTGGGACTGGAAGACCTTGGTGTGACTTGAGGCACCCTAGTAGGACTGGGACTCTCTGGTGGGACTGGGACACCCTTGTAGGACAGGGTCACTCTGGTGGCACTAGGACACTGGGACACACCCCAGTGGGACTGGAGACATCCCTCTCTCCCCGCAGGTGTCACCACCAGCTCCGTGCTGGACGGCATTGTGTCTCCCCCAGAGCTCTTCCCCCCCAGCCACCCTGACCTGCCTGACATCATCTTCTTCTTCAGGTGCAGGCAGGTGACAGGGAGGTGACACCCACACAGTGCCCCCACTGTCCTGACCCACCATGTTCCCTGGCAGGTCCAACGACATGACACAGCCCTGCAGTGGTGGCCGGGCCACCACCATCCGCCTGCGCTGTGACCCCCTGCGCCTTGGCACTGGCACCCTGGCTGTCCCCAGGTGGGGAGGGAACACTGGGGACCCCAAGGAGTGATTTGGGTGACCCAAACATCTCTTGCTGTCATGGGTGGGCATGTCCCTGAGGTGCTTCGCTTTGGGGACGCCACTGACACAGTGTCAGAGTCCCTCACCCTGAGGCGTCATCCTGGCTGTGTCATTGGCATCCTGCGTGTACTCAGGTTGGCAGTGGAACAAAGGAGACCCCGGGGGAAGTTATGGGACCCCCAAGGTCTCCTGCTGTCATGGGTAGGCACTTCCTTGGGGTGCTTCACTTTGGGGATACTGCTGTCATGGTGTCCCCACCCTGGGTTGTCACCTTGGCTGTATTCCCCACTTTGGGGTGTCACCTTTTTGAGCCCCTCCTTTTTGCCCCTCCCCAGCAAATGCCCTGAGGGCACCTGCGACGGCTGCACCTTCCATTTCCTGTGGGTGACGGCCGAGGGATGCCCCCGCTGCTCCAGCTTCCACCACCGCCCCATCGTCGGCGCCTGTATCGGCGGCGTTCAGGTACCGCCCCGTGCCCTGGGCTGGGCTGCGGCTCCCGCGGCCCCTGACCCCCCTTTACCCCCACCAGAAAACCACCTACGTGTGGCGGGAGCCCCGGCTGTGCCCCGGCGGGGACGCGCTGCCGCCACAGGTGATCCAGGCGTGCCGGAGCGTGGATTTTTGGCTAAAACTGGGAATTTCCACTGGGACATGCATGGCTGTCTTGCTGGCCGCGCTCGCCGCTTATTTCTGGAAAAAGACTCAAAAGTGAGCAATTGGCGGCGGGCTTTGGGGACACGGGGGCTAGCACTGTCACGGGGGGGTGATGGCACCGCCTGCATTCCCAGGTTGGAATACAAATATTCCAAGCTGGTGATGAACGCGGCGGCCCGGGAGAGCGAGGCGACGTCTCCCGACAGCTGCGCCATCATGGAGGGGGAGGACGCGGAGGACGAGCTGCTCTTTGCCACCGAAATGTCACTTTTTGGAAAACTTAAAGCCCTGACGGCCAAGGTGAGCGGGGCGGGCCGAGGGGGGGGGGGGGGGTGGTGCACAACTCTGGAGTGGCCACCAGAGAAGCCATGGGGGTGGGATTTGAGGATGGTCAGTGCCTCAGTTCCCCCAGCCCGGGGGGCTCTGTGCCTCAGTTTCGCCACCCCGAGGGGGCTCCAGCCCTCAGTTTCCCCACCCCGGGGGGCTCCGGGCCTCAGTTTCCCCACCACAGGAGGGCTCCGGGCCTCAGTTTCCCCACCCCACAGCGGATGCCGGATGGATTCGACTCGGTTCCGCTCAAGACCTCATCCAGCAGCACCGATCGGGAGCTGTAAGAGGACGGGGGACACACTCTCATCCCCCAGCCCTCCCGGGAGCTGTGACGGGGCAGGGGGCACCCACAGACGCCCTGCCCCCAGGCAGCTGTGAAGGGAAGGCGGGGTACCCACGACCCACCCCCCGTCCCCCTCAAAGTGGCCTTAGGGACCCGCTTCGGACCGGAGCTTCGTTACGGCTTTTGTACGTGTGGCCCCACCCGTGCCCCCCCGTGTCCTCCCCATACCGAGCACCCAAAAATACCAAATACAGGAGTGGGGTTTGTACAAGGGCTTCGTGTGTGTGGGCATACGGGGCTGGAGGGGGGCACGCGTAGGGGGTGCGGGGAGCGGAGCGTGGGCACCCAAAATGGGTGGAGGGAGGGTGTGGGGGTGTGCGCGGGGTGTCACACACGTGGGAGTGGGTACCTCGGGCTGGGCTAGGGGTGCACACGTGGCGGGGCCAGCGGAACTTTGACTTCCACCTCCATGCCCCCTCGGGGGGCGAAGGGGGATAGGGTCCCCCACATGGGTGGAGGCGCCAAGACCCCGCCGGGACCCCCAGGGAGGGGACGGTGAGGTGACATGGGGTGACATGCGGTACCATGGACAGCTACAGTCGTGCCATGGGGTTCTGTAGAGGGGCGTAGAGCAGCCTTTGGGACTCCCGTGCGCAACTGGGGTGCGGGGCGTCCTCGGCTAGGAGGTCCCCACTGCCCACCAGTATCCCCGGGATGTGGCTGAGGAACCCCGGAGGTGCTCGGGTGCGCGGGCAGACCCGCGGAGATCCCTCGCGGGGGGGGGGGAGGGGGGGAGCTCAAGGACTGCTCAGGCCCCTCCAGACCCCCTACATCCTCCCCAAACCCTCTCATACCCTCCCCATACCCCAGTCCTCCCGCCCTGCCAGGGCCTCCAGACCCACTGGAACGCCCCTTTGGCGGGGGTCAGGGATGCTCGGACCGCTCGGGCCCCCCAGCGCCCCCATATCACCCCCGTACTTCCCCTGCCCCCCATTCCCCCGCCCCCATTCCCCTGCCCCCCCATTCCCCGGTCCCCCATTCCCCCTCTCCCCATTCTCCCGTCCCCCATTCCCCGGTCCCTCACTCCCCCCCCATTCCCCCGTCCCCCATTCCCCCCCCATTCCCCTGCCCCCCATCCCCCGCCCCCCATTCCCCCGCCCCCTTCCCCGTCCCCCCGTTCCCCTTCCCCGCCCCCCATTCCCCGCCCCCGTTCCCCCGTTCCCCGCCCCATTCCCCCGCCCCCCGTTCCCCGCTCCCCTGTTCCCCCATTCCCCCATTCCCCCATTCCCCCGTTCCCCCTTCCCCGCCCCCCGTTCCCCCGTCCTGCTGCGCCACCTCCAGCCCACCAGGGGGCGCTGCTGCCCCCGCCCGCACCGCCCCGGCCGCGCCCCTTGTGCGCACGCGCGCGGAGCCGCTGTCCCCGCCGCAGTTCCCGGTGCCGCCGCCGCCATCGCCGGTCATGGTGCTGGACCTGGACCTGTTCCGCGCCGACAAGGGCGGAGACCCCGCCATGGTGCGGGACATGCAGCGCAAGCGCTTCAAGGACCCCGCGCTGGTGGATGCGCTGGTGCGAGCGGACGGCGCCTGGCGGAGGTGTACGTGGGGGGGGGGGAACCGCCGGGCTGGGGGCTGGGGGACCCCGGAGGGCTCGTGACCCCCTTGTCACACGCGAGCATGTCCCCCCTCCCTGTGCCTTTCCCCGTCAGCCTGGTGACCGGGCCGCAGGTGATGGGACCCCCCCACACCGCCCCTCCTCGGGGGATCCCCTCCCCCTCTCCCGCTCTCCCTGCTCCCTGAGGACCTGGAGCCGGCCCGCACACTGATCCCCGAGCCGCCTCCTGAGATGGGGTCACCTTTAGGGGGCTCTTTCCCACCCTCCCCAGCTGTTTGGTGGTCCCTCCCCAGCCCTTGGGGATCACCTCGGTGGATCATCCCCCTCTGGGACTGGACCCTGTGGGTAGATCGCAGCGGAGACCGAGGGTTTGTCTCTGGGTGGATCCCCATCGTCCCTAATCCCAGGGATTGAGGTGGGAGTTCTCCCACTAGACGCGCCTTCCCTCCTCCCAGGCTGGGGGGCAGATCCCAGGTTCCCCTTAAACGGCACATGGATCCCGTCCCATTGCGATCCCCAGGGATCCGCTCCCTGCACTGCCGCAGGATCCATCCTAAGAAGTGCTACGCACAGATTTGGGGTACACCTACACTTGGGCGGCTCGGGGGGGGGGCAGGAGCCGCCTCCCCGTGGCTCCCGGCGGGATATGAGGCAGCGGGATCCGCATCCAGCTCCGTCCGTGGGTGCCGGATGTGGAGAGGGGTGTGGAGGGCGGCGGGAGGGGTGGGTACCCCCAAACCCCGCCGTTCCCAGGGCACCCAGCATTCCACTGCTGCGGGATGAAAGCGGCGCTCGGAGCTGCCCTTTAATGCGTGCGCCTTGATGTCCTTGTGGGATCTTGCCTGGGCGTCCCTGGCTCCAGCCGTGCCCTCGTTTTACCCCTGAGCGCTTCATCCCACGGGATCGCCCGCTTCCCAGCCCCGTTCCCGCGGGCTCTGTGTCCTCGGGACGGCGGTGCTGGAGGATGGCGGGGGCTGCAGGAGGTGACAGGGTGACACGGGCGGAGGGCTGCAGGAGGTGACAGGGTGACACGGGCGGAGGGCTGCAGGAGGTGACAGGGTGACGCGGGCTGCCGGGACGCGCTGGCTGATGCAATCCCGCGGCGCCGGTGCCGTGGAGCCCGTGCTGTGCTGTATCCTGTTGCGTGTTCCCTGGCTCTGGATCATCCCCTGCGGACTGACCCCTCCCGCTGATGGGGTGGCATGTTCTCAGCGTTGGGTGTCCCCAGTTTGAACTGCCCCGGGTCCTGGGCTCTGCCCCTCCCGGCCCTGGGGTCACAAAGGGGATACATCCATGCTCCCCTCATCCAACAGCCCCTGAATCTCGTCACCGTGGCCCCAGATCCCAGGATCTGCTCTCTCCTTAGCACTGCCATCCCGCTGAAGGAGGGGTTTCATCACAATGTGGGATCCCAGCGCAATGTGGGGGTCCCATCTTGGCATGGGGGAGTCCCATCCTGGCAGGGGGGTCCCAACGTGATGTAGGGGTCCCAGCACAGGGGGGCTCCGAGCCCGTGGAGGGGGGTGGCCCCATCCTGGCATGGGGGTCCCAGTGCAGCATGGGAGTCCCATGCTTTTGGGGGGTCCCATCCTGGTGTGAGTGTCCTAGCCCAGCATTGGGAGGGCTCCCAGTGCAGTATGGGGGTCCTACACTGATGTGGGGGGTCCCATCTTGGCATGGGGATCCCAGCCCAATGTGGGGGGTCATAGCGTGGGGCGGAGATCCCATTCCAGTTTATGGTTCCCAGCCTGGCATGGGACATTCAGCCCAGTGTGGGGGATCCCATCTTGGTGTTGGGGGTCCCATCCCCTCATGGGGGTCCCAATGTGGAGGTCCTATCCCAGTGTGGGGGTCCCAGCCCAGCATGGGGAATCCCAGTGTGGGGTTCTCGTCTTAGAGTTGGGGTGTCCCATCCCAGCATCAGGAGGTCCCAGCACTTCATGAGGGTTTCCAGCCTGGCATGGGGGTCCCAGTGCAATGTCACTCCAGGGGTTTTCCAATGCCATCCCTACTCCCTGCGGCTCTCCTTGCAAAAACCCCAGGGCTGGTGCCTGTGGGTATTCCTGGAGCTGCCACCCCCACTCCTGCTCCCATGTCACCTCTCTGCACCAGATGGGCACCCCAGCCCCTCTCCCACTCCAGCTGACAGCCCCTGCCTCCCTTTCCAGGCAGGTTTCGTGCCGACAACCTGAACAAGCTGAAGAACCTGTGCAGCAAAACCATCGGGGACAAGATGAAGGTGGGGCACAAGGGCCCTGGGTCACCTCATGGTGGGACATCACCAACTGGTGACATCTGCCCTTCTCCCAGCCCTCCAGCCTCTCCCTTGTGTCACTGAGGGATGTTTTCCCCCTGGAATTCTACTCTTCAATTCTCCCAGGGTTACTTTTTCCTCCCTCTGCAGAAAAAGGAGCCAGTAGGGACAGATGAATCAGTACCAGAGAGTGCACAGAACCTGGATGAACTCACAGCTGATGTCCTGGGGGTGAGTGAGACCCCAACTTTCCCCACTGTGCCTACAGTTTGGCCAGAGCTTTGCCTGGAGTTGCCCAAACTGGTGGCCTGAAGTGCCCACCAAATGAGGGGGGACTGCCTGAAGCCCCAGCTGGGAGGATCCTTTATCTCCCAGTCCCACACCAGCAATAACCGACTCTTCCTCGGTGTCCTTGATCTCCCCAGCATCGCTCTGTGTCAGTCAAGGGCTCATCCCTGGGAATTGGAGCAGCCTCAGTCCTTCTGTGTCCTCAGTGTGTCCCTCCCTGCCTGCTTCCACCCCAGTTTGGTAGTCACCCTGGTTAATGAGTGCAGTGCTGGCTGCCATGTGAGCAGCTCAGGCCTTCCAGAGCCCAGCTTGTCACCCCTTTGTCCCCTCAGGCTGTTGTTGAGTGTGTCCAGCCCAGGGGCTCACTCCAAAATCTGTGGGGGTCTGGAATTCACCATGCTGGGTCCAGGATTCCCTTTGCTGGGCGAGCAGGCTCCCATTCCCGGTGGTCTTCTCCCTCCCCCACCTCATCTGGAGGTCTTTCTGCAGTGTCTCCAGGTATCCCAGATAAAAAAAATCCGGCTGCTCATTGATGAGGCCATCCTGGAGTGCGACTCTGAGCGTCTGCGGCTGGAGGCTGAACGCTTTGAGAGCCTCCGGGAGATTGGGAACCTTCTCCACCCCTCGGTGCCCATTAGCAACGACGAGGTGGGACACGGGGTCAGCAGAGCTGGGAAGCTCACAGTGGGAAGCAGGGGGCTCCCAGCGGGGTATCCCCCAAGCCTGGCTGGGTGGGCGGGTGAGGGAAATCTGCATGACAAGCTGGCATTTCCCGCCGGGATCAGACAAAGAGCAGCTCAGACGACGCTGGGCACACCATTGTTGGGGGAATTCATGGGAAAGGCGCTTCCTGTGGTGGGGATGGGGTCTCCCTCTGCTGCCTCCATTCATCCACAGGAATATTTTGCCGTGGGAGCACAACTGGGCCAGGCTTGCTGCCAAGCGGCTGCACAATAAGCTATGGGCTGGAGTTTGAGCTCCCAAAGTGGGCCCAGTGTGGTTCAGGGACTGGTGTCACAGAGTTCCAGGGCACTGAGGAGGTGATGGGCTCCCGCTCCTCTTTTCTCTGGGTTCCTGCAGGATGTGGACAACAAGGTGGAGCGGGTGTGGGGTGACTGCAGCTGCAGGAAGAAGTATTCCCACGTGGATCTGGTGGTGATGGTGGATGGCTATGAGGGGGAAAAGGGCGCCGTGGTGGCTGGCAGCCGCGGCTACTTCCTTAAGGTGAGAGCTGTGACCCCAGGATGATCGGGATCAGAGGGGAACAAGGAGGGTCAGGGGCCTTTGGTTTGCCTCTCCTGGGATGGATGATGGGAGCCTCCATGGTGGGGGTGTGGGATGGACTCTGACCACAGTGGTGCATCGGGATCTGTTCCTGCCGAGGTCTGGGGTGACGCTGAGCCTGGCAGCCATTGCAGCTCCGTGGACTCCGTGTCTCCTGGGCCCACTGAGCAAGGAGGAGTAGTCCAGCGGGGTGTGTGGTGACAGGCAGTGTGTCCCTTGTTCCCAGGGCCCGCTGGTGTTCCTGGAGCAGGCACTGATCCAGTACGCGCTGCAGAGCCTCCGTGCCCGGGGGTACACCCCGGTGTACACCCCCTTCTTCATGCGCAAGGAGGTGATGCAGGAGGTGGCCCAGCTCAGCCAGTTTGATGAGGAGCTTTACAAGGTGAGGGATTGCTCCAGATTTGGGACTGAACTTGGGAGCAAGCCACCCCCATGGGGTTGTGGGGAGGGAGGCAGCGAGGTCCCCTCTGCCCTGGCAAGGCTGTGGTGGTGGCAGTGCTGATGGCAGCAGTGGTTCCTTCCCCTCTCCTTGGGATCCGTTTCCACATTGTGATGGTGCGGATGTGGCAGGGAGGTGGCTTGTCTTTGGGGTCCATCCCCATGGGAAACACTTCATGGTGACACTGCAGTGACAAGGAGGTGGCTCATCTCGGGTCCATCTCCATGGGTGACACACTGTGATGGCCATGAGGTGACAAGGAGCTGGCTGGTCTCCGGAGTCCATCTCCATTGGTGACATGTGGTGACAAGGAGGTGGCTTATCTCTGAGGTCCAGGTTTATCAGTGCCACAAGACGGTGATGAGGTGACAAGGAGGTGGCTCATCTTCGGTGTCCATTTGCACGTGTGAGACATGATGGCAGTGCAGTGACAAGGAGGTGACTTGCTCTGGGGTCCATCTCCATGGGTGACATGGGTGACAAGGAGGTGGCTTTGTGATGGTGATGAGGTGACAAGGGGTCCATCTCCACGGGTGATACAGGTGACTTGTCCCTGCCATCAGCCCCTTTGAAGGACCAACAAACTCCTGTGATGAACTCCCAAACCGTCCAGCCCTGGAAAAACTCCCTGCTGGTCCCTGGAGGTGTGGGAGCAGCTAGAAGAGAGCCAGTGGCTCGTGTCCCCTGCAGGTGATCGGGAAGGGCAGTGAGCGGGCAGAGGACAGCTCCATCGATGAGAAGTACCTGATTGCCACGTCAGAGCAGCCCATCGCCGCCCTGCACCGTGACGAGTGGCTGCGGCCCGAGGACCTGCCCCTCAAATATGCGGGGCTCAGCACCTGCTTCCGCCAGGAGGTGGGATCCCACGGCCGGGACACGCGCGGCATCTTCCGCGTCCACCAGTTCGAGAAGGTGAAGGAGCAGGGAGTGTCCCGGTAGGAATTCGGGTTGTACTGAGGGCTGCTGTGAGGTTCCAGTGGGAATTCAGGGTGTACCCAGCATCGGTGTGGGGTTCCAGTAGGAATTCAGCGTGTTCTGGTGGGAATTCATGGTGTATCTGGCGTCACTGCAGCGTACCCAGCAGGAATTCAGAGTGTTCCTATTGTCACTGGGGTGTTCCAGCAGGAATTCAGGGTGGGCAGGGGGTTACCATGGGGTGAACCTGCTGGGAATTTTCGGTGAACTTGGTGTCAACTGCAGCATTCCCAGTGGGAATTCAGGGTGTACCCAATGTCACTGCGATGTTCCAGTAGCGATTCAGGGTGTACCAGATGTCACTGTGGTATTCTGATGGGAATTGGGGTGTACCTGGTGTCACCACAGGTTTTCAGTGGGAATTTAGGGTGTACTGGGTGTCACTGTGGGGTTCCAGTTGGAATTTGGGGCTGTATCCAGTGTCACCGTGGGGTTCCAGTGGGAAGGGGGGCTGTACCAGATGTCACTGTGGAATTCCGTCTCCCACAGATTGAGCAGTTTGTCTACTCCTCCCCCCATGACAACAAATCCTGGGAGATGTTTGAGGAGATGATGGCCACAGCTGAGGAATTCTACCAGTCCCTCGGGATTCCCTACCACATCGTCAACATCGTCTCGGGTAGGGGCTCCTGTGCCACGGGGGGTCGAGGGGGGCCCTGACCTGCTTCCCAGCATGGCAGTTCCTTGTCCCTGGCTCATTGCTGTCCCCAGCCTGAGGAGGAGGAAGGGAAGGGGACATTTTGTTTTCTGTGGAATCCTCAGCCTTGCTCTGGGCCCATGGGAGCGGGTGTGGGCACTGCTGTGATGGATTGTCCCTGCTGTCCCTTCCAGAAGGACAGTTGGAGTGTCCCAGCTCCTCCTGGAAATGCTCACCGGAAAATGATCTGGTTTAAAAGCTCCTGTGGCTGACTGAGACCCCTTTATCCCCTTGGCAGATCAAGAACCCCACATCCCCACAGCTGAGCAGGAATCCCTCATCCCTGTGGCTGATCCCAGATCCCCATGGCACAGTCCCATCTCCCCACAGTCAAGTGGGAAGCCCATGTCCATGTGGCTGAGAAAGAGCCTCATGTCCCCATAGCTGAGTGGGAATCTCACATCCACATAGCTGAGAGGATGGTCATTCCTGTGACCAAGCAGGACCCCATATCCCCATGACACAGCAGGGACCCCATGTCCCTGTGGTCAGGCAGGAACCCGATGTCCTGTGGTTGAGCAGGAGTCCTGCATCCCCATGTCCAGGCAGGACTCCCACACCCCCATGTCCCCATGACCAAGCAGCAGCCCTGTGGCCGAGCAGGGACCCTACATCTCCATGGCTGAGAGGTAACCCTGCATCACTGTGGCAGAGCAGGAATCCATGTCGGATTGGCACCAAGTTGTGGGAGTCACTTTGGAGGCTTCACCCTGCATTCTACCCCAGGATAGGCAAATTCAGGATGGCAGTGGGACCCCCCGCTCAGCACTGTCCCCCCTCCAGGCTCCCTGAACCACGCAGCCAGCAAAAAGCTGGATCTGGAGGCCTGGTTCCCCGGCTCTGGCGCCTTCCGCGAGCTCGTCTCCTGTTCCAACTGCACGGACTACCAGGCCCGGCGCCTGCGCATCCGCTATGGCCAGACCAAGAAGATGATGGACAAGGTGAGGCTGGTGGGCATGGGGGGGTTCTTCCTGTGCTCCCTTTGCTTTCCCCGTGTCACATATGTCTCCCGTGTCCCCCTGCCACAGGTAGAGTTTGTGCACATGCTGAATGCCACCATGTGTGCTACCACCCGCACCATCTGCGCCATCCTGGAGAACCACCAGACCGCTGAGGGCATCCGCATCCCTGAGAAGCTCCAGAACTTCATGCCCCCAGGTAACATCCCCCTGTGCCCCCCTGTTCCCTGCTCCTTGGCAGGGGGGGTGACAGGGGTTCCTTGTTCCCCCAGACCTGCGGGAGCTCATACCATTTGTGAAGCCAGCACCCATCGAGCAGGAGCTCTCCAAGAAGCAGAAGAAGCAGCAGGAAGGAGGGGGCAAGAAGAAGGCAGGGGGAGGACGTGACCAGGTGCTGGAGGAGCAGATGAAGAACATGGGGGTCTGAGGGTGTCCCCCCGCACCCCAAGGACTTTGGGGGCCTCCCGAGTCATCTCACCTGCATCGCCAGGCTGTGCCCTTCACCATCGTCTTCGCTTCGGAGGGGAGTCACCGTCCGTTCCCCCCGTGGTACAAAGAACTGACACTGTCAGGGCACTGCCCCTCTCCCTGTGTGTCCCCCCCTACCCCGCTGAGTGGAGCCGGGATCCGCCATGTGTCCGTCCCCCTCACGCTGAGTGGTGCCGGGGACACCCGTGCCCATGGAACATGTCCCTCCTCCATCCAAAATAAAGGCAAGACCTGCTGAGCGGTGTGTTCTTGGGTTCCGAGGAGGGAAGGGGGGGGGGGGGGGCAGCTCGGGGTGGGAGGAATCCAGCCCGGGGAGGTGTCTCCGTTGTACACCACCCTTCCCTCCCCGCCCTCCCCCCCTCCCGTCCCCTTCTCTCTCCCCCCTGCCAGCCCCAGACAAAGCCCCTTTGTGATGCAAAGTGGGGCCGAGGGCCCCCAGCCTCAGCCCCAGCTGCCGCCCGCCCCCCACCTCCGGGGTGGGGTGACACACGGGAGGGTTGCCCCCTTCCATCCCCATGCGGGGGGACTTGGCTGCGCCCCGCTGCGTGTGCGTGGGAAACCCCCGGCTGCGCCGCGGGTGTCGGGTGGAACCGGCGGGGAGCGGCCCCGTGAGTCACCGGAGCCCCCGGCGGAGGCGGGGGGGTCTCGGCGCTCCAAGTGCCGCCCCGGCGCGGGGGGGCCCCTCCCCGGTACCCGTCCGACCCGTTCTGCCGGGGGGGGGCTCGACTCCGCGCCGCCTGCCCGCACCCACGCCCCGGGAACGGCGCCGGCTTGGGGGATGGCAGCATCCACGGACCGCGGGGATCCGCCCCCGTCTAGCTTCCCCAGTCCCTCCCAGTCTGGCCCAGCGCCCGCTAACATCCCCTGTCCCCCCCAGTTTGCCCCAGTGCCCCCCAGCATCCCCAGTTCCTCCCAGCCTGGTCCAGTCGCTCCCAGTCTGTTCTATTGCCCCCGGATCGGGGGGGGTGCCACGGCGTGAGGGGACACAGACTCCCGTGTGTTGAGTCACGGCTGGCGGTGGGGACACGGGGGTTGGGGGGGGCGTGGGTGTGTCACAAGGGCTGTGTGTGTCACACATGTGCTGTGTGTTTACACACATGATCTCTGTGCCGTGTCACACACGTGCTCTGTCTCACGTGTGTGCTCCATGTATGTCACGCATGTGCCGTGTGTTTCACATGTGCTCTGTGTGTCACATGCGTGGTTCCCGTGTCATATGTGCTCGCTGACGCCTGTGTGCCCTGCGTGTGCGACGCGCCTGTTCCCTGCAATGCACAGGTGCGTGCAAGGCCCTTCGCGTGTGCGTGTACATGTGTTACATGTGTGCGCGCAGGGCGCACACGTGCACCTCACATGTGTGTGCGCAACCTGCGCGCGGGTGCGCGCTCGCTGCCCCCGCGCTGCCGCTGCCGGTGCGGGTGCCCGTGCGGGTGCCGGTGCCCGTGCGGGTGCCGGGGGCGGCGGCGGCGGCTCCTTTAAGCGCGGCCGGGCCGGTGAAGTGGCGGCTCCGCCCCAGCGGGCGCGCGCGGGCGAGGGCGGGGCGCAGGCGGCGGCGCGGGTCGCTGCGGGCACCGGCACCGGCACCGGGGGCACCGGGGGGCAGCGGCTATGGGCCCTCCGCCCGCCCGCCGGGCCGCGCTCCCGCTGCTGCCGCTGCTGCTGCTGCTGCCGCTGCCCGCACCGGGACCCGCCACCGCCATCGGCTCCGGCACCCCCACCGGCATCGGCACCGGCATCGGCACCGGCACCGGCACCCGCACCCGTCCGTCCAGCACGCTCCCGGCGCCACTCCAGCTCCGCGGCGGCACCGGGGGCAGCGGCGGCTCCGGCGGCACCGGGGACAGCGGCGGCGCGCGGCCCCCGCCGAGCACCGGGGACAGCGGCGACAGCGCTGGGCCCGCACTGGCCGCGGGCGGCAGCGATGGGACCGCACCGGGCACCGGCTCTGCCGGTGGGGACAGCGGCGGCGGCGTTACGGGGTCCCGAGGTATCAGCGGCACCGGGGTTACCAGGGACACTGGAGGCACCGTGAATGCTGGAAGCACCTGGAAGCCTGGAGGCACTGGGGGCGCTGGAAGCACCAGGGACGCTGGAGGCGCCCGGGATACTGGAGGCACCGGGGTTACTGGAGGAACTGGAGACACTGGGAGCACCCATATCCTCAGGGGCACCAGAAGCACCAGGAATACTGGACACACCGGGGACACCAACATCCCCACGGACACCAGGAGCACTGGGAACATGCTGAGCACTGGGGATGTTGGGAGCACTGGGAGCACTCCAGTCCCCAGGGGCACCAGGAATTCTGAACTTACTGGGGAGACTGGGAGAGTCTCCAGAGACGCTGGAAGCACTAGGAAAGTCCCCAGGGATACTGGGAGCACCAGGGATACTGAACATAATGGGGAGCCTGAGAAAGTCCCCAGCAACCCCAGGAACACTGTGGACACTGCACATGCTGGGAACACCAACATCCCCAGGGAGACCAGAGGCACTGGGGATGCTATGAACACTGGGGATGTTGGGGAGTCCCAGACCACAGTGGTCCCCAGGCCCCCCATACCTCATCACCGCCCCCGCCGCAGCCCCAACACAGCACCTCAGTTCCAGCCCTCCAGCTACCAGGCCACGGTGGAGGAGAACCGGCCAGCAGGCACACCGGTGACACAGGTGACAGCGCAGGACCCTGATGAGGGGGAAGCAGGCCGGCTGCGCTACGCCATGGCTGCACTCTTCGACAGCCGCTCCGATGCCCTCTTCACCGTGGACGCTGTCACTGGTGCCATCAGCACTGCTGCACCACTGGACCGTGAGAGCAAGAGCACCCACGTGTTCCGCGTGACAGCAGTGGACCATGGGACACCCCGGCGCAGTGCCATGGCCACACTGACGGTGACGGTGAGCGACGCCAATGACCACGACCCAGCTTTTGAGCAGCCAGAATACCGGGAGAGTGTGCGAGAGAATCTGGAGGTGGGCTATGAGGTGCTGACAGTGCGGGCCACCGATGGCGACAGTGGTCCCAATGCCAACATCCTCTACCGCCTTCTCAATGCCGGTGATGCCAACGAAGTCTTTGAGATCGACTCCCGCTCAGGCGTCATCCGCACCCGTGGCCCCGTGGACCGGGAAGCGGTGGATGCCTTCGAGCTGTTGGTGGAGGCCACAGACCAGGGCCAAGATCCAGGTCCCCGGAGCGCCACGGCCACTGTCCGCATCACTGTGGAGGACGACAATGACAACGCGCCGCAGTTCAGTGAGCGGCGTTACGTGGCGCAGGTCCCCGAGGACGTGGTGCCCAATGCAGCAGTTCTGCGGGTGACGGCCACTGACCGTGACAAAGGCAGCAATGCGCTGGTGCACTACAGCATTGTCAGTGGCAACACCCGTGGGCACTTCTACATTGATGCACAGACAGGCACTCTGGATGTTGTTACCCCCCTGGACTACGAGGTCACCAAGGAGTTCACCCTGCGGATCCGGGCGCAGGATGGTGGCCGCCCACCTCTCTCCAACATCAGCGGTTTGGTTACCATCCAGGTGTTGGATGTCAATGACAACGCACCCATCTTTGTCAGCACGCCCTTCCAGGCCACTGTGCTGGAGAATGTCCCCGTGGGCTACTCCGTCATCCATGTACAAGCCATTGATGCCGATTCGGGTGACAACAGCCGGTTGGTTTACACCCTGCTGGAGACCGGCATCGGCTTCCCCTTCACCATCAACAACAGCACCGGATGGATTGTGGTGGCCTCTGAGCTGGATCGGGAGGTGGTTGATTTCTACAGTTTCGGGGTGGAGGCACAGGACCAGGGCACCCCCCCAATGGCCTCCACAGCCAGCGTCAGTGTCACCATCCTGGATGTCAATGACAACAGCCCTGAGTTCACCCAGCGGGAGTATGGCGCCCGCCTGAACGAGGACGCAGCAGTGGGCACCAGTGTCCTGACCGTCTCTGCCGTCGACCGCGATGCCAACAGCGTCATCACATACCAGATCTCCAGCGGCAACACCCGCAACCGGTTCTCCATCACCAGCCAGAGCGGTGGTGGGCTCCTCTCCCTTGCCCTGCCCCTGGACTACAAGCTGGAGCGGCAGTACCTGCTCACCATTGCTGCCTCAGATGGCACCCGCCAGGACACTGCCCAGGTGATTGTCAATGTCACCGATGCTAACACCCACCGCCCCGTCTTCCAGAGCTCCCACTACACCGTCAACATCAACGAGGACCGGCCAGTGGGCACAACAGTGGTGGTCATCAGCGCCACAGATGAGGACACGGGGGAGAATGCCCGCATCACCTATGTGATGGAGGACAGCATTCCCCAGTTCCGCATTGCTGCTGAGACTGGTGCCGTCACCACCCAGATGGAGCTGGACTATGAAGACCAGGTGTCCTACACCTTGGCCATCACGGCACGGGACAATGGTATCCCGCAGAAATCCGACACAACTTACCTGGAGATCCTGGTGAGTGATGTCAATGACAATGCACCCCAGTTCCTCCGCCATTCCTACCAGGGATCCATCTACGAGGATGTCCCCCCCTTCACCAGCGTCCTCCAGGTCTCTGCAACTGACCGTGACTCAGGGCTCAACGGCAGGGTCTTCTACACCTTCCAAGGGGGTGATGATGGTGATGGTGACTTCATCATTGAGTCCACCTCGGGCATTGTCCGCACCTTGCGCCGTCTGGACCGGGAGAACGTGCCGCTGTACTCCCTGCGGGCATTCGCCATGGATAAGGGGGTCCCGGCCCGGCGGACGCCAGTGGAGATCCAGGTGACCGTGTTGGATGTCAATGACAACCCACCTGTGTTTGAGCAGGATGAGTTTGACATCTTTGTGGAGGAGAACAGCCCCATTGGGCTGGTGGTGGCCCGAATCACTGCCACGGACCCCGACGAGGGCACCAATGCCCAGATCATGTACCAGATTGTGGAAGGCAACATCCCCGAGGTCTTCCAGCTGGATATCTTCTCTGGAGAGCTCACCGCCCTTGCTGACCTGGACTATGAGGCCAAGGCCGAATACATCATGGTGGTCCAGGCAACCTCGGCACCACTGGTCAGTCGGGCCACTGTCCACGTGCGGCTGCGTGACGCCAATGACAACAGCCCCCAGCTCAAGAACTTCGAGATCCTCTTCAACAACTACATCACCAACCGCTCTGGCAGCTTCCCCGGGGGTGTCATCGGTCGCATCCCTGCCCATGACCCCGACATCTCCGACCACCTCACTTACGCGTTTGAGCAGGGCAATGAGCTCAACCTCGTGCTGCTGGACCCACACAGTGGGGACCTGCGCCTCAGCCCGGCCCTGGACAACAACCGCCCACTTGAGGCCGTCATGAGGGTGTCTGTCTCTGGTAAGATCCCCACCCGTGAACGGGGCTTTGTGGAGGGAGGTGCATGAGGTTTGTGTCCACCCCTATTTCTGCATGGGGACGAGGTATTATGGGGGTCTCAGTACCCTGTTTTGGCTGCCCCCACCCTCCAGATCAGAAGGATCTGGACGATCTGTTGTGGGGTCCCATCATCCCACTGAGGTGTTTTGGAGTTGCACCACGTGGTTGCCTCCACCCTCCAGATCTAGGGGAGGGGGGGATAATGGGATGCTCTGCCCCCGTCACAGCCCAGACATCCAATCTGGAGGCAGTTGGGGTGCCTAGCACCCCCTTTGCTTTCCCCAGCCCCTGGGCTGTCCAGAGGTGGTCCTGGCACTTCTCTGTGTGTCACTGAGCAGGGTGGGGCAGGACCCACTGCATGTACTGGGGGAGCAGAGGCTGGTGTGTGCCAGCGGGGTCCTGATACCCTTGGGGGCTTGCTATGGGGGCCTGATGGGTGAATCTGGGAAGGCTCAGGGTGCAGTGCAGGATTGGGGGAGTCCTAGCATCATAATGTTTGTGTTTCCAGGAGACTCCACTGCTTGAATTCAGGGCAGGAGACACAGGGCCTGGTCTGTGTATTTGGGGGGGGGGCACCCTGACCTCCACTGAGAGGCCCCCAAACCCAGTGGGGGTGGTCGCAAGATAAGGGGGGTTGTGCTATCAGTTGTCACCACCGTTTGGGCTGGGGGGTGTCCAGGAGGTGCTTCTGGGGGATGGGGGTCACCCCAAGGTGGGGGAACATCTCCTTGGCCACCCCCAGGTCAGGGGGGGAAACTGGGTCACAGGTCACTGATGTCCATTGTCCCCAGCCACATGGCCCCCATCAACCCCCAGCTTCCCCTAGCTGGGGTCCCTGCTCTGGCCACACAAAGCAGGGGGCCCAGGGCACAAAGGGTGGGGGCAGGGAGCCCCCCGTGCCCCCCCCCAAGCGCAGGGGCAGCCGGGAGGGGAACAAAAGGTCCAGCCATAGCTGGGCCCCCGCAGCTGCAGCCATGGCAACCTTCCCCCCACTGGCCACTGGCCACCAGTCACTGGCCACAGGCCACTGGACAGCCCTGGCCCCTGCCACCCCTGTGGCACCCCCTTCTGCCTGCTTGGCCCTCCAGCTGTCCCCATGCTCCCTTCATCCATCTGTCTGCCCACTCCCCATCTGTCCTGCGTCTCGCTGCCCTTGGCCAGGGGGAGGACAAAGAGAAGGAGGAGGAGAAAGGTGGGTGCCCCAGTGCTGAGCAAAGATTTTGCTCCCCCAGCCCCACAACCAGCACCAACCCCATAACCAGCACCAACCCCTTAACCAGTGCTGGCTCCCTAACCAGCCTCAGCCTCATAGACAAAACCAGCCCCATAACCAGCCCCAGCCCCATAACCAACCACCATCCCCATTCAGATGCCCCCATCCCACAGTGTCCAAGCAGGTCAGGTCCCCCACAGCCAACACCATCCCCATCCCACTGTCCCCATCCTGTGGTGGCCAAGCAGGATGGGTATCCCATCCTGCCAGTGTTGTCCCCATTCCACAGGGCCAGGTGGGACAGGAGCCCTGTGACCAGTGCCAGCTCCATTGCTAACACCAGCCCCATCCCGCTGATCCCACCCTGCACTGGCCAAGTGGGATGGGTACCCCAAAACCAGCACCAGCCCCATAACGAGCACCAGCCCCATTCCACTGTCTCCACCCCAGTGGAGTGGGATGGGTACCCCAAAAGCAGTGTTGTCCCCATTACATAGGGGTCAAGCACATCAGGTCCCCGACAGCCACTGTTGTCCCCATCCTGCTGTCCCCATTCCATGGCGACCAATCAGGATGGGTGCCCCATAACCAGCATCAGCCCCGTAGCTGGCGTAGTCCCCATTCCAGAGTGGTTGACTGGGACAGTGGCCCCATAACCAGTGCCATCCCCATGACCACCTACAGTGCTATTGCCAACACTGTCCCCATCCCATGGTGACCAAATGGAATGGGCACCAACAGCCAGCACCAGCCCCATAACCAGCACTGTCCCCATTCAACAGTGGCCAGGTGGGACAGGAGCCTTGTAACCAGTTCCAGCCCCATTGCCAACACCGTCCCCATCCCGCTGTCCCTACCCTGTGATGGCCAGGTGGGATGGGCACCCCAAAAACAGCACCAGCCCCATAACCAGCACCAACCATATAACCATCACTGTCTCCATTCCTTGGTGGCTGAGTAGGAAAGGTCCCCCATAGCCTGCACTGTCCCCACCTGACAGTCCCCTTCCTTGGTGGCCAAGTGGGATGGGCACCTCGTAGCCAGTATTGTCACCATTCCACAGTGGCTACACGGGCCGGGTGTTTCATGGTCAGTGCTGTCCTCATTCTATGGGGACCAAGCAGGTCAAGCCCCCATAGCACCATCCCCATCCAACAGCAGCTGATTGGGTTGGTTGTCCCATATCTAGCACAATTCCCATCCCAGAGTTGTCCATTGCTGTCACTGACCCCCTCCTGTGTCCCCCCTTTGTCCCAGATGGTGTTCACAGCGCGACAGCGCAGTGCACGCTGCGAGTGACAGTGATCACAGATGAGATGCTCAGCAACAGCATCACCCTGCGCTTGGCCGACATGTCCCAGGAACGCTTCCTGTCCCCCCTGCTCAGCCGCTTCCTGGAGGGGGTGGCCGCTGTCCTGGCCACCCCCCGCCACCGCGTTGTCCTCTTCAACATCCAGACGGACACAGACGTGGGGCCGGCGCGGATCCTCAATGTCAGCCTCTCAGCGCTGCTGCCAGCCGTGGTGCCGGGCGCGTCGCGGTTCTTCTCATCGGAGGAGCTGCAGGAGCGGCTGTACCTGAACCGCTCGCTGCTGGCGGTCACCACGGCCCAGCACGTCCTGCCCTTTGATGACAACGTGTGTCTGCGCGAGCCCTGCGAGAATTACATGCGCTGTGTCTCCGTCCTGCAGTTCGACAGCTCCGCGCCCTTCCTCGCCTCCGACACCATCCTTTTCCGCCCCATCCACCCCGTCACGGGCCTGCGCTGCCGCTGCCCGCCGGGCTTCACCGGTGACTACTGCGAGACCGAGATCGACCTCTGCTACTCCAGCCCCTGCGGCAGCAACGGGCGGTGCCGGAGCCGCGAGGGCGGATACACCTGCGAGTGCCACGAGGACTTCACTGGTTAGGGCCACTGGCCAGCCCTTCCTCATAGTGTCCATCCTCATCTTTCCTCATCCGGCTGCTCTTCAGCCCTCCCTCCCTCCCTCCCTCCCCTCGTAGACTGGTGCCACTGGGGCCATACCCCCTACCCCCACCCTGGGACTCCAGCCCCCACGGGACCCCCTGGTGGGGGGTGCCAGTCAGGTGGGGGAGGGGATGTGAGGGGAGGAGGTGTCTCTGGGTTTCCATGGCAATGGGAGGTGGTTGCCATGGTGATAGAGCTGGGGATAAAGATGCTGGGGGGGGAGGGAGAGGGGATCCCCACCCTCCCACCCCCCAATTTAGGGTGCTTGGTGTCACATTGGGGAGCCCTGTAAATGCCTGGGGGAGAACTTGGAGGTTATTGGGGGGTGGGGAGGGGAGAGGATCCCCACCCCCCATTTTTGGGGTGCTGGTGCCATTGGGGTGTCACACAGGGGAGCCCTGCAAGCTGAGCACCTGGGGGGGGCACTCTGGGGTTAATGGGGAGGTGTGGGGGGGAGATGGAACTCCTCACCCTAGTTTTGGGGTTCTGGATGTCACACAGGAGAGCACTGTGAACTGAGTGCCCGGGGGGGCCGCTGCACCCCGGGGGTCTGCCGAAATGGGGGCACCTGCCTGAACCTGCTGGTGGGGGGATTCCGGTGCCAGTGCCCCCCTGGGCACTACGAGAAGCCCTTCTGCACCATGAGCACCCGCAGCTTCCCCCCACGCTCCTTCCTCACCTTTCGTGGCCTCCGCCAGCGCTTCCACTTCACCCTCGGCCTCACGTGAGCCTGGGGGAATCTGGGGAGGTGGAAGGTGATGTGTGCCCTCGTGGGTGTCACATGGGGTGTGGGGTAGATGATGATGGGTGCCCTGTTGGCATGAGATGAGGTGATGGGATGTGAGGTGATGGGTATCTTGTGGGCACTGGGTGGGTGGGGGTAATAGGTGCCCCCATTGGCATCATTTGGGGTGTGGGGTGGTGGGTGTCTCAAGGGTGTCAGATGGGGTGGGGGTGCCCCATTGGCATCATCTGGGATGAGTAGGGATTGGTGCCCCACTGGCGTCATACGGGCTGTGGGGTGATTGGGTGTGGGGTGATGGGCACCCTGAGGCCACAGGGTGGGAGCAAAGGGTGTGGGTGACCCCTTGGCATGGGGGACATGCCAGTGGGGTGGGGGGCACCTTGTGGGGCAGGGGCTGATGGGTACCAGCATCTCACAGTGGGTACAAGGTCACGGGGCAGGGGGTGAGAGGTGTGCCTCAGGGGCACGGCAGGGTCAGGGGGTGCTGGGGAGTGCCTGAGAGGCATAGTGGGTTTGGGGAGTATTGGGGCACCCCTGGCACTTGTGCCCCCCAGGTTTGCCACACGGGAGCGGGACGGGCTTCTGCTGTACAATGGGCGCTTCAACGAGCGGCACGACTTCGTGGCACTGGAGATTGTGGATGAGCAGCTGCAGCTCACCTTCTCAGCAGGTACGCGCTGCTCCTGCCATGCCCTGGCACCACACCCTGGCACCCTTGTGGGCACTGTATCCTTCACTGCATTCCTCACTTCATCCCAGACATCCCATCCTGGCACTGCCTGGCACTGCATCCTGGGCATCCCATTCCTGGCACTGCATCTCTCACTGCATTCCTCACTGCATTCCTCACTGCACTCCTGGCATGCCATTCTTGGCACTGCCTGACACTGCATCCCGGGCATCCCATCCCTGACACTGCATCCCTGGCACTGAATCCTGGACATCCCATTGCTAGCACTGCATCCCCTGCATCATGTCCCCAACACTGCATCCTTGGCACTGCAACCTGGGCATGCCATCCCTGGCACTGCCACCCCTCCTTCCCGCTGGCTGTGTCCCCCTGACGCTGTGCCTGCAGGTGAGACCACCACCACGGTGTCACCCTTCGTGCCTGGAGGTGTCAGCGATGGGCAGTGGCACCGGGTGCAGCTGCACTACTACAACAAGGTGGGGGAGCGGGGGGCATGGGGGGCACAGTGGTGGGGAGTGTTTGGGGACAGAAAGAGGAAGGGGAGGTGGAGGGGAAGGGTGGGGGACTGGAGAGATGGGGGGGAGCAGGTAGGGGGTTTGGGGGACCTAAAGGACCCCTAAGGGATGTGCCCACCCATGAGTGTCCCGAGGGATGGGGATGGGAGATAGAGGAAGAGGAGAGGGGGGAGTGGGGGGGACAGGGGTGTTGGAGGGGTGAAGAGAGTAGAGAGGAGATTTAGGGGACTCCAAGGGACCCTCAAAAGATGCCCTCATCCATGGGGACCCCACCCCCTTCCCCACCCATTGGACCCCCGAGAAACCCCACCTATCTCCCTCACCTGTGGGGACCGCCAAGGAATTGGGATGGGGGGATGGAGGAAGAGGAGGTCAAAAGGACGGGGGCTTGGGGGGATGAAGAGGACCATTGAAGGGTTTAGGGGGGCTGAAGGGTGGGTGGCAGGCGGGCTGGAGGGACGTGGGAGCTCGGTGAGGGTTGAGGGGCCAGAGGGCAGGAGGAGGATGAGGAGTGGGAGGAAGGCTGCGGGATGGGGGTCCTGGGCCCCCCGCCTGATGTGGGGCCCCCCAGCCGGTGGTGGGGCGCTCGGGGGTCCCACAGGGCCCCTCAGAGCAGAAGGTGGCTGTGGTGACTGTGGATGACTGTGACACGGCCATGGCCCTGCGCTTCGGCCCCCGCCTCGGCAACTACTCCTGCGCTGCCCAGGGCACCCAGACTGGCAGCAAGAAGTGAGGGGGGGCCTGGGGATCCCATGGGTGGGGGTCCCTTGAGGTACCCTTAGAGGGGTCCCTTGGAGATGAATGGTCCCTGTGGGTGAGGTACCTTTGGAATCCTCACTGGTGAGAGGCCCCTGGAGGATCACGGGTCCCTATGGATGGGGGGTCACTGGAGGTCCCCATGGGTTGAGGTGGGTTCTCTTGGGGTCCCCATGCGTTGGTGGGGGCAGGGAGTCCCTTGAGGGCCTGTTGAGTTCCCCATGAGGGAGCATCCTTTGGGCGGTCCCTCAGGTCCCCATGGGTTTTGGGGTGAGTTGGTGTTCTTCAGGGTTCCCTTGTGACTCCCTTGGGACGGGGGGTGGCTGGGTGTCCCTTGGGGTTCCCTCAGGGTCCCTGTAGGTTGTGGGGTCCCTCGGGGGTCTCTTGAGCCCCTGAGGTGATTGTGGGTTCTGCAGGTCACTGGACCTGACGGGGCCACTGCTGCTGGGGGGGGTCCCAACACTGCCCGAGAGTTTCCCGATCCGCAGCCGGCACTTCGTGGGGTGCATGCGGCACCTCCACATTGACCAGCGGCCCGTGGACATGGCAGCCTTCATTGCCAACAACGGCACCCTGCCCGGTGGGCACCGCCGCTGGGAGACTGGGCAGAGGCCGGGGGGGCTGTGCTCCTCCAAGCAGAGCGAGATGGGGTGTAGGGTTAAGGGGTACCTGAGCAGTGGGGCCGTGTCCCCTGAATGTGGGGAGGGGGTGCCAGGCTCATGGGGCTGGATGGGGGTCCAGGGACACGGTGGTAGGGCATTCTGTGCCCTGGTTGTGGGGTGGGGGGTGAGGGACTGCCACAGCTGTTGAGCTGGAGTGGGTGGCACGGACAAGGCTATGTCCCTGGGGGTGGGGTAGGGAGATGCCAGGATGGGGGGGCTGGAGGGGGCTGTACCCACTTCGGGGTAGGGTTGGGATACAGGGTGGGGGGTCAGGGGGTACCAGGACTGTGGGGTTGGATAGGGGTTTAAGGATGGGGGGGTGTCTGTGCCCCATGGGGCCAGGGGTCCTGGGTCATGTGTGGCATGTGACCGCTGTACCCCCTCCCAGGTTGTCCCCCCAAGAAGACCCTATGTGACACCAACACATGCCACAACGGTGGCACCTGCGTGCATGAGTGGGGAGGATTCAGCTGCCGCTGCCCACTGGGCTTTGGGGGCAAAACCTGCCAGGAGGGTACTGGGGGGCCCAGGGGGACGGTGTGGTGGGGCTATGTGGAGTCCATAGGCTTGTTGGGGGGGGGCATAGGGAGGGGTTCTGGGTGCGTGTGAGGGGTGTGGGAAGGGGGTGAGGGGCCTTCCTGCATGTGTTTGGGGGTCCATGGAGTTGTGGGTTCGTGAGGGGGTATGGGGGGTCCATGGGTGGGTGCAGGAGATCTGTGGGAGGGTGTGTTGGCATCTGTGGGATGTGCATGGGGTCCCCGGGTGGGTGCTGGGAGCCCAAGGGTGGGTATGTGAGAGGCCGTGTGGGGTTGTGGGGGGCCCGGGTGGGGTGCAGGGAGTCCGTGGGTGGGTGTGGGTGGTCTGTAAGGGGGGGCACGCCACCACCTCACAGCACAGGGGCCCCTGGGGTGGGCTTGGGGGGGTCTGTGGGGGTTGCCCCCATCCCACATGCATGCCCCGTAGAGATGGCGGGCCCGCAGCGGTTCGTGGGCAGCAGCCGCGTGGCGTGGAACGGGCTGGCGCTGCCCCTCTCCCTGCCCTGGCCTCTCCGCATCATGTTCCGCACCCGCCACCCCCGTGGGGTCCTGCTGAGGGCGGGGACCGGAGGCCGCCTGACCCTCACCCTGCAGGTGGGCATGGGGGGGACATGGGGAGGGCACGGGGGAGGCAGACAGGGGAGTTTTCCTGAGGAAAGTGCCAGGGGGGTGTCGTTGCCCTGGGGGGGTTATTGATTTGGGTGGGCGTCATTGGCACAGGAGGCATTGTTTTTGGGGCCATTGGCATACAGGTATTGCTTTGGAGGGAGGTCATTGGCATAGGGGGCATTGCCCTGGGAGGGTATTGACTTGAGCGGGAGTACAGGGGGGGTTGGCACTGGGGCAGTGCCAGGGGTTATTGCTCTGAGGGTAGGGGGGTTATTGGCACTATTGGCACTGGGGGGTTGTTGGCACTTCGTTTATTACCCTGGGGGGGTCATTGCCCTGAGGGGGTCATTGGCACAGGAGGTATTGCCTAGGAGGGATATTTGGCTATGGGGAGGTAGTGGTATGGGGGGTGTATTGCTGGGGGGGGCAGTGCAAGGGGTGCCCCCCACTTGGGGGGCATTGCCCGGGGGATGTGTTATTGTCCCGGGGGAAATTGTATTTCCCGGTGGGCAGTGCCCAGTGCCCACCAGGTTTACGGGGTCCTTGACGTGTCTACCCCTCACAGCTGAGCGAGGGGCAGGTGGAGGCTGGTGCCTGGCAAGGCGGGGCCCGTTTGGCCACCCTGCGTCTGGCCCAGGCCAAAGTCAATGACGGTGCCTGGCACCATGTGGAGCTGGAGCTGCGGGGGGGCCCTGGCCACGACCCCTCTGCCACCCTCCTCCTCCTCACCCTCGACTATGGCCGCCACCAGGTACAGGGAAACTGAGGCACGGGGGAGCATCCACTCTGATGATCCCCAGGTGCCACCGTGGCACCCCCTGTGGCACCCCAAGGCACCCACGGGGGTCCCTGTGCCCCTCCAGGTGGTGGGCGATGTCCCCGGAGAGCTGCAGGGACTGCGGCTGCGCACGCTGAGCCTCGGGGGGCTGCTGGGGGACAGTGGCACCGTGGAGGAGGGGTTCCAGGGGTGCCTGCAGGTATGGAGGCGCAGGCACAGAGGGTGTGGGGAGCATGGGGCGGTGGGTGTAGGGCTGGGGGGTGGGCATGGGGATGTGGAAGAGGACATGTAAGGGTAAGGACATGGGCACAATGGGAGGGGGGCACAGGGATATGGACAAAGGGACATGGCACGGGGTTTGGGGAAATGGACACAGGGATGTGGGCACAGAGCTTGGGGATGTGGCACAGGGTGAGGACAGGGCACAATGAAGCAGGGCCTTGGCTTGGGGATGGGGACATGGGCACGGTGAAGGGGGCACAGGGACATGGGTACAGTGCTTGGGGACCTGGCACAGGGCTTGGGGACATGGGTATGATGAAGGGAGGCACAGCGACATGGGCACAGTGGGAGGGGGGCACAGGGATATGGCACAGGGCTTGGGGACACGGCATGGGAAGTGGGGATGTGGGCACAATGAAGGGCGGCACAGGGACTTTGGGACATGGGCACAGGGATGAGGGCAGGGGGCTTGGGGACGTGGCACAGAGAAGTGGGGACGTGGGCAGGATGGTGGGGGCACAGGGACATGCACAAGGACATGGGGACATGGGCAGAATGGGTGTGAGGCACAGGGACATGTCACAGGGCTTGGGGTCACGAAGTGGGGACATGGCACAGGACATGGGGACATGGGCAGGATGGAGAGGGGCACAGGAATGTGGGCACAGGGACATGGCACAGGACAAGGAGACATGGGCTGTGTGGGCAGGGGGACATCGGGGATGCACTGGGTACTCATGGGCACAGTGGCACGGGGTGCAGGGCCGTCATCCCAGGACCTGGGCAGGATGGGGACATGGCCATGGGGAAGCAAATGTGACTGGGGGGGTCCTGGGTGGTACAGGGGGTACCAGCTGGTGTTGGGGCCACTGAAGCACAGAGAGGTGACATGGCTGGGGAGGGGGGCTGGGGTGATATCGTGGGTCCTGGTGTGAGGTTCGGGGTGTCACATGTTGTAGGGAGGGGCTGAACAGGGTGACGCAAAAGGTCCTGGGTGGTAGCAAGGGACATTGAGGCTGGACTTGGCACTGGGGCAGGAGGGGTCATAGGGGCTGGGGCATCACTGGGGTCACTGACAGGTGACCCCACACAGGGAAGTTGGGGTGGGGTGGGGGGGTGTCCCAGATCAATGAGGGGACACTGCGGGTGACACGGGGGTGTCACCAGGTGGTGCTGAGTTTGGTGCTGAGGTACAATGACAGGTGACACGATGCAGGGGGTTCAGGGTGGCACAGTGGGCCCAGTGTCATGGTGGGGGGCACTGAGGAGGTGGTGACACCGCAGGGTGGTCCAGGTTGTCCTGGGGTGTCCTGTGTTGTGGCAGGGGACACTGAGGTGGGGGTGACAGTTGGGCAGGGGGTTTCAGGGTGACATAGTGGGTCCCGTGTGGTGGTGAGATCACACAGATGGTGACACCGGGCAGGGGGCTCTTGGGGGATTTTGGGAATGGTGAGGGAAACTGAGGCATGGAGTGGAGCGTGTCGGGGGGTCCAGGGTGGCTTGGGGGGCTCTCAGTGAGGACATTGATGGGTGACCCTGCAGGGCCTGCGTGTTGGGGACCCTGTGGTGACTGCAGGCGCCCTGAGCCTGGCACAGGCGGTACAGGTGAACGTGGAGGGGGGCTGTGCCCTGCCTGATCCCTGCGACTCGGGGCCCTGCCCCTCCCACAGCTACTGCAGTGACGACTGGGACAGTTTCTCATGCCGCTGCCACCCCGGTGAGCAGGGACCCCCCAGACCCCTGACCCCTCAACACACCCCAGACATGCCCCGATAGCCCCATGGACACTGACACCCCTGTGACACCCCCCTCTGCCAAACCAGTGAGCAGGGACACCCTGAGACCCCTGAGACCCCCTGAGACCCCCTGACATCCCCCAACACTTCCTGACACTGCCCCCGACACAGCCTGATACCCCCCAGGATGCTGACATCCCTGTGACACACCTGTGACACTTCTCAGTGCTATGCCTTTGAATGGGGACCCCCTGACAACCCCTGACATCCCCTACACCCCCTGGGACACTGACACCACTGACAACCCCTGTGACACTCCCCACTGCTACCCCGGTGAGCAGAGACCCCCTGAAGCCCCCAGCAAGCCCCAACACCCCCTGGGACGCTGCCACCCCTGTGACAACCCCACTGCCACCCCCATGAGTGGAGACCTGCCAGCACCTCCTGACAGCCCTGAGACGCTGCCATCCCCTGCACTGCCACCCCTGTGACATTTTCCCCCAACAACCCTGGCACTGCTACCCTTTCTGGGCACCAGCGCTCCATCCCTGTCACCAGGGCAGTGCCACCCCCCTGTCACTGTCACCTGGACACTGCCACTCTTGTCAGTGTTCCTAAGGCACTGCCAGCCTCCCTGGGCACTGCCAGCCTTGTCACTGTCCCCAGGTACTGCCTCCCCTCATCCCTGTCCCCTGAGCACTGCCACCCCCTCTCACTGTCCCCAGGGCACTTGCACCCCCGTCACTGTCCCCAAGGCACTGCCATCCTCCCTGGGCACTGCCACCCCGTTGTCACACACCCCAGGGCATTCCCACCCTCCCTTATCACTGTCACCCCTGGGCACTGCCCCTCACCCCCATCCCTGTCCCTCATCACTGTCCCCTGTTGTTGTCCCCAATCCTGTCCCGTGCCCAGGGTACTTCGGTGACAGCTGTGTCAGTGCCTGTGCCCTGGACCCCTGCGAGCCTCCAGGCACCTGCAGCCGCCGCCCGGGCACGGCCTCCGGCTATGCCTGTCACTGTCCCCCGGGCACCTTCGGGGCCCTCTGCCAGCACCGGTTGGTGACACTTGCGGGGCACACGCGTGTGCCAGGGGGGCACAGAGCACTCGGGGGGAAAGGGGGTGGTGCTGCAAGGGACACCAGGGGCGGGGGTGGGGTGAGAGGAGGGTGGGCATATGGGCGAGTGTGCAAGGGGCATGATGTGCTTGCAAGAGCTGTGGTGGGTGTGCAAACGGCAGGGGGAGCCTGGAAAGGGCACGGTGGCTGTGCAAGAGCTGGGGTGAGTGTGCAGGGGTCACTGTGGATAGAAAGTGGCACAGTGGGGGTGCAAGGGGCACTGTGTGGGTACAGGTGGTACTGTGAGGGTACAAGTGGCCATGTGGGTGTGCAAGGGGCAGTGTGGGTGTACAAGGGGCCACGTGAGTGTACAAGTGGCACTGTGCGGGTACCCTGGCATGGTGCCCGAGTGCCAGCCCCCGTGTCCCAGGGAGGCGCAGCCGTGCCCGCGGGGGTGGTGGGGACACCCCACGTGTGGCCCCTGCAGCTGCGACGTCACCCACGGCTTCGACCCAGACTGCAACAAGACCACGGGAGAGTGTCGCTGCAAGGTGGGACCTGCCAGCCCTTGTCACCTCCCCTGCCAACCCCGCCATCCTCCTGTCACCCCTCTGTTGCCCCCGTCACCCCATCACCTCCCTGTTACCCCCCATCACGCCCCTGGCACCCCCCCAGTCACCTCCCTGTCACCCCCTGTCACACCACCCCCGTGCCTTCAGTAACCCTGTGTCCCCCCAGGACAACCACTACCGCCCTCCTGGAGGGGACACGTGCCACCCCTGTGAGTGTTACCCCACTGGGTCACTATCACGCCGCTGCGACGCCACCACCGGACAGTGTCCCTGCAAAGCTGGTGTCATCGGCCGCCACTGTGACCGCTGTGACAACCCCTTTGCTGAGGTGACAGCCAGCGGCTGCGAAGGTGGGGGACTGTCAACTTGTGTCACCCTGTGCTACCCTGAGCGCCCACCGTCACCCTGCTGTCACCCTCCATTACTCTCTGTCACCTTGTGTCACCTTGCATCACCCTGTGTCACCATCAGTGCCAGTGACCAGGTACTGCTGTCATCTGCCGTCACCTTGTCACCCTGCATCACACCATTGTCACATTGCATCCCCTTGTGTCAACCCACTGTCACCCTGTGTTACGCTGCTGTCACCCTATTTTCACCCTGTGTGATCCTTTTGTCACCCTGCTCTGCCACTGCTGTCACCCTGCTGTTACCCTGTGTCACCCTTTTTCACCCGGGGTTCCAGTGACCAGGTGCCACTGCCACCCTACTGTCACACTGTGTCACCCTGCATCCCCCTTTTTGATGCCCCATTGTGCCCTGCAGTGAACTACGACAGCTGTCCCCGGGCCATCGAGGCCAGCATCTGGTGGCCCCGCACGCGGTTTGGGCTGCCAGCCACAGCCCCCTGCCCCAAGGGCTCTGTGGGTACGTGGGGACATGGGGACAGGGTGGGAGTGGCACTGGGCACACTGCCAGAATGGGGCTGTGTGACACAGCAGTGACATCACTGGGATGGGGCTGAGAGGGGGTGACACCACCGTGGCATCGCTGGGGTGGTACAGGGAGGTGACACCATGGTGGCACTGCTGGGATGGGATGGTGACACCAGTGTGTCATGGTGGTGGCACCAGTTGGATGGAGCTGGGGTGGGGTGGCACCATGGGGCATCACTGGGACAGGGCAGGGAGGTGATACTGTAGTGGCATTATTGGGTTGGTACAGGGAGGTGACACTGTGGTGGCACTGCTAGGATGGGTTAGGGGTGGTGACACCTTGGTGGCACCACCGAGATGGAGTGGGGGTGACACAAGTGTGGACTTGTGGAGATGAGGCTGGGGCTGCCACTCTGGTGTCACTGCAGAGACTGTGACACTGGTGGCATCACTGGGACAGGACTTGGGGCTGCCATGGTGGTGTCACGGGGGGGTGGCACAGGAGTGTGACACTGATGGCACAGCTGGGAGAGGGCTGGGAGCACCCCTCTGGTGTCACTGCGGGGTGGAGTAGGAGTGTGACACTGGTGGCACTGCTGGCATGCTGTGAGTCGAGGCTGCCCCATTGTCCCCGTGGTGCCACTCAATGTCCCCATCCCACAGGCACAGCACTGCGCCACTGTGATGAGCACAAGGGCTGGCTGCCCCCCAACCTCTTCAACTGTAGCGCACTGGCCTTTGCCGCCCTGCGCCCCTGGGTGAGCCAGGGGGACACCAGGGACAGCCACGGGACGGTGCCACTGGGGCCCTCCTGACTCTGTGTGTGTCCCCCCCCAAGGCAGAGCAGCTGGTGGGCAATGAGTCCCGGTGGGATGCAGGGCAGTCCCGGCGCGTGGCGCTGGCACTGCGCGAGGCGATGCGTGGGGCCCGCGGGTACTTTGGCAGCGACGTGCACCTGGCGTACCGGCTGGCCGGGGCCCTGCTGCGCCATGAGAGCCGCCAGCGTGGCTTCCGCCTCGCTGCCACCCAGGATGTGCACTTCACCGAGGTGGGCACGAGGCCCAGGGATGGGGACATGCCCGGAGGGGGAATGGGAGAAGCGGAAAAGAAGTTGGGATGATGAGCACCCTCATGGGGAGGGGTGTGGGTGCGTAAGCCCAGACACTGGGGTGATGGGCATCCTTGTGGGGAGGGGGATGGGGGTGGGAGATCAGATACCAGAGTGATGGACCCCCACCTAAGGGGGCAGAAGAGCAGATGCCAGGGTGATGGGCAGTGATGTGTGTGGGAGGTGTTGGTGCAGGAACCTGAATGCTAGGGTGATGGGCACCTGCCTGGGGAGGGGAACTGGGGAAGGAGGCCAGACGGTGGGGTGGTGGGCACCCTCGTGGTCAGGGATGTGGGTGCAAGAGCCCACATGCCAGAGTGATGGGCACCCTCATGGGGAGGGATATTGGGGCAGGAGAGCAGATGCCAGGGTGACGGGCATGGGAAGGGAGGTAGAGGGAGAAGCAAAAGTGGTTGGTGACCCTTGTCAGGAGGGGCATGTTGGGGCAGATGGTCAGACATGGGGGTGGATGGGCGCCTGCATGGGGAAGGGGGAGGTGCTGGTGCAGGAACCTGGCTGCCAGGGTGGATGGCACCCACCTGGGAAGGGTATTGGTGAGGGAGCCCATGCATCAGGGTGGTGGGCACCCACCTAGAGAGGAATGTTGGTGTAGGAGGTCTGATGCCAGGGTGGTGGGCACCCGTGAGCAGTGGGTGTTGGTGTGGTTTGGGGTGCACCCTCAACTTTGTGGGGGTACAGCACCCCCGTTCCCCACTGTCAGTGCCAGGGTGCCCCAGCTACAGAGCCCTGCAGAGGAGGTTGGGGACCCCCTGCCCCAGAGTGCCAGCTCCCAGTGCCACTACCGCTACTGTGCCCCCAGAACCTGCTGCGGGTGGGCAGCGCTCTGCTGGACGCGGGGAACAAGCGGCACTGGGAGCTGATCCAGCAAACAGAGGGTGGCACGGCCCAGCTGCTGCGGCACTTTGAGGAGTACGCACGAGCCCTGGCACGGAACATGCCCCAGACCTACCTCAGCCCCTTCACCATTGTCACCCCTAACATCGGTCAGTGGGGACATGCGTGGCCGGAGGGCTGTGAGAGGGGTATCTGCCTGGGGACATGGGCACGCTGGGGACACGTGTGTGCCTGGGGACACGCGTGTGCCCTTGGTGTGGTGCTGGGGACATGGGCATGGGTGTGCCTGGGGACATGTGTGTGCTCAGGGGATGTGTGTGTGCTGGGGACATGGACACGTGTCTGGGAACACAGACACGTACATACCTGGAGTATGTGTGTGCCTGGGGACGTGTGTGCAAAAGGACATACATGTGCTGGGAGCATGGATGCATGTGTGTACCTGGGAACACGTGCTGGGGACATGGACATTCGTGTGTCTGGGAAATGTGTCCTGTGGAACATGGGTGTGTCTAGAGGCACGTGTGTGCCCCTGGGGACATGAGCTGTGTTCTGTGTGTCCCAGGGTTGATGGGTGCTGGGGTCAGTGGGTGCTGGGGTCCATGTGCCCGAGGGTTGGTGACTGCTGGTGTCTGTGGGTGTATGGATTCATTGCTCTGGGGTTGTTGGATGCCAGGGTCAGTGGGTGCTGGAGTCTGTGTGCCCCGGGATCCATGGCTCTGGGGTTGGTGTGCCCCAGGGTCGGTGGGTGCTGGAGTTGGTTTGTGCCAGGCTTAGTGTGTCCTGGGATTAGTGAATGCAGAGGTTGGTGTGCCCTGGGGTTGGTGGGTGCCGGGGTCTCTGTGCCCCAGGCTTGCTGGGTGCCATGCCATGCCATGCCATGCCGTGGGTGACATGGTGCCACAGTGGTGTCGGTGGTGCGGCTGGACAAGAGCAGCTTTGCGGGTGCCCGCTTGCCGCGGTATGAGGCGCTGCGGGGGGAGAAGCCCCCGGACCTGGAGACAACCGTCATCCTGCCCGACAGCATCTTCTGGCCCCCCGAGGACAGGCGTGAGTTTGGGGCGTAGCACGGACAGGGGGCAGGGTTAGGGACCCACTTGGGTCTGGCAGAGCTCGGGGAGCCCCCCATTTGGCCGTGGGGACGTGGCACAGCTGGGGACCCTGGCTTGGGCTGGCAGGGATGGGAGAACCCCAGAATGCCCATGGGCTGACAGGGTTGGGAATCCCAGTTCCACCATGGGGACCTCAGTGTGGCCATGGGGCTGGTGGTTTGGGACTCCAGGATGGGGCTGGCATGGCTGGGGACCCTGGTAAGGAGGCAAGGACCAGGGACCCCAGGATGGCATCAGAGATCCTGGTGTGGCCATGGCAGTGGGCAGGGTTGGTGACACAAGTGTGACCATGGGGACCTCACTGTGGCCATGGGGACCCCGGTGTGGACATGGGGACCCCTGGAGCTGGAAGGGTTGGGGGAACCTTGTTGTGGTCATGGTACTGGCAGAGTTGGGGACTCCAGGGTGGCCATGGGGACCCCAGTGGGGTCTCAGAGCACCATGCTACCCCCTGCCCATGGCCCCCAGGCCCCTCAACTGGGCATGGGCAGGCACCGCAGGGCACAGGTGGGCAGGAGGAGAAGAAGGAGGATGAAGCAGGCGAAGAGGAGGAGGAGGAGGACGAGGAGGAGGCAGGGATGACTGTGGTGACCCGGCACAAGCGCCACCCATCCCTGGGTGAGGGCCAGGCCATCGCCAGCGTCATCATCTACCGCACCCTGGCCAGTCTCCTGCCCCAGCACTTCGACACCGACAAGCGCAGCCTCCGGTGCCACTGGGGATGGGGGCATGGGGGGAACAGGAGGGGAACAGGGAGGGCAAGTGGGGCTGGGGGTGGCACATGGGGTGCCAGGGCAAAGCCAAGCATCTGGGCGGTATAGGGAGATGGGGACAGGGGTGTCCCAAGGGATCCCAGGGAAGGGATGGAAAAGGGAGCACATGGGGTGCCCAAGGATGGGGGGCACAGGGTTGGAGGGGGGGCTCAAGAGATGCCCAAGGATGGTGCCCATGGGGTGCCCAAAAGTGGGGGCACAGGGGAGAAAGGGGTGCCCTCATGGCATCTGTGTGGTGCCAGGGCACTCTGTGGCACCAAGGTGGGTTTTGGGATGCCCTGAGTGGGCTCCCTGACCCCAGTGCCCCCCAGGGTGCCCAAGCGCCCCGTCATCAACACACCGGTGGTGAGCATCAGTGTGCACGCGGGGGGCGCGGGTGGCGTGGGGGGCACGGGGACGCCCCGGGCGCTGGCCAAGCCTGTCACCCTCCAGTTCCGGCTGCTGGAGACCCAGGAGCGCTCCAAGCCCATCTGCGTCTTCTGGAACCACTCCCTGCGGTGAGGGCGGGTCAGGGGACACCCCAGGGGTGACAGGGACATCCTGGGGCACAGGGACATCCCAGAGGAAAGGGACATGGGATTGAGGATGGGAACACCTTGGGGAACTCCAGGGGAACAAGGGATCTCCCCAGGGAGACGGGACATGGGGATAAGGACACCCAGGGGAACAGGGGATATCCCAGGGAACACCCTGGGGGGATGGGGACACCTTGAGGAGTCAGGGACAACTTGGGTGGACACAGACACGCTGAGATAACAGGGGACATGGGACACACCAGGGGAACAGGGAGCACCCTGGGGGGACAGGGACCATGGGAATGGGGACACCCCAGGGAGATGGGGACACCTCAGAGGGGACAGGGGAGATGGACTGGGGACACCCCAAGGAGATGAGGACACTCCTGGGGGATAGGGATCATGGCGACTGGAACATCCCATGGAGACAGGGGACATAGTAACAGGGATAGGGACACCTTGAGGAGACAGCAGACATGGGAATAGGGACACCTCAAGGGGACAGAGGACATCCAGAGGGGACAGGGCAGGATGGACGCCCCAGTGTCCCCGAGGGTCATGGGTGAGTAACACGGGAACAGGACATGAGGGGGCAGCTCTGACCCTGGTGGGTGTCAGGGATGGGGGGTGTCCCCAAATGGAGGGGTGTTCCCGGGTGAGTGTCCCTGGTGGGTGAGTGTCCCCAGGTGGCAGCGGGTGTCTCTGCTGGGTGGAAAGATGTCCCAGTGGGTGGGTGGGTGTTATCTGTGGATGTACCTGGTGAATGCGTGTCCCTGTGGGAGGGTGTCCCTGGTGCGTGTGTCCCTGGTGGGTGTTCAGGTGCGTGACCCCTTGGATGGGTGTCCTGGGTCGGGTGCGTGTCCCTGGGTGAGGGTGGATGTCCCCGGTGGGTGTCCTGGCGGGTGTCCCGGCCTGTGTCATCCTGTGGCGCTGTGCAGGGCGGGCGGTGCAGGGGGCTGGTCAGCACGAGGCTGCGAAGTCACCTTCCGCAACCGGAGCCACGTCAGCTGCCAGTGCCACCATCTGACCAGCTTTGCCGTCCTCATGGACATCTCCCGCCGAGAGGTGGGGACATAGCGGGACACGGAGGGGTGCATGGGGACACAGGGAGACAGATGGGACACAGGGGACATGGAGGGACACACAGCGACCCTGGGGCACGGAATGACTCAGGGTCAGGGCCCTGGTGGGGACATGGCGGTGGATGGAGACACACGCAGACAAGGGGCACAGGGTGTGAGGCGGTGCCAGGCACGGGGGCGTGGCGTTTAACAAAAGGGGAGGGACAGGGATAGGAGGGGCTTGGCAGAATGGGAGGGGGCTAGTGGGGCAGAGTCAGGGTGGAGGTGTGCGTGCTCATAGAGGTGGGACTGAGAAAAGTGGGTGGGACTTAAGTGGGGTGGGGCTAAATCCAAGGGACATGCCTAAATCCAGTGGGTGGGGCTCCCTTGGGACAGAGCTAAGTGGGATGGGCGGGGCTCATCCCAGTCAGGATGAGTGGGATTCCAGTGGGTGGAGCTGAGCAGGCTGGGCCTGTCGGTCTCCAAGGGGCAGAGCTGATGTGGGTGGGGTTACAGGAGGTGGTGCAGGCGTGTTTTCACGGGGTGTGGCTGAGTGATGTGGGCAGGGTTTCCTGGGGCGGGGTTGAATTTTGTGGGTGGGGTCACGAGAGGTGTGGTCAGCGCTGTGGGTGTGGCTTCAGGGGCAGGGTCGAGTGCGGTAGGTGGGGTTGAAAGGGGCTGAGGGATGTGGGTGGGATTTTGAGGGCTGGGGTTGAGTAGTATCGGAGAGGTTTAAAGGGGTAGAGCTACACAACACGGGTGGAGTTTTGAGGGTCATGGTTGAAGTGCTGTGACTTTCAAAGGGTGGCGGGGCTGAATAATGTGAGCAGCACTTCCCATTGGGCTGTGCATTGGGGCCGGGACTTCCCAGGCTCAGGGACTGATTGCTTTGTAAGGGGGGCCATGTCTCTGTTGATGGGAGGTTCTGGGGGGACGTGCCCACTGAGCACATGCCTGACACATGCCGATCCTGGTGCTGCAGAACGGGGAGGTGCTGCCGCTGGCAGCGCTCACCTACGGCTCACTGGGCGTGGGCCTGGCGGGGCTGGCGCTGGTGGTCCTGGCCCTGGGGACCCTGAGGCAGCTGCGCTCCAATCGCCACAGCATTCGCTGGCACGGTGCAGCTGCGCTGCTCCTTGCACAGCTCGTCTTCCTGCTTGGCATCAACCAGGCCGATATCCCGGTGTGTGGGGAAAGGGGGCTGGGAAAGGAGGGAAGCAGTGGTGATCACTGGGAAGGGCTGGTTAGGGGATCTGCTGCCTTTGAATGGTCTGGGCTGGTGGGGCTGAAATGGGTGGGGTAAGGAGTGGGCAGGGCCATGGTGGGCTGGGCCTAAGGGGCGGGATCGAATCGACGGCGGGGCTATAATGGGGTGGGGTCTGTCAAAGGGGTGGTGATCCCAAGGGGTGGAGTCTGTATAAAGGGGTGGGGCTGATAAAAGGGGTGAGGCTCCCAAAGGCCAAAGGGGTGGATCTTATCAAAGTGGTTGGCTCTCGAGGGGGTGGGGCACTCAAGGGGTGAGGCCTATAAAAGGAGTGGGACCTTTTAGAGGGGTGTGACTTCAACAGGGGAATAATCTCTCAAAGGGGGTGGAACGCAGGGGGTTGCGCATGTGGTTGGATGGGCGGGACTGTGAGCATGGCCAGGGCATGGGGCCGTGGGCTGGCAGTGACGGGGCGGGTGCAGCTGGCGTGCACGGTGGTGGCCATCCTGCTGCAGTTCCTGTACCTGAGCGCGGTGGGCTGGGCGCTGCTGGAGGCGCTGCACCTGTACCGGCGCCGCAGCGAACCCCGTCATGTCGACCGAGGGCCCATGCGCTTCTACCACGTGCTGGGCTGGGGACTGCCTGCCTTCATCACTGGTGAGCCCTGCTGTGGAACCCTGCCCTCATTCTGCCCCCACCCCCTGGACCGCCAGCTGGGTGGAGCACACCTCCACCTGGGTCAACACATTCTGGTGGCTACACAGCCCTGAATCCCTCTCCCCCAGTCAATTTGATGCATGGTGGGGTCTTATTTCCATGTGTAACTCCACCCCCAGAATACAGCCCCCCCGCCCCCCCAATGCATCTTTACCAACATAGCCACACCCCTGGATATAACCCTGCCTCCAACAGGATAGCCATGCCCAATCCAAAACAGCCCCACCCCAAGAGTTTAGCTCCACCCTGATGGTTTTAGACACACCCAGAGTCACAGCCCTGTCCTCATCATCAGACCCTGTCCCCAAGATTTTAGACAGGCCCCTGGATCAATAATCCTACCCTCATCCATCATAGCTCTGCCCCCAAATTTTCAGACACACCCCCAGGGTCATAGCCCTATCCCAAAGAGTATGACCCTGGCCCAACATTTTATCCCCACCCCAGGAGTTTAGGGTTCCCCACCCTCATCCATCATATCTCCACCCCAAGAGCATCTTTCCCAGCCTCTTCAACATGCCCCCAGGGCCATAGCTCTTCTCCATCAATCATAGTCAGACACTCCCCAGGATCTTAGCCCTGCCCTCATCAGCATAGCCCCACGCCAAGAGCATAGACCTGTAATAACCCCTTAGACAAGCCCCCCGTGCCCTATCCCTGCTCTCACCAACATTGCCGCATGCCCAAGGGCTTAGACCCACCTCATTTGCACAGCGCCGTCTCTACCCAGCGTAGCCACACTCCCAAGAGCAGCACCTTCTCGCCAGCCCTGTGCCATCCACGTGCCGTTCCGTGCCCCGTCCTGCCATAGCCCCAGCCCTCCCACCGTAGCCCCCTGCCTCCTCTTATAGCCCCGCCCCTGACCTCTCCTTTGCAGGGCTGGCGGTGGGGCTGGACCCCGAGGGCTACGGGAACCCCGACTTCTGCTGGCTGGCCCTGCACGACAGCCTGGTGTGGAGCCTGGCTGGGCCCTGCGCTGCCGCCCTCGCTGTGCGTATGGGGCTGGGCGCCGGGGAGAGCGGGAGACCCCCACTCACCCTGCTCACTCCCGGCACCCCCTGCACCCCCAGGTCGGCATCTTCTTCCTGGTGCTGGCGGCCAGGGCCACCTGTGCCACCCCCCAGGGCTTCCAGAAAAAGGGCTCAGCGTGAGTCACCCAGGCAGGGTCACCCATGGGGGGCAGGGGACACTGGGGGGGATGAGGTTGCCCAAGGGGGCATGGGAGGTTGGGGCACCCATGACGGGCATGGAGGGTTGGAGCACCCATAGAGGCTAGGAGGGCACCCATGGGGGCCTGGCCTTTTGGGGAATCTGCAGAGAGCAGGGAGGTACAGGAGGGACTGGGGCACCCATGGGGGGCAGGAGGGGACTGGGGTGCCTATGAGGGGTAGGAGGGGACAGTGGGGGCTGGGGCATCTGTAGGGGCAGACGGGCACAGGGCAGCCATGGGGAGGTAGAGGGGCATGGACAACGGGGGTACAGGGGGCTGGAGTGCCAATGGGGGGCATGGGAGAATGGGAGGTTGGGGTAGCTGTGGAGGGCAGGGGGGCACAAGAAGGACCAGGACACCCATGGTGGGTAGGGGGATATAGAGGTCTGGGGCATCTATGGAGGGCAGGGGGCATCAAGGGCAGAGGCACCCATGGGGGCCTGTGGGGGTCAGGGGAGATTGGGGCATCTGGGGAGGGCAGGGGAACACAGAGCACCCATGGGGAGGCAGAAGGGCATTGGGGGCAAGGGGCACGGGGGGCTGGGGTTAGGCTGGGCCCACAGGGAATCAGGGGGGCACGGGGGGCTGGAGCACCCATGGATAGCAGAGTGGGTCAGGTGAGGGTTGGGGCATATGGGCAGGAGGGGGCTGTGAGGGGCTGGGGCAACCCTGGGGGGCAGAAGTACAGAGGGCTGTGACATGAGATGTCATTGGGGTGACACTGGGCTGCTGTTGGGTTGCCCAGGTCTGGGGTGCGCACGGCTGCGGTCCTGCTGGCCATGCCCAGCCTGGCCTGGCTTCTGGCCCTGCTCTCAGTCAACAGTGACACATTGCTCTGTCACTACCTGTTCGCTGCCTCCAACTGCCTCCAGGTCAGTGGGGACCCCCTGAAACCCCACCCTGGGACTCCCAAAACGCACACCCCTGGGACCTCCAGAGCTACCACCCCTGGGACCACCAAAGACTCCAGAACCCCAAAGCCTCCACCCCTGGGACTTCTGGAGACCCCAGAGCCCCCTGAACCTCCCACCCTTGGAACCTCCAGGCTCCCACACCTATTTGTGGGGCACCCAATGGGCACAGAGGGGTCCTTTGCCATATGCAGGGCACTAAGGGGAGGCACCCAGTGTGTATGGGGCACCTCAACCACTCTGTGGTGCCCATGGGGGGCACCCAGTGCATATGGGGGTCCCTCATCCTGTCTGAGATATCAATGGGGGGCACCTAGTGGGTATGGGGGGACCCTCATTCTCTTTGCAGTGCCAGTGGGATGCACCCAGTCTGGATGGTGACCCCTTGACATGTCTGGGGTGCTGCTGGGGTCCTCCCAGGCTGTACACACCCCTACTTGTCCCCCCTGCCCACATGCCCCCCTCTCTGCCCAGGGGCCCCTCATCTTCCTGTCCTGCGTGGTGCTGAGCAAGGAGGTGCGGAGGAGCCTCCGCCTGAGCTGTGCCCGCTGCCACCATCCACCGCTGGCCACCAAGGCCACCCTGACCCCCGTGAGTGCTGGGGGACACGGGGGGGTGCTGGGTAGCAAAGGGCAGCTCCTGCCATGGCTATGACGTCCCTGTGCCCTTGGCAGGCCTATGGCGGGGACAGCACATACGTGGCAGGGCGGCTGTATGCCCCCCCAGGTGGAGGGTCCTCGGGGTCCCTGCACAGCACTGCACGCTCGGGCAAGAGCCACCACAGCTACATCCCCTTCGTGCGGCGGTACTGGGCACAGCAGGGGCCGGGGCATGGGTTTTGTAGGGGTCCTGGGCTGGCGTGGCACTGGGATGAGAGGATGGAATGGTGGGGTGGCAGGGTGCTGGGGTGGTTGAGTGGTGGGTTGGTGGGGTGGCAGGGTGGCATGGCATGGGGGTATTGGGATGGCAGGATGGTGGGTGGTGGGGTGACATGGTGTGGGGGTGTTGGGATGGCTGGGTGGTGGGGCAGTGGCATGGTTGCATGGCAGTACAGTGGCAGGGTGGCATCCAGATGGAGTGGTGAGGTGGCAGAGTGGGGGGTTGAGGGGGTGGTAGGGTGAGGAGGTGGCAGGGGTAGGTGGCAGGGTGATGGACATCAGGGTGGTAGGTGTCAGTGGATATTGGTGGGTGTTGGGGTGTCAGTGGCTATTGTGTCAGTGGGTTGGTGTCAGCCAGCGGGTGACAGTGGATGATGGGTGTTCACGGGGGGGGTCAGGTGCTGATGAGTAATGTGTCCCTGCAGGGAGGACTCAGGGCTGGTGGGCAGCCCTGGGCCAGTGCCACTGCCCGAGCCTGGGGGGCTCTTTCTTGACGCCCAGGACCAGCCCGAGGGTATGGCCCCACCTATAGGGCAAGTGTGCCCAGCCTCGGCCCAGGGGGCAGGAGGTGTCCCTGGGCATCCCCTGACCCGTGACCCCTCAGAGCACGACACGGACTCAGACAGTGACCTGTCCCTGGATGACCCAAGTGGCTCCTACGGCTCCACACATTCCTCTGACAGCGAGGATGAGGCCCCCCGCGGCTGGGACCCCCTGCCCGGAGCCCCCCCGGGTCCCCCCAGCCCTGGTAACACCCCCAGGGGGCAGCCAGTGGAGATGGGGCATCTTCAACCTGGCTGGGTGCTGATGGGGGGGCACCCAATGGGTTGGGGGAGGTCCCTTGCCTTATCCAGGATGCTGATGGGGGGCACCTGCTGTGGATAGGGGTCCCTTGTCCAGTCTGGGGTGGTGATGGGGGACACCTAAAAGGTTTGGGTTAGGGTGATGGGCACCCAGGGAAGAAGGGTAGCCCCTTGTCCACTCCGGGGTGTGGATGGGACTGACACAATGGGTTTGGGTGCATCCCTCACCCTGACTATGCGCTGATGGGGGCACCCAGTCAGGACGGGGTGGGGTCCCTGGCTCTGCCTGTCCCAGCTTCCTTCCTTCTCCGCAGGTGACCCCCTGGTGCCCCCGGGGTGCCCATACTGGCCGGGGGAGTTTGTGACGACAGCAAGCGAGAGTGAGGGACCAGGAGGCAGCGAGGGGCTTCGAGTGCAGCCGGCAGGGGGCCAGGGACACCCCTGGGGCGACCCCCCCCGGCCCAACGGCGAGGCACTCCCCAGGGACCCCCTGCTGCTGCCCCTACCCCACCCCCACAAAGGTACGGGCTGCCATGGCAGGAGGGGGCACTCCAAATCTGCCCCCCCACCCATGGGTGATGCCGCTCCTGCAGGCATCCTGAAGAAGAAGTGCCTGCCCCCCATCAGTGAGCGGGGCAGTGCCCAGCGCCCTGGGCCGCCCCCGCCGCCTCCCGCTGGCACGGCCGCCTCCTCGGGCAGTGACGGAGGGGCCCCCCCGGCCCCCCGGCCTCGGCAGAGCCTCCAGGAGCAGCTCAGCGGCCTCACCCCCATTGCCATGAGCATCCGGACGGGCACCGCTGACGAGGACTCCTCTGGCTCTGAGTGAGTGCCCACCACATCCGAGGGGTGTTCACTGGGGGTTCTTGGGGTGCCAGGGTTCCCTCTGGGCACCCACTGGGTGTGAGGGTGCCCTTGGGGTGCCAGGGTTCCTGTTGGGTAGACAAGCAGTCTAACACCACTTGTTTGGTTCCCCTTGGGTGCCCATCAGGTGCAAGGATGGCTGGGTGCCAGGGTGCCAAGGTTCCTGTTGCACTCTCATTTGGTGCCAGGGTTTCTCTCAGGTGCCCACTGGGTCCAACACTGCTTGTTGGCTGCCCATCAGGTGCCACAGTACTGATTGGACACTTACTGGGTGCAACATTACCTGTCAGGTATTCATCAGGTTTCAGGGTTCCCTTTGGGTGTTCACTGGGTGCCAGGGTGCCCAAAAGGTGCCTTTTGGATGCCCATCAGGTGCAAAGGTTCCTACTTGTTGGGTGCTTATCAGGTCCTAGCAGTCCCTTTGGGCACTCATTGGGTGCCAGGATGCCCATTGGGTGCCCACTGGGTGCCCATCAGGTGTAAGGGTGGTTTTCAGGTGTCCATAGGGTGCAAGAGTAACCGACAGGTGACCATTGGGTGCCAGGATTCCTCTTGGATGCTCATGGGGTACAAGGGTGGCTGTTGGGTGCCTACTGGCCACTAGATGCCCACTGGGTGCTGAGTGTTGAGGTACCCATTGAATACCCATTGGATACCCATTGAACACTCCCTGGGTGCCCATCAGGTCTAACTGCACCCATTGGATGCCCATTGACTGTCCATGGGTGCCCATTGACCACTGGATGCCCATTGTGCATCCATTGACCATTATGTGTCCATTTGGTGCCCATTAACTGTCCACTGGGTGCCTAATGACCTTTGGGTGCGTGCTAGGTGCCCACCAGGTCTAACAGCACCTGTTGGGTGCATGTGAATTGTCCATGAGTGTCCATTGACCACTGGGTGCCCCTTGGGTGTTGGAGTGCCTGTTGGGTGCCCATTGACTATCCAAAGGTGCCTGTTGACCATTGGGTGCCCATTGGGTGTTGGGGTGCCCGTTGGGGCGCCCAGTGGGTGTTGGGGTGCTCATTGGGTGCTGGGGTTCCCACTGGGTACCCCCTGACCACCTATGGGTGCCCAGGGCAGAGCTAGCATGGCAGCACTAACCCTACTCTTCTCTCCCCCCCACCCCCCAGATTTCTGTTTTTTAATTTTCTCCATTAACCCCACGGGGCTGGGGGGCTCCTGCCCCCCAACCCCCCCCCCCCCTCCATCTCTCCCCACAGGCGGGTGCTGGGTGCTGGGGGGCACAGAGGGCAGCCTGGCACCCACCTCCCCCATCACGCATCTGTCTGTCTTGTTTTTTATTCCCCCCCACCCCCCACTTTGTATCCACCCTCCCCCGTCTGTCCATCCCCCTCCCCACCAGGAGCGACGAGACCTCGATCTAATGGGGACCCACCCAGCGGGCACCCCCTGCACTGTGCCAGGGACACCAGGACAGGGAGGGCACTGGGATAGTGGGGGGCGGTGGGGGCACCAGGATTGGGGAAACATTAGGAGGGGGCAGGGAGCCACAACCCCCCCCCCCCAGTGCACTTTGTATCCTTGCAGGGATTGGCACCTTGCAGGGGTGGCACAGGGTGCCCCTGTTCCCTCCACATGATCACTCCCAGATCCTTTGCCCAGCAGAGGGTTTTATTTAGAAAATACATGAAAATACAAAAAAATGAATTTATAACCCACTTCCCCCATTGTGCCAACCCCCCTTCCCCCCCCCCGGTGCCAACCCCCCCACACAGGTGCCACCCGCCCCATTGTGCCAACCCCTGCATTATGGGGCCAACTCCCCCAGGTGGGGGGCACGTGGAGGGGGGATCAGTTAGGGGTTGCAGGGATGTCTGGGACCACCCCCCAGGGGTGAGGCTCAGGTGGGGGAACCCAGAGATGGGTGTTGGGGGAGTGAAGGTCCCCTGGGTGCTGGGGGGCATGGGAGGTTTCCTACTGCTGACAGGACCTTTTGTAATTAAATCAAAACCCAATGAAAATGCCTCGGCTCATCCCTGGGAAGGCCCCTGGCTCTGCCACCCCAACCTCAGCTGGTCCCTGAGGGTTCCAGGTCTGGCCCCCACCCTGAAAACCCAACAGGTGCCTTGGCTGGTCCCTGGGGGCCTCTGGCACCACCTGCCCCCTTCCAAAACCCAGTGGATGCCTGAGCTCATCCCTGGGGTGGCCTTGGCTCTGCCCCTGCCCCCAACCCTGGCTGGTCCCCAGGGGGAGCCTGGCTCTCCCCTGCACCCCCCTCCCCACCCCCATATTGCGTGAGATCTCCCAGGAAGGGGGAGTCCGGGTGGCCCCAGAGCCTCTGGGTGGGTGTGGGGTGGTTTGGGGTGTCACCTCGGGGTGCTGCTCACCGCCGTCTTGCGGGGAGGCCGCAGGCGGGCGGGGGGGGGTCCTGGTTTGCACCCCGTGGCAGCAGTTGGGGGGGATGCCCGTGCCACCCCCGCACCTGCAAAAGGGAGAGAAGCCGTAGGGAAACTGAGGCACGGGGAAGGGGCATCCCCTCTGCCCTCCCAACCCCACTTCATCCTTACCTCTGGGGGTGGGGGTCCTCCCACCCACTGCTGGAGTCCGGGAAGACACCTTGGGCAGGGCAGTGGGCGCCGGGGAACAGCCGGAGGGGACAGGGGTGGTGGTGGCTCTGGCGTGGGGCTGGCGGGTGGGCGGGGGGCAGGGGACTGTGCCCCCCCTCACCCTAGGCTGCCCTGGGGAGAGAGGGGGAGTTGGGGCACGGTCTAGGAGCCCCCTTGGCCATGGTGTCCCCGTCCCCTGGCCATCACTACCTGCTGTACCGCCCCGGGGGGCTCCGACCTGCCCCGGGCACCAGCCCCCTGCCCCTGGGGAGGGCACGGCCGGGGGGGGCCCACACGGCTGGGAGGGAGCCCCCTGCCCCCAGAGGGTCCCTTCGGCGCTGCTGTGGAGTGACGGCTGGGGGGTACCTGGAAATAGAGGGTGGGGACATGGGGACATCACTCAGTGAGTGCTCCCCATCCACAGGGCTGGGGGGGTCGCGATGCCCCTTGGAGACAGGGGAGGCACGCACTGCCCCCCATCCAGGATGGGTTTGTGGGGGACTCTGGGTGTTCAGCTCGGGTGGGACACGGCCAGACTGGGACCCCTACCCCCGGGGGTCTCACCTACCTTGGGGACACTGGTGGCAGCAGAGGCACCCCGGGGCTTGGCGGGGGGGCAGGGGCTGGGGGCAGGTCCCCGCGACTCCACGGTGGGCAGGAGCGCCCGCACCGGGCTGTCCTTCACCACGAAGGTCTGGCGGCGGGGGCTGCGGGGGGTGCCGGGGGGCGTGGCGCCGGGTCCCAGGGGGTCTCCGGGGGCGGGAGGGGGCAGGTGGCACCCCTCCAGCTGTGCTGCCAGGCGTGTGGCCTCCCGCACCATCTCTTCCAGACGGGCCCCGCGCAGGGGACTCCAGCGCCCGTTGCCGCCCCCGTGCCGGCACCCCCCGCCCGGGCTCTCCTCATCCTCCTCTTCCTCCTGGCTGCGGATGGGGCGGGCAGAGGGGAAAAGGTGGTGTCAGCCCTGTTTCCCCTGCTGTGTCAGCCCCCAACGCCACTGCCAGGAAGTCATCCAGGATCCCGTCCCTGGGGTGACACGTCCCCAGGGACCCCCAGAACCACATCTATGAGGGGGGCATGTCCACCGGACCCCCCAAGACCCTGTTCATGGGGTGACATGTCCCCTAGGACCTCATTTTTGGGGTGCCATGTCCCTCGTGACCCCCAGGACCCCAACTATGAGTTGCCACATCCCCCACAACCCCATCCATGGAGTAACACGTCCCCTAGAACATTGACAATGAGGTGCCATCTCTCCCTGTCCTCCATGTCCCATCCTATTCCCCATGTCCCCAACTATACGGTGCCCTGTCCCCACTAACCCCCCCATACCTGTCAGATGGGGACAGCACGCCGAAGTCGAAGCTCTCCTCGGTGACAAATCGAACATCTGGGGGGACACTGAGGGTGAGCCCCAGCCGCCCCCTCACCCCGGGGGGGAAACACAGGGGACACGCAGCGCTGGTGCTGCCGTACCTCGGTCCTCGGCCATCTCCTCGGGGCACCGGGGCCACCTGCGGGAGCTGGGGGGTCACCACCGACCCCATCGGGGTCCCCCACCCCTGATCCTACCCGCCCCCTGTATCCCCAACCCCCCGCGGGGGCCCGGTGCCACCGGGCAGCGCGCGGGTGACGCGGCCGGTGCCAGGCGCCGCCGGGCTCGGTGCCACCGGCACGGGGACAGGGACGGCTCCGCCGGCGCCAGTAGGCGGGGATAACATCGGCGACCCCCGCCCGGGGAATCCACAGCCCAGCACCCCCAGCCTGCGTCCTCAGGGCCACAATGGGGAGTCCCAGCCCTGCACCCTGATCCCTGTGAGTCCCCAGTGCCACAACGGCGGTTCCCAGCCCCCATCGGGGGGGCCCCAGCCCAACACTGAGAGCTCCCAACACTGGGAGGTCGCAGCCCCACACCCGATCCCGGGGGATCCCCAGCGCCACATTTTGATCCTCAGGGGGTCACAGCCCCACACCCTGGGGCTCCAGCCCCACACCCCGATCCCGGGGGGTCTCCAGCCCCACATTTTGATCCTCAGGGGGTTCCAGCCCCACACTAGGGGGCCCCATTCCCGTACCTAGGAGTCCCAGCCCTTCACCCCAATCCCTTGGGGACCCCAGCCCCACACTGAGGGGTCCCAGTCCTGCATCCCGATCCTGGAGGGTCCCATCCCCATCCCTAGGCCTCCCAGCCCCTACGCGGGGGGTGTCAGCCCCATAACGGGGGGATCCCTTCCCCACACCCGGGGAACTCCCCAGCCACACACCCCCAGCCGGGAGTCCCAGTCCCACACTGGGGGGGTCCCAGCTCCAGACTAAGTGGGTTCCAGCCCCACCGACGAGTCCCAGTCCCACACCCCAACCCCTTGGCGACCCCAGCCCCACACTGAGAAGGTCCCAGCCCTCACGGGCGATCCAGGCCTCACCGCCCCATCCTTGAGGGTCCTCAGCCCCCACCAGGGGGTCCCAGCCCCTCACCCCGACCCCACGTCACGCCACCCCCGCATGGGGCGGTTCATCCCCGCGCTCTGTGCCGCCTCTCCCCCCGATCTCCCTGCAGCCTCCCCCCTTCCCGGGGGTCCCGCTGTCGCCGCTGCCCCCCGCTCCCCTCCCCACCTCACCGCCCCCGGCTCCCGCTCGTCGCGCGCGCCGAGGAGGCGTGGCCCAGCGGGGGGGGCGTGGCCTCGTTCGAATTCCCCCTCCCCTTGCGGCTCAATCGCGGCGCGCCCGCCCCGGCTTCCGATTGGTCCGCGCCCTTTAAACCGCCACTCTGACTGGCCCGTCCCCTCGCCCTCGGCCTCGCTGATTGGCTCTCCCCTCTCCCGCGCCCCGCCTCCCATTGGTGCCCGCCGGGCTAGGGGCGTGGCCCGGAAGCGCGGGGTCCTTCCGCCGCCGGTGCCGCCGCAGCATGGCCGCCGTGCCGCCCGACTCCTGGCAGCCGCCCACCGTTTCCATGGAGACCACGTAAGGGCGGGGCCTTGTCCCGGTACCGGCACTGTCGCGGGAGGCCCCGCACACCCCTGGTCCCGCCCCCTTCCGCGGCACCGGGAGTACATCGGTGTCCGCCCCCTCCCTCCCCGGTTCCGGGCAGCCCCCGGTGTTCCTGAGTCCGCGGTCCTCCCGGTACGGGGCAGTCCTCAGTGTCCGTGAGCTCCCGGTGCCGGGCAGACCGTGAACTCCACAGATGCTAAGAAGCTTCCAGTGTATCCCGGAACGGGACAGCTCCGTTATCCCCCAGTATCAACCAATCCCGGTGTCCGCCCCGGCACTAGAGAGCCCCTGGTCCCCCTCCGGTGTCCCCCATGGTGTCCGTAACCCCCAGCCCCCCTCAGTACGAGGCAGGTCCCAGTGACCCCGTGGTGTCCCGTTAGCCCCGGTGTCTCCCGGTACCGCACAGAAGCAGCCGGTCCGGGCTGTTTCCCCTGGTACCAAGCGCCATCCGTGTCCTCCGGGGCTCCCATTATCCCCCAGCCCCTGCAGCCCCCATTGCCCACCCCCTCTCACCCCTGTGCTCCCTGTCCCTGACTGACCCTGCCGGGGGGGAGGGGGGGTCACGCTGAGGTGTTTCCTGGTACCCTTCCCGTTCCTGTTCCCATTCCCCGTGTTCCCATTTCCCATTCCCAGCGGGGCCTGCTGGTGCTGGAGCTGTACTGACAGCATAGCCTCCTGACTTGGGTCTGAAACTGGGGCTGGGGGTCGCAGTGGGCCTGTCAGTCGCTGCAAGAACTGACCCCCAGATGGAAGGCTTCACAGCAGGGTGACCCCATCTCCTGTTTCCATTCCCAGTTGTGTTCCCCATCCCCAGTGCCATTCCTGTTCCCGGTTTTCCCATTCCCAGGATGGGCCCACCTGTGCTGGAGCTATACTGGCAGACAAAGCCCCTAGCTTTGGTCTGAAACTGGTTGTGGGAGTCACAGTGTGATGACCCTGTTTCCAATTCCCATTCCCGGTGCTGTTCCCATTCCCAGGATGGGCCTGCCAGTGCTGGAGCTGTACTGGCAACACAGCCCCTGGCTTTGGTCTGAAGCTGGGGATGTGGGTATCACTTTGAGATGACCCCGTTTCCTTTTCCCATTCCCATTCTGGGTGCCCTTCCTGTTCCTATTCCCTGTGTTCCCATTCCCAGGATGGGCCCACTCGTGCTGGAACTGTACTGGCAACATGCTCCCCGTACCTGCAAGAACTTTGCTGAGCTGAGCCGCCGCGGGTACTACAACGGCACCAAGTTCCATCGCATCATCAAGGACTTCATGGTGCAGGGAGGCGATCCCACGGGTACCGGTGAGCACAGGCCCCTGAAATCTCCCCGGGACTCTCCCCGGTGCCAGCGGATCCTGCTGACCCCCGAATCCCCCTGCAGGCCGTGGTGGTGCCTCCATCTATGGGAAACAGTTCGAGGACGAGCTGCACCCTGACCTGAAGTTCACTGGTGAGCAGGGCCAGCACTGGGAGAACACTGGAGGGGCACCCCGGGGACCCCCAGGACCCCACCTATAGGGGGGCAGGACCCCTGGGAACACACCCATGGGATGGGATGTCCCCTGAGTCCTCATCCATGGGGTGACATGAGTCCCAGGACTCCAGTCATGGGGTGACATGTCCCGAGGAGGCTGGTCATGGGATATGTCCTCCAGGACCCTGGCCATGAGGTGGCATGTCTCCCCTGTCCCCCAAGACCTCGTCTATATGGTGACCAGTCCTCTGTGTCCCCCAGAACCCCATCCATGGAGTGACATGACCCCCAGGAGCTTGGCCATGGGATGCCCTGTCCTCTGTTTCCCCATTCCTGGGGTGACGTGTCCCTGTGTCCTACAGACACCAGGATCCTGGCAATGGCCGGTGTGGGGCTGGACACCAACAGGAGCCAATTCTTCCTCACTTCCCCTAAGACCTCTCCATTGGGTGACATTTTTCCCATGATGCCAGGGCCTCAGCCATGGGATGACATGTCCATGAGACCCCATCCATGGGGTGGCATGTCCTCCATGTCCCCCAGGACCCCATCCCTGGAGTGGCATGTCCCCCAAGACCCTGACCATAGCGTGGCATGTCCCTCAGGGTGCCAGGACCCTTGGCCCATGTCCCACAGGCACTGGGATCCTGGTGATGGCCAATGTGGGGCTGGACACCAATGGGAGCAAGTCGTTACTGATGTCCACTGTGACCCCTCGATCGGGTGACAGGTCCCCCAGGAGCCTGGCCATGGAGTGAAATGTCCCAAGGATCGCAGCCGTAGGATGATGTCCTCCAGGATCCCAATCTTGGGGTGACATGTGTCCCATGATTCCGGGATCTTGGCCATGAGATGACGTCCCCCACGGGATGACGTCCCCCATCATGCTGTGGGGTGGCATGTCCCCTATATCCCCACCCATGAGATGACATGTCCCCGTGTCCCCCAGGTGCCGGGATCCTGGCAATGGCCAATGCAGGGCCAGACACCAATGGAAGCCAATTTTTCCTGACCCTGGGCCCAGCACAGTGGCTGGATGGGAAGCACAGCATTTTCGGGAGGGTATGCCAAGGAATGGGGGTGCTGGGGCGCCTAGCCATGGTGGAGACCAACTCCCAGGACCGACCCCTCGACGATGTCAAGGTCATCAAGGCGTATCCCTCGGGGTAGGGGGTGGGGGGTACCCTCTCCAAATTGTACTGCTCGTTTGTAATAAAAAAGGTTGGATGTGGTGGGGCCCCCCCCAGAGTGGTGGTTTTTGGGGGAGGCTGTGGGGAAGGTGTCTTTGGCATGGTGGGGGTCAGGGGGGTTGTGAGCCTTCCCAAAAGGGGTTTGTGGGTGCCCTTGCAGGGGAGGGTGTCTCTCCCTTGGGACATGGAGCGGCAGCCAGACTGGAGTGGCCCCAGTTACTGGGGGCAGAGTGGGTGCCAGAGACCCAAATTTACCCCTACTGTGTTGTGTCTGTGTGTCCCCAAAGTGTCCTGGGACCCCCGCAGATTGTTCCCCCACCATGGACCTGTTGGATCAGTGAGCTTTGAGTGGAAAGGGGGGGATGGTGCTGTCCCCCCAGAGTGGGCTCCCCACACAGCACTGGGGACCCCCAAACTGGCAGTGGGGTCCTCCTGCCAGCACACAGTGGGTTCCCCCAGTGGGTTCCTCCCCTGGCGCTGGGTGACCCCCCAGCACTGGGTGTCCCCTCTGGCTCTTGATGTCACCTAGTGCAGGACTTGGGACAGTACTGGGAGCTGCTGGGTGTTACTGGGAATGGTGCGGGGGTGATACTGGGAGCTACTGGGGGAATAGCAGGGGACTGGGGGACTCTGCATCTGCAGTTGATGGGGCTGTGGGGATACTGGGGGGGTTCTGACTAAGGGGAACTAGGGCAATTGGGGGCTCATCCTGGGGAGTGGGTGGTACCGAGAGTGTCACTACAGCACAGGGGGGCGCCCTGGGAGTACCGGAGGAGTGCTGGGGTACCAGGGAGCGGGCACCGGGGGGTCGGTCTGGGGGTGATCCCGGGGCAGTACCAATGGTCCCTGGTGTACCGGGGTCTGGAGGCAGCCTCGGGGGCAATCCCAGGGCAGTAGCGGTGGTCTAGGGGCGAGCCCGAGGCTGATCCTTGGTACCGGCATCCGGGGGGTACTGGGGATGGGGAGGCGGCACCAGGCGCCTGAGGGTGATGCCGGGGATCTGAGGGCTATCCCGGGGACAGTACCGGGGGTCCGGGGCGGTACCGGGAATGAGGAGGCGGCCCCGCGGGCGATGCGGGGGAGATGCCGGTGGTCAGGGGAGGTACCAGGGATTTGGGGTTGATCCCGGGGCGATACCGGGAATCTGGGAGGGATCCCGGCGACAGTACCGGGCTTCCAGGGGGAAACCGGGCTATGGAAGCGGCTCTGGGGATGGTGCGGGGGGCCATCCCGGGGATCTGGGGGCGATTCCGAGACGGAACCGGGGCGGTCCCGGGGATTTGGAAGTAGGCCCGGAGGCGGTGCGAGGGTAGATCCCCGGAATCTGGGGGTGATCCCGAAAATTTCGGGGTGGTCCCGGGGGCAGCATCAGGGGTTCGTGGCGGTACCGGGGAAGGGGAGGCGGCCCCGAGGGCGATCCCGGAGGCGGTGCCGGGGATCTGGAGGCGATCCCAGGGGCGGTCCCGAGCCGGTCTCGGTCTCCCCGCTAGCGGTCCCAAAGAAGACCGGGGCAGTCCCTCGGTGCGGGGCGGGGGCCGGGACCGGGAGCGGGCGGTGACCGGGTCCCGGGCGGTGACAAAGGCGGTCCCGGTCTCCCGGCGGGCGGTCCCGAATAAGACCCCGGGCAGTCCCTCGGTGCGGGGCCGGGGCCGGTGCCGGTGCCGGGAGCCCCGGGCGGTGCCAAGGGCGGTCCCGGGGCGGAGCCGATCGCGATCGCGGTGCCGGTGCCGGTGTCGGGGCAGCGGCGGAGCCCGGGGTATGGCGGGCCTGGGTGTCCCGGAATCGGGCGCCGGCCCCGGCCCCGTCCCGGCCACCCGCGTGGAGCTCACGGTGTCCTGCAGGTAGCGGAGCCGTGGCGGGAGCCGGCATCGGGCGGGGGGGGGGCGCGGCGAGGCGCTGGGAGGCACTGGGGAGCAGCGGCAGCTGGCGTTGGAAGATGCTGGGAGGCACGGGGTTGCACTGTGGTGTAGGGGTAGCTGGCGTTGGAGGGTGCTGAGATGCAGAGAGGCGCTGGGAAGCACTGGGGAGCGGCGGCAGCCGGCGTTGGAGGGTACTGGGATGCATTGGGAGGCACTGAGATCCCTTGGGATGCATTGGGAGGCATTGGAGAGTTGGGAGCAGCTGGCGCTGTAGGGCACTGGGTTGCACTGGAACGCAATGAGATGCATTGGGAGGCATTGGGAGGCACTGGAGTGCCGCAGCTGCTGGCGTCGAAGGGTGCTGGGGTGCACTGTGGTGCACTGTGATGCACTGAGATCCCCTGGGATGCACTGGGAGGCACTGGAATGCACCGGAGAGTGGGAGCAGGTGGTGGTGTGAATTGCTGGGGTATACTGGAATGCTCTGAGATGCCCTGGAAGGCAGCGGGAGACACGAGGGAACGGGGAGCAGTCGGCGTTTTAGAGTACTGGGAGGCACGGGGAGGCACTGGAGAGCAAGGCCGCTGGCGTTGGAGGCACTGAAATGCACTAGGAGGCACTGGGATTCACTGGGAAACGCTGGAATGTGCTGGGAGGCATTGTGGAGCATGGGGAGCACAGGTGTCGGGTATGGGGACAGAGGGGCACTGGGTGACCCAAAGGTGTTGTGGGTGCGGGGCCCTGAGGGGAGTGGGGGTCACGGGGGGGGCATTTGGGGGTCTCTGGGGCCGGGGTTGCAGGGGGGTCAGGTTGGACCCTGTGTCCCCTGCACCCGCTGTTACTCCTTGCCCACCCTGAAACCCCTGAATACCCGGCCCCCACTGCACCCCCTGTAGCCCCTGCCCACCCTGCACCCCCTGTACCCTCTCTCTGCAACCTGGGGTCCCGCTTTGGTGTCCTGACACGTGGCACTCTAACATGTGTCATGCTGTGCACCCTGTGCAGATGTGTCTGTGCACCCCAACATGTGTTGTGGGGCACATCTGGCAGTGCACCCCAACACCCAGCCATGCTCACCAACGCCCTGTTGTGCACCCCGATACACGGGCCCCCAGCGCATGGCCCCCCAAAATGTGTCAGTCATGCTTTGCACCCCAGTCCGTGTCCTGGGGCACAGCTGGCTGTGCACACCCTGCCACGCACCCTGTCACACAACTGGGCACAACCCGACACGTGGCTGTGCACCCCAACGTGTTCTGGGGCACACCTGGCCGCATAAGGGCTACACACAGTCACAGGCACAGCCAGGTGCTCACACTCACACTCACACTCACACTCACACTCACACTTCCCGCTGCCCCCCCAGGCAGCTCCTGGACAGGGACACCTTCTCCAAGTCGGACCCACGTGAGTGGGGCAGGGGGGATGGGGTGTGTTTTAGGGTCTCTGGGGGTGTTTTGGGGGGACTCTGGGGGCTTGGGGTTACTGGGGGTTTTGGGGTCTCTGGAGGGTGTTGTGGGCTTGGGGGATGTTTGGGTCTCTGGGGGGTTTGGAGGTCTCTGGGGGGCTGGGGGGTCTCTGAAGTATTTTGTGGGGTATCTGGGGGTTTTGGGGGGGGTCTCTGGGAGCATTAGTGTCTCTGGGGAGTGTTGTCTGGGGGTTTTGGGGCTCTCTGAGGTGTTTTGGGAGGTCTCTGGGAGTGGTGTGTTTCTATGAGGTTTTGGGGGTCTCAAGGATGTTTTGGAGGGTTCTGGACGTGTTGGAGCTCTGGGGAGTGTGGGGGTCTCTGGGGGTTTTGGGTGGTCTTTGGGGGTTTTGGAGGTCTGGGGGATTTGGGGAGCATCTGAGCTGTATGGGGGGTGTCTGGGGGGATCTTAGGGGCTCTCTGGGGGGTTTGGGGAATCTCTGAGGTGTTTTGGGGGGTCTCCGGGGAGTTTTGGGAGTCTCTGGGGATGCTGGTGTCTCTAAGGGTTTTGGGGGTCTCTGGAGTGTTTTGGGGGGGTCTCTGGGGGTGCCCTTCCCCCTGACCCCTCCCCCCGCAGTCTGTGTGCTGTACACGCAGCGCCCTGGCAGCCACCAATGGCGGGAGGTGAGTGACCCGATTGGTGGGGGGCAGCCAATCAGCATGTTGGGCTGTGCTCAGCTGACCAATCGGCATGTTGGGGTGCACTCAGCCGGCCAATCAGGATGTTGGGGTGCTGGCTGGCCAACCAATCATCAGCATGTTGGGGCAGTGGCCAATCAGCATGTGTGTTTGCCAACCCGATGGCCAATCAGCAGTCAGGGGCCATGGCCGCCCCCCAGCCAAGCAGCATGAAGGATTCTGGGCTATCGGCGCGTTGGGGTGCTGGCCAAGTGGCCAGTCAGGGTGTTGGGGTGGCGGGCACTTGGCCAGTCACCAGTGAGCAATCAGCGTCTGGGGGTGCAGCACCTGGACCATGAGCACGCAGCCAGTGCCCCGGGGCACAGCAATCAGCCAGCCGGCGCCCTGGGGATCTGGGGAGCATGTCGAGGTGCTAGGCAGGCAGCCAATCAGCTGTCGGCACGCAGCCAGGCCCCGTCCCCCTGTAATTAACAGGGTGTTAATTGCGGGGTAACGAACAGGGGGTGGGACCGGGGGACGGGCGGCCCCGCGGCACAAAGCGGCACCTGGGCCCACCCCGCCCCTGTCCGCCCCGTGTGCCCCGGCCCGAACCCGCTGTCCGCCCTTGCTCCGCCTTATCCGCCCACACATGTCCCCATGTCTCCAATCCCATGTCCACATGTTCTCGTGTCGCTGTGTCCCCGTGTCGCTGTGTCCCCATATCTGTAAGTCCCCATGTCCACATTCCCATGTCCCACTGCCCCCGTGTCCCCACCCTCATTCCCATGCCCCTGGTTTTTCTCTCCTGTGTTCACACGCCCCTGTGTTCCCATGTCCTCATGTCCCCATCCCTATGCCCCCATGTCTCTGCATCTTCATGTCTCCATGCCCCTGTGCCCATATCACCACATCCCCATGTGCCCATGTCCCCGTGTCTGTGTCCCCATATCCCTGTATCCCCATCCCCCATGGCCATGTCCTGTGTTCCCATGTTCCCATCTCCATGTCCCTGTGTCCACATCACCACATCCCCATGTCCCTGTGTCTCCATGTCCCTGTCCCCACCCCGTGTTGTCCTGTCACCCCATTATCCCTGCTGTCCCTGCATCCCCCAGTTTGGCCGGACCGAGGTCATCGACAACTCCCTGAATCCTGACTTCCTGCGCAAGTTTGTCCTTGATTATTGCTTTGAGGAGCGGCAGAACCTGCGCTTTGACCTGTGAGTGACCCCTGCGGCCCCAGGGTCACCCCCATGTCCCCCAGGGTCACCCCCTCACCACCTCAGCACAGGCCCCCAGAGTGTCCTTGTCCCCATCCCTGTTCTGTCCCCACTCCTGGACCATCACCACCCTTGTTCATAACCCTGTCCCCATCCTTGTCCCATCCCATCGTCATCCCTATCCTATCCAGTCCGCATTCTGTCCCTGACCCATCCTGTCCCTATTCACATCCCATCCCTGTCCATTCCATTGTGTCCCTATTCTACCCCATCCTGTCCCTGTACCCGTCCTTGTCCCATCCTACCCCTATTCTTTTACCCATCCCATCCCATCCTGTCCCTACACCTAATCCATCCCTATTTGTGTCCCATCCCTGTCTCATCCCATCCCTGCCCCTCCCTGTCCGCCTCCCATCCCCATCCCCGTCCCCATCCCATCCCTGTCCCTGTCCCATCCAAGGCCCCCCATGTCCCGTTCCATGCCAACATGTCTCCTCTGTCCCCAGGTATGATGTGGACTCCAAGAGCCCTGACCTCTCCAAGCATGTACGTGCAGGATCAGCTCTGCTCCCCTGGCCTCCCTGGGATGGGCATCCCCCTGGTAACACCCAGTGTTCCTGATCCTGCAGGATTTCCTGGGCCAGGCATTCTGCACCCTGGGGGAGATTGTGGGCTCAGCCGGCAGCCGCCTGGAGAAGCCCCTGACGTGAGCCCCCCCTTTGCCCCAGTGTCCCTATGCCCCCATGTCCCACCCCAGTGAAGCCCCTGATGTGAGCCCCTCTTGTGCCCCCAGTGTGCCCAGTGCCCCCAGTGTGCCCATGTTCCTCCTAGAGAAGCCCCTGACATGAACCCCCTCATCCCCAGTGTCCCCATGTCCCACCCCCAGAGAAACCCCTAGTGTGAGCCTCCACTGTGGTCCAGTGTCCCCAAGGTTCCCAGGGTCCCCATGTCCCCCCACTGGAGAAACCCCTGATGGTCGCCCCCCTCAGCCCCAGTGTCCCAGAGTGCCCATGTCTCTGCCCCAGGGAAGCCCCCAATGTGAGCCACCTCCCCCACTGATCCCAATGTCCCCATGTCCCCCCCGGGAGAAGCCCCTGACATGAGCCCTCCCTGGTGCCAGTGTCCCCAGTGGTCCCCAAGTCCCTGACATGAGCCCTGCCTGGCTCCCATGTCCCCATGTCCCCCAAGGTCCCTTTTGGTGTGCCCAGGATGGACCCAGACCCCAGAGCTGACAGTGGCATTTTGGGGGGCTGGCTGTTTGTTTGGGGGGGCGGGGTGTGGCTTTTGGCAGGAAAGACATTTTTGGGGTCTGGCTTTTTCTTGGGGTGGTAGATTTTGGAGGGAATGTGGTTTGGAGGGGTCTGGCTTTTAGAGGGGTCTGACGATTTTGGGTGTTGGCTTTTTTGGGGGCAGTTTGTTTTGTGGGAACTGACTTTTTGGGGGGCTGAATGTCTTTTGGGGACAGGCTTTTTTGAGGGGAGGAACAGCTTCTTTTTTGGATGCTGGAATTTGGCAGGGGGCGGGGCTGGTTTTGTTTTTTTTTTTTTGGACACTTCCTTTTTTTGGGAGGGGGGCTTTTTCTTGGGTGGGGATCCTCCCCATGACCCTTCAGCATGCGTCCCTGCAGGATGGGGACAGCCAGCATGCACCCCCGGGGCAGGAGACCCGCCCCGGCCGCCTCCAATGGGTAAGTTTTGGGGTGCCCAGTGCGGGGGGGACACCCCCAGGACACCATGTGTGCCCCTGCCACGCTCACATCCCATCCCGGCAGTGGCATTCCGGGGAAGAAGTGCGGCACCATCATCCTCCTCGCTGAAGAGCTGGGAAACTGCCGGGTGAGCCGCGGCAGGGCAGGGGAGGGAGCATAGCTTGGGGACCCCCCAGTATCGGGGGTGGCTGAGACACACCAGCCCACGCCCCAAGATGAGGGTGATGGCTGACCATCCCCACCCTGTGTCCCTCCTGTCCTGGATCCCTCCTTCCCTCATGGAGCAGCCGCCCCCGCGGGATCCCACCCCTCAGGGGGGTGCAGGGTGGATGACGCCTCCCGATTCCACCCCCCAGGACGTGGCCACACTCCAGTTCTGTGCCAACAAGCTGGATAAGAAGGATTTCTTCGGAAAATCTGACCCGTTCATGGTCTTCTACCGCAGCAATGAAGATGGGACGTGAGCGACCCCCTTTCAAAAACAGTGACCCTGCCACACCCCACGGGAGGGCTCAGCCCCAGCACAGGACACCCCGATGTCCCCATGGGCTGGCATTGGAGGGGGTGTCCAAAAATCCTCACTGCGCTGCGGGGGTGACAGATTGGAGGGTGTTGGGATGGGAGAGTGACCCCCTTGTCCCCCTCTTGTCCTCCCCCCAGTTTCACCATCTGCCACAAGACGGAGGTGGTGCGGAACACGCTGAACCCCGTCTGGGCAGCCTTTGCCATTCCCGTGCGTGCCCTCTGCAATGGGGACCATGACCGGTGAGCGCCAGGGGACTGGGACCCCCTGCATCCCCACTTTGGCCTCAAAGACCTCCTTCCCCTTCTTCCCCCCATCTCTAGAGTCCACTAGGACCCCTGAACCCCCTTCCCCCATCTCTGTCATACCCAGGGACCCCCTGCACTCCCATCTCTGTGGTCCTCTGAGACCCCCTGAGCCCCCTTCCCCCCCATCCATGGTGCCTCAGGACCCCCTGCAGCCCAGTCCCATCTCTATGGTCCTCCAGGACCCCCTTCCACCTGTCCCATCTCTATGGGCCCCCAGAACCCCTTTTTTCTTCTTCCCCCATCTCTCAGGTCCTCTGGGAACCCCTGCACCTCATGTCCCCATCTCTGTGGTCCCCAAAGACCCCCTTCACCCCTTATTCCATCTCCATGGTGCTCCAGGATGCCCTGAAACCCCTTCCCCCGCTCTCTGTGGTACCTCTGGATGCCCAGAACCCCCCTCACTCCATGTCTGTGGTACCCCAGGACCCCTGTCCTTTCTTTCTGTTGTCCCTCAGAATCCCTTCCCCTGTGTCTCTGGTACCCCAGGACCCCCTTTATTCCCTTCCCCCCATCTCTGTGGTCCCAAAGACCCCTGCACACCTCCTTCTCCATCTCTGTTGTACCTCAGGACCCCCTGCAGCTCCTCCACCCTCTGTGTGGCCCCCTGAGAACCCCTTCCCCCACCTCTGTGGCCACCCGAGACCCCCAGAACCCCTTCCCCCGGCTCTGTGGTACCAGCAGCACCCACCCTCCCGGTGTTACCCGCTTCTGCCTCAGTTTACCCATCTGGGCAATGGGCATCACTGCTGCCACCGAGCCATCCCCCCCCCCCCCGCCCCAAACCAGTGTCACGAGCTGTTGTCCTCGCAAACAGCTCCTCACGCCGCTTTGGCCCCGTGTTGGACGTTGCTGTGGCAACGATGGATAAAAATATCCCAACGAGGAGGAGGAGGAAGCAGGAAAAAGCCCACAGAGGCGTCAAAACAAATCCCACAGGGAGTGGGGGGTTGTGTGTGACTGGTCCCCGGGGGAGAGGGGGGGGGGGATGGGATTTGGGGGTGTCGGGGTGTTGGTGACCCTCCCCCCGCCTTGCAGAGCCATCAAGGTGGAGGTGTACGACTGGGACCGTGATGGCAGGTGAGCTGTGTGTGCTCCTGGGGACCCCCCACACCCTGGACCTGCACCCCCCGGGTGATGGGGACCCCCCGAATGGTGGGGAGCCCCCCATCCCTGCGTCCACGGGGAGATGGATCCCCCCCGGGTGATGGGAATCCCCCCTGGCTATTTGGGACTCCCTGGCTGATGGGAAACTTCCTGGGCAATGGGAAATCCCCCATTCCCACCGCCCCCCCCCGAGTGATGGGGATCCCCTGGCTGATGGAGAATCACCGGCCTCACAGCCACGACTTCATCGGGGAGTTCACCACCAGCTACCGGGAGCTGGCACGGGGCCAGAGCCACTTCAACGTGTACGAGGTGAGGGGGGATGGGCACATGGCTGGGGGGTGCTGCACCCCCCGTGGGGGTCACGGTCCCCAGGGTTCCTGTGCTGCATGCCTGTGTGTTGGGGTCCTAACACTGCACCCCTTGGTGGGTACGGTCCCCAGGGTCCCTCTCTCTGCTGCACCTCTGGGCGTCAGGGTCCTTGTGTGGGTGCTACATACCCCAGGGTCCCCATGATGCAATCCTAGGGTGTTGTGGTCCCCAGGGTCCCTCCCAATGCTACACCCTGGCGTGTCATACACCCAAAGGTCCCCCTCCTCCACTCTGAGGTGTCATGGTACCCAGGCTGCTCATGCTGCAGCCATGGAGATTTACAGTCCCCAGGATCCCTGTGCTGCATCCCGGGGTGTTGGGGTCCCCACACTGCACCCTTGGGGTGTTATGGTCCCCAGGGTGCAGCACCCACAGCTGCTCCCTTGAGGGTCCCGGGTCCGCAGCCCCCACCATGGATCTGCAGCTGCACTACAATCCCCAGGGTCCCCACATGCAGCCCTGGGTGTCTCAGCCCACCATGTGCTCCTCAAGGTCCCTCTCTGCGCCTCAGCACGGTGCTCCCACCGCTGCCGCCAGGGCATTCTGTGCCCCCCTGTCCCCCAGGATGTGACAATCCCCCATGCTGCTCCCTGGGGCCTCCCATCCCTGTGAGGAGCAGCCCCCTTCCCTTCCCTCCCATCCCCGCAGGTGGTGAATCCCCGGAAGAAGATGAAGAAGAAGAAGTACCTGAACTCGGGCACAGTGAGGATGGGATGTGCGGAGGGGGGGACACAGGGGGTGTGGGCACTTTCCCCCCTGAACCCCATGTCCCCACAGGTGACCCTGCTGTCCTTCGCTGTGGAGGCCGAGCATACCTTCCTGGACTACATCAGGGGCGGGTGAGCAGGGGGCCCCCAGCACCCCCAGCTGCACCTTTGAGGGTCCCCAACACCCCCAGCTCCTTCCTGGGGGGTACCCAGCACCCTGAGCTGCTCCCTCAAGGGCAGGGAATCCCCAGCATCCCTAGCTGATCCTGTGGGAGTCCCCAGCATCCCCAGCCCCTCCCTCACTGGCAGGGAGGTCCCCAGGACCCACTGTTGCTCCCTTGAGGGGGGGGGGGGGAGAGGGGGGGAGGTTCCTTCTATCCCCAACTCCTCCCTGTGGGGTCCCCAACACCCCCAGTTGCTCCACTTGGGGTCCCCAGCACACCTAGCTCCTCCATTGGGGGTCTCAGCACCCCCATCCAGATGCCTCCTTGAGGGCAGGGGGTCCCCATCACCCACAGCTGCTTATTGGTAGTCCCCAGAACCTGCAGTTGCTCCTTTTGGAAGTCTCCAGCACTCCCAACAGCTCCCTTTGGGGTCCCCAACACCCACAGCTACTCCTTTGTGGAAAGAGGGTCCCCACCATCCCCATCTTCTCTATTTGGGGTCCTCAGCACCCCCACCCAGATGCTCCCTCGTGGGCAGGGGCTCCCCAGCACCCCAAATTGGTCCTTTGGGGGTCCCCAGCACCCCCAGCCACTCCCTTGATTGCAGCATGGTGACACCTCAGTGCAGGGACGCTTGGGGGTGCTCTGAGTTGGGGGATGGGTGCACCAAGTCCAGCCTGTGGCCCCAGGGGTGTCCCCACCCCAAACCCATGGGTCACCCCGTGTCACCCCAAGGCCATTTTTCCCCCCCAGGACCCAACTCAACTTCACAGTGGCCATCGACTTCACGGCATCCAATGGTGAGTGGGGGCTGTGTCCCCCCAGGGGATTTATTTGGGGCAGTTGTAACCAGTTTGGCGTCATGGTGGTGTTATCCTTGTCACCAGTTTGGGGCCATGGTGGTGTTGTCCTTGTAACTGTTTTGGGGACATGGTCATGTCTCCCTTGTCACTGGGTTGGGGTCATGATGGCATTGTCCTTGTTGTGGGTTTGGGGCCATGGCAGTGTTATTTTTGTCACTGTGTTGGTACTATGGTGGTGTCATACTTGTCACCAGCTGTCACTGGATTGGGGATTTGGTGGCACCATCATTGTCATTGAATTTGGGACAGAGTGGTGTCATTCTTGTCACTGGGTGGGGGTCATAGCAGTGTCATCTTTGTCACTTTGTTGGGGACAGAGTGTCATCCTTGTCTCTGTGTTGGTTTCATGGTGGTGTCATCCTTGTCACCAGTTGTGATCCCCAGGGTGGGGATGTGGTAGCATTTGGGGACATGGTGGGATTATCCTTGTCCTTGTCACTGTGTTGGAGAGATGGTGTCATCCTTGTCACTGGGTTGGGGCCATAGTAGTGCCATGGTTGTGGGGATGCTGGGGATGTTTTGGGGGTGCTGGGGGGATTTTGAGGGTTCTGGGGGGGGCTATGGGGGTGCTGGGGGGTGCTGAGCCCCATGCCTGTGCAGGGAACCCCTCGCAGCCCACGTCCCTGCACTACCTGAGCCCCTTCCAGCTGAATGCCTACAGCCTGGCACTGCGGGCTGTGGGGGACATCATCCAGGACTACGACAGTGACAAGATGTTCCCAGCCCTTGGCTTTGGTGCCAAGGTCCCCCCGGATGGGCACGTGTCCCACGAGTTCCCACTGGTGAGGGGCCAAGGAGGGACAGGACTGCGGATGAAGGGTGGTGTCCTTGTCACCCAGTTGGGGACATGGTGGGCTAATCTTGTCACATTGTTTGGGACATGGAGGTATCATCCTCTTCCTTGGGTTGGGGCCATGGTGGTGTCGTCCTCGTCACTAGTTTGGGGCCATGGCGGTGTTGTCCTTGTCACCAGATTAGGAAGGGGCATAGTGGTTGTCCTTGTCAGCAGTTTGGGGTCACAGTGGTCTCATCCTTGATCACCAAGTTGGGTAAATGGTGTGTTTGGGTTGGATTTGGATTGGGGATATGGTGGTGTCATCCTTGTCCTTGGGTTGGGAACATAGTGGCATCATCAGTTTGTCACTGTTTTGGGGTCATGGCAATGCCATCCTTGTCACATTATTTGGGACATGGTGGTATCATTCTTGTCACAGGGTCGGGGACACGGTGGTATTATCCTTGTCACCGTATTGGGGATATGGTGGTGTCATCCTTGTCACTGGGTTGGGGCCGTGGCAGTGTCATCCTTGTCACCAGATTAGGGACATGGTATTGTCTTTGTCACCGGGCTGGGGACGTGGTAGCATCATCCTCGTCACCAGGTTGAGAATGTGGTGGTGTGGTCTTTGTCACTGTGCTGGGCATGTGGTGGTGTTGTCCTTGTCACCAGTTCTCACTGTATTGGGGACATGGTGTCATTATTCTTGTCCCTGGGTTGGGGATGTGGTGGCATTTTCCTTGTCACTGGGTTGGGGCCATGGCAGTGTCATCTTTGACCCTGAGATGGGAACATGGTGGTGGTCTCCCTTGCCACCACATTGCGGACATGGTGGGATCATCCTTGTTAGCATTTGGGCGCTATGGCAGTGCCATCCTTGTCTGTGCGTGGGGTCTGTGGTGTCACCCTGTCCATGGCTGGGGGCTGTGGTGTCACCGTGGTCCTGGTGACCCTGCGGCAGAATGGGGATGCATCAAACCCAGCGTGCCGCGGCATTGCGGGGGTGCTGGAGGCATATCAGCGCAGTCTGCGCCGCGTCCAGCTCTACGGCCCCACCAACTTCGCCCCTGTCGTCAACCACGTTGCCCGGTAAGAGGGGCCCCATGCCCTGGGGTGGGGTCCCTGTGCCCTCTGGCGTCACACAGGGTCCCCCCAGCTCGGCGGCCACGGTGCTGGACGGGTCCCAGTATTTTGTCCTCCTCATCATCACTGATGGTGTCATCTCTGACATGGCCCAGACCAAGGAGGCTATCGTCAATGTGAGACCCCTGTGGTGGTGCTGGGGCAGGTGGTGGCACCCCTGGTGCTGGTGGGGGGAGCTGTAAGCCTTGGGTGACGGGGGCAGTGGGGAGGGATTGGGACCCTTGGTGGGGTAGGAAAGGTTGGGGACCCCTGGGTGCTGGGGGGTTGAGGAGGGGCTGGAACCCTTAGCGGGTGGGAAGGGGCTTGGACCCCTGGGTTCTGAGGGGTTGGGGGTGGCTGGGACCCTTTGGGTGATGGGGTGGGTGAGGAGGAGCTGGGACCCTGAAGCTGGATGGGGGGGGTGGGTTGGGACCCTTGCTTGCTGGAGGGATGGAGAAGGGGCTGGGAGCCCTGGGTGCTGGGGGAGGGTGTGGACCCCTTGGTGTTGGAGGCAGTGAGGAGGGACTGGGAGGTGGGAAAGGACTCCTGGGGTCAAGAAGGGGCTGGGACCACAGCGTTTGGCGTGTAGGGGTGTCTAGGACCCCTGGGTGCTGCAAGGAAGCTGGGGAGTTCCTGGGACCCCCCCAGTGCCGGTGGGGAGAGGTCTGAGACCCTTGAGTGATGAGGGGTGCTGAGGGACTGGAATCCTTGGGGGAGGGGGTGTTGGCACCCCTGGGTGCTGTGGTGGGGGAGCGGCTCATTTGGTGGTAGCATCATTAAATTTTGTGAGACTCCCTTCACCCCCCGGCTCCCTCAGGCTGCCAAATTGCCCATGTCCATCATCATCGTGGGGGTCGGCCAGGCCGAGTTCGATGGTAAGATATGGGGGCTGGGGGAACTAGGGGAAGGCTGGGGGGGTGGGGGGGGTCCCTTGGCCACTGGAGCTATGAGTTGAATGTGTCAGCATATGAATGGGCTCAGCACGCCCCAGCGAGGGGACTTGGGGGTTCTGGGTGTGGGGTTGGGAGGGACATAATAAGATCCCACCCTGAAGTGGGGAGCACTGCTGTGCTGCTGACCTCCCCCCTGCATCTCCCCCAGCCATGGTGGAGCTGGATGGGGATGACATCCGCATCTCTTCCCGTGGCAAAGTGGCCGAGCGTGACATCGTCCAGGTACCGACCGACCTCACCAATGAGAGATTTGGGGACCTAGCAGGGTGGTGGTGGGGGGTGCCCTGGGGACCTCAAATCAGCCCCGTTACTCCTGGGGTGCACTGGGTGGGACTGGTGTGGAGGGATGACAAGGTGGACTGGGATTTGGGCAGCACTGGGATTTGGGGGGCACTGGGACATGAGGGGGATGCTCTGGGACAATGGGATGCAATGGGTTTGGGATGCACTTGGATGGGGGAATGCACTGGGATTTGGGGGTGCACAGGGACATGATGGGGGGGCTTCACTGGAAAAAGAGGGTGCACTGAGATTTGGGATGTACCTTGGAATGGGGGTGCAGTGAGACATGGTGGTGTATTAGGATATGGGGGGGCACTTCAGCATGAAGGGGGTTGGTACTGGGAAATGGGGGGGCCGCTGGGATGTGGGGGCCACTGGGACATGGAGGGGCAAGTACTGGGATATGGGGTTGCACTGGGACACGAAGAGGGGGTGTACTAAGACTTGGGGGGGGGGCTGTGCTGCGAAAAAAGGGTGCAATGAGACTTAGCATGTTCCTGGATGTGGGGAGGAGCCTGGGACCTTAGGAGGCACTGGGACATGGGGGAACATTGGGATATGGTGGGGGGGCCACTGGGATATGGGATGTACCTGGATGGGGGGGCACTGGGACATGAAGGAGGAGTGTATTGGGGAAGGGGGGATGCACTGGGGAATGAGGGGGGCACTGGGATGTGGGGGGCACTGGGACATGAGGAGGGTGTGCTGGCAAATGAAGGGGGCACTGGGGTATTGGGATGGACCTGGATGTGGGGGGCAGTGGGACATGGGGGTGTACTGGGAAATGGGGGGGGGGCACTGGGATGTGGGGGCTATGGGAAAGGGGAGGCGCAGGGATATGGAGGGACATTGGGGCTTAGGATGCACCTGGATGTGAGAGGCACTGGGACATCAGGAATGGGGAGGGGACACTGGAGCTGCCGTGTGTGAGACACAAGGTTCCGGGGGCTTCCCGGCCCTGGACCCCCTCAACTGCTCTGCCCCCTTGTGCTCCCCCAGTTTGTTCCATTTCGTGACTACATGTCGGGGGGCCCCGGCGCGGGGCTGAGCATGGCAGGGTTGGCACGGGAGGTCCTAGCCGAGATTCCTGACCAACTCCTCTCTTACATGAAGGCACGGGGCATCAAACCCCCCCCTGTCCCTCCCATACCCCCTGAAACCCCCCCACCCTGACTGCCCACCCCCGACACGCCATGTCCCCTCACCCTACCCCAGGACCCTCTATCCAGGGATCAAAGGCAGCCATACTCTGCCAGGGACTTGGGACCATAGGTCCCTCTCCTCCCCTCCACAACCTCGGGGTCCCCCCCAATCTGGGGTCCCCTCCCCAATCCGGGTTCCCACCACCACCCCCATAAAACAGCTTTTGGGTTTCCCAGGGGGATTGGGATGGTGTTGCCTGAGCATCCTTGGCCATGGGACCCCCCCCAATATCCATCCAGGACTGTCCTGCCCACCCCCCAAAAAGGGGCAGGGGGTCTTCACCCTCCTGACCAGAAAGCCGGGGTGCGCAGGAGCCTCCCCCAAATGTGGAGTGCCCCCCCCCAGGGTGATGCATGACCCCTTCTCACCCCACCAGCTCCCCCAAATCCATAGACCCCCCTCCATTTTCTGGGCTGATCCCAGTGGGGTCCCCGGTGTTTTTTGTGTTCCCCCTTGCCGTGTCGCGTGTCCATGTGGGTTTGTATTGAGTTGCCTTAAATCGCAATAAATGATTGTGGCTTTAATTACAGCCTCCTCCCCCGGGACTCCCCAGCATCTCCCCTAAAAGGGACCCCCCCCCCCCGTGTGTGACCCTCCGACTCCCCCAGCTCTGACCCCTCCCCATCTGTGTCTGCCCCACCACGCTGTGACCCCCCACCCGCTGTGTCACCCCCACAACCTGTGCTCCCCCCAGCTGTGTGTGACACCCCAGCTCTGACCCCTCCCCAGCTGTGTGACCCCACACACACTGTGTGAAGCCCCCCAAAGGTATGACCTCCCTGGCTGTGTGTGACCCTCCCCCCAGCTGTGACACCCCCCAACTGTGTGATGGCCTCCATGTCTGATATCCCCTGGCTGTGTGTGATGCCCCCACACGGTGTGACCCCCCGGGCTTTAGCATCCCCCCCCAGCTCTGATCCCCCACCAGCTGTATGACCCCCCTCCCCCCACTGTGTGACTGTGTGTGACCCCTCCAACTGTGTGACACCCCCCCCCCCCCCCGTGTGACTCCCAAAATTGCAAATACACAGAAACCACCTGGGGTGCGGGAGGGTTGGGTTATTTACAGGACTCTGCCCCCCTGCACCCCAAAACTGCTTGAACGGGGCCCTGAGAGGCCGGGGGGCTCACAGAGACACCACACCCCAACTGAGGGGGGCATAAAGCCCCTGAAACCCAAGTTGGGGGGGTTACAGGGACCCCACATCCCACTGGGGGATTCACAAAGTATCCACACCCCAGTTAGGGGGGTCACAAAGCCCTCACACTCCACTTTCAAGGGGTAACAAAGCACCCCCCAACTGTGTCTGGGGGCGTCTCACAAAGCCCCCAACTGTGGATATACTCACAGCACTCTTAGCCAGCCAGGCTCATAGTTCAGTGCCTTAGAAAGCCCAGAGCTGCCTAGATAGACTGCACGGGCGATCTGGCACTTCCGTAGCTCCAAAAGGGGCAAGTGGTAGCTGCACAGCTAATACCAAGAGCAGAAACAAAGAGGTAGAAATGTAGCCCTCGCTCTGTGCTTTAATCCTGCCCGGAGATTGCGCTCGGTCCGAGACAGAGACACACGAGCTGGCAGCAGAGGGGGCAGCAGAGCCAGGCCCACTCCGTGCTCTGTCTTTTATTCAGGGAAGGGGAAGGGGAGAACTGGGGGCGGACCGGGGGTAACCGGCCTATCAAACTCTGCTCCGGAGAGTCTGAGTTACTTTCGGTTTTACCCGCGCTTAGAACAAAGGGCATTCAGAGCACAGGGCAGGGGCAGGTCCCGGGAGGGGCAAGGGCAGCTCCCTCGGGCAGGCAGCAACACCCAACCCCAACTGCGGGGGGTCACAAAGTGCCTACGCTCCAACTTGAGGGCGTTATAAAACCCCTGCACCCAAACTGAGGGGATCACAGACACCCCACATCCCAGCTGGGTGAGGTTGCAAAATGCTCACCCCCCAGTTTGGGGCTCACAAAACCGCTGCACTCCAATGGGGGGATGAAAAAGCTTCCTCCCCCCCTGGCTGCAAGGTGGGGGTTGGTTTAGGTCCCCCTCTCCCAGCAAAGAAGTGGCTTTCCAGTATAAGGAGACCAAACCTATCTGGGGGTACTGGGAGGGAAACCCCATGATGGGGTGTCTGCTCTCAACCCCCCTTCCTGCACCCCTTCAGGCTGCAGGGGCCCTCCAGACCCCCAAATGGCTTCAAGATTCCATTCTTTATTGCTGCATTTCCTTCGGCCAAGGTCAGCCCCGGGGAAAAGGGGAACAGATACCGAGGGGGCACAGACCCGAACTGGCACACCAAACACGCGGGACCTCCCCTAAATTGGGCAGTGGAGTGGCATCATGTTGCTGTGGAGAAGGAAAAGACGGGGAAAGCTCCTGAGCCCTCCCCACAGCAGGGCTGACACCACGGGGGTCATCTTTCCCCTGGAGGCTGTTAGGGGTTGTCCCCTGAAATAAAACACTCCAAGTAAAGTGAGAGGAGGGGCAGATGAAACCCTGCATGTATGCCCCCCTACACAAGAGTAGGGAGAGAGTCCTTGACTGTTTGGGGGGCTTTGCCAGTTTGGAGGGGTCCCTGACTGTTTGTGGGGGTTCCTGACTGTTTGGGAAGGTCCTTGCCTATTTGGGAGGACCCACTGGGGCGAGGGGGGGTCCAGAAAGGCATCTCCAGAGGCTGCTACTCCAGGAGATCGTGACGAGCGATGGAATTGTCACACACTGGGGTCCCTCCACATTTATCCATTGGGCCTGCCCCAAACACTCACCACTTTCGAATCATTGTGGAATAAACCCTTGGGTTAGGGTTAGGGTTGGGGGTTAGAGTTGGGGGTCTGGGTTAGGATAAGGCTTATGGTTGGGGGTCAGGATTAGGATTAGGATTGGGGGTGAGGGTTGGAGGTTAGGATTAGGGTAAAGGTTAGGGTTAGTTTTTCACTCCGTTTTCTGTCTAGAGCATACCCAGAAATGTCCCATTGGGGGGGGGAGGTCCTCCTTTCCTACAGTCACTGCCATACCGGGACCAGACACGGATCGGGGGTGGGATGTGTGCTGGAGCAAGCTCCGCAGTCAACCCCTTCCCCCTGAAAAACAGGGCAGAATCTGGAAATCTCTCCTCAAAGTCATCTCTGCTCTTGCACTGCTGAAAGCCGAACCTGTGTTCGTCTCAGCCAAGAATCTAAGAGCCCCAGCACAGTGGCGCCATAAAGCCCTGCCCCACTCCATCACCCGCCGGTAGCCCCGGGCCCCCTCACGGCCCTTGGCGCGCTGCCTCCCCCGACCGGGCCGCACCTGTGGCCGGGGCTGTGCCCGTGTGCGGCCCTGCGAGCGCTGCAATTCCCCGCGCTGAGCGGGGCCAGCACGCTGCTCGCCTCGACAGTCGAAAAGGACTTTGCATAGCCGCCCCCCTGGCCGGCCCTCCGACTCCGCTTTCGGCCCCAAGCAAAGCCCACCCTGCCCCCGGGCCCCGCGGCACCGCCCCCGCGACCCGCCCCTGTCCTCCTAGCCCATTTGGATTGGCCGCTCGCCCGCCGCCGTAGGCGTTCCCTCTGGCAACGGGACGAGCGGCGGCGCCTGCGGAGCCACGCGAAGCTCTCCGCGCTGGGCCGGTGCGGGGTCCGCTCCTCGCTTCAGCCGCGTCCCGTTTGGCGGCTGCAAGGCCGCGGGGATGAGGACGGAGGGAGGGGGGCGTAACGGGGGAGGGGCTTTCCATATACCCGGGACAGCGGCCTTTGAGGGTCCCTCCACCTCCGCGGGGGCTTTTGGGGGACGCGGGAGGGACCAGTAGGGGCGGAGCAGAGCCTACAAATAGAGGGGGGAGATTTGCGGGTGGGGGACACAGGGACGCCTCAGAAAGCCTCTCAAATTATCCCTTTGCGCTCCCCATACAGGCCTCATTCACCCTTAAAATGGTTTCAAAGTGCCCCAAATCTTGTCCACGGGTGGGGGGGCTGGCAGGGGCATCAGGACACACCTGTGTCCCAGCAGCTGCGTGCCCAGCCAGGACATGGGGCTGGGGCTGCTCCCAAAGTTCCCCCGCTCCAATGACACAGCCGGACATGGACATGGGCTGGGGGGGAGAGGGGCACAGGGCGGGGGGGCTGGATCAGGCTTTACTGTCCACCTGCATGCCATGAGTGAGTACAAAATCTACCTGCATCCTCTGCAGCATGCCATCCTGGAGCAGAGCCATTCCCAAAGGAAATCATGAGCCCATGGCAAGCCACTGCCAGAGCAGGATCCTGGCAGGGCCTGTGGAAGCCAAGAGAGAGGAGCCCACCTGGAGCAGGTTCCTGCCAGGATTAATGATGCCATGGGTTCCCACCAGGGTCTCGTTGCTTCCAAAAGGCCCCACAGTGTCACTATGGCTCCTCGGTTCCACCAGGTTTCATTCATAGTGTCACAGTGGTGCCCAGAGTCCCATCAGCTTCCCTAGCATCCCCACGGTCTCCAGGCTTCCCCGAGCTTCTGTGGTGTCACAGTGGAGCCAGGGTTCCATCAGCTTCCATAGCGTCACCACGGTCTCCAGGGCTCCCTGAGCTTCTGTGCTGGTGTCACAGCGGAGCCAGGGTTCCGTGTAGGTCTCCAGCATCACAAAGGCTCTCCTGGGAGCCACGGGTCACAAAGCACCGTGGGTTCAGTCAGCCCCGCAGTGTCCGAGTGGGCCCGTGGCTTTGGGAGCGGGTGGCTGGGCATTGCTGCTCCCCGTGCTGGTTTGGCCAAATTTAGTAATATATCCTCTGAGAAAAGGCAGGTTACAAACCACCCCTCCCCCACCAGGTTCGGGAAAAAAACTTTTTCCTTTTTCCTCAAAGGAAAGTGAAAGAGATAAAAACTATTTATTTAACAAATACACAGGAAAAAAAATACTAATGCTAAAAAATGAAACCTCTCGCTGTAGAGAGAAAACCTGGGAAAATTTCAGAGTCCTTTCGTAGTCTCTCTCTCTCCCCCTCCTTGGAGCTGGGATGGGGTGGTGGCCCCACCTCCAGGGCCAAGGTCTCAGTGGAAATGCCTCCCGATGTATTCTGATGTTGAAACAGTCCAGCAGAGAAGAAGGGGAAAAAAAAGAAGTCCCAGGAAAACAGAAGTTCAACTCAGTCTCTCTCCAGAGAAAAAGAAAGCAGAAAACTGGCTGGAAAGCAAGCTGCTTCCTCCCACTCCCGCCGCTGCAGAAGCAGACAGGTTTTGTCTCTGTGCCCTCGGAACATGAAAACAAACTGCTTTGAAAAAGTACACTTTTCTCTCTCTCCTCTCAGGCTCAATTTAAAGCATAGAAAGGCATATATACTAATTTCTGGGCATAGTGCAGCAATAGGGAATACAACATCGTCACCCCAAGACAACAGGAGAAGCAGCAGGGACAGCGTGCGGACAGTGCCATGGCCACTTCTCGTGTCTCTGTGCCTGGCACAGCTGTGGTTTGTAACACCGGCTCTGGCTCCTTAGGTGTGCGGGTGACAGTCACGGCCTGGAGCACGGCTGCTCGAGGGGGATGCCCTGGGGCACGAGGACAGCAGGGATTTGTTCCCCACACGCTGCAGCTCCCTGTGGCAGGTGAGACCCAGCCCCTGTGCAAAGCCAGCCCTCTCCGAGAAACCACCAGGGCCGTGCAGTCCCGCAGCTCCCTGCAAGGCCCAGCTTTGGCATCTTCGAGGCCCAAAGGCCAGTGCCAGACAGTTTGCCCCTGACATTTCTGTCTAGAGCTGAGCCAGAAATGTCCCATTGGGGGGTGCCCCTTTCCTGTCACAGTCACTGCCATCCCAAGAGCAGATCTGGGGTGGGGGTTGGGGGGGAAGGTGGGCGGGAGCAAGCTCTGCAGTAAACTGCCGCCCTGCAATAGAGGGCAGAATCTGAAAGTCTCTCCTCGAGGCCATCTCCGCTCTTGCACTGCTTAAAAGCCCAAAGGTGCACTTCATGTCAGCCGGGAAGCCGAGCCCCGGCACAGTGGCGCCATAAAGCCCTGCCCCACTCCAACACCCGCCGGTAGCCCCGGGCCCCCTCACGCCCGGCCCGGCCCTTGGCGCGCTGCCTTCCCCCGACCGGGCCGCACCTGTGGCCGGGGCTGTGCCCGTGTGCGGCCCTGCGAGCGCTGCAATTCCCCGCGCTGAGCGGGGCCAGCACGCTGCTCGCATTGACAGTCGAAAAGGACTTTGCATGGCCGCCCCCCTTTGGCCCTCCGACCCTGCTTTCGGCCCCAAGCAAAGCCCACCCTGCTCCCGGGCCCCGCGGCACCGCCACCCCCGCCAGCCCCTCTTCTCCTTGCCATCTTTGGATTCGCTGCTGACATGCCATAATTGGCGTTTGTTCTGGCAGCAGCACTGGCCAGTGGTGCCTCTGGAGCCTCAGGAACCCCCCCATGCTGGGCTGGCACAGGGTCCCCTCTTCTCCATGGCCTTGTGTCATTTGGTGGTTGCCAGCCTGTGGGGACAGGTCAGGATCAAGTGTCAGGGTCAGGGGTCAGGGTTAGGAGTCGGCGTTAGGGTTAGGGTTAGGGGTCATTGTTAGGCTGAGGGTGAAATTTAGGGTTGGGGTTAGGGGTTAGGGGAATCAGCCAGATGAGCAACAATCAGTAGTTTTATTATGTGCCAGTGTAGTCTTTTACTCTCGCAGATCCCAAAAAGCTTAAAACATCCAGCAGCTGCTTCCTTGCAACAAGCCCTGTAGCAGGGGGGGGTCCCGGGAGCAGGGGAATCCAGCCAGAGTCACGATACGAACACCGATACGATTTGAGCATCGTGCTCCAGTTTTATTGTTCAGTTACACCAAGTTATACTTTTTCCAAAGTTCACGCCCCTTTCCCATGAGAAAGCCTCTAAGCAACAGGGGAGCTGACCAGTGTATACCTTTTCCCAAGGCTGTTCAAGGCTGCCAGCTAGCAGGTGCCTTGCAAGCCTGTTTTCAGCCTGAGGCCCCGTCAGGGGTACTTCTGCAACAGCCCTGGGATGCCCAAGCCCTCCTGGGGTATCCTATATTCCACAAGGAATCCCTCTACACATCCCCCGTTTTCTTTTTGGGCAACCCAGGTCTGGTCGATGATTTTTTGCAGCCCCCCTTTAAGGCAAAAAAAATACACCCAAGCATTATTAAACCTAAAATAACTACAAATAGCAATTGGCAGCCTTCTACTACCAAGGTACGCAACCATCTGGTGATACCCAGATCCTTAAGCCAATCTCCAATAGGGTCATCTGTCTCCCGCAAGTTGTGCAGGTCCCTCTGGAGGTCAGAGAGGTGCTTGTGAATTGGGACAGAGGGTCAGAAAGATTCATACAGCACATACCCTGGAACTCTTCACAGCTGTGGCCATGAGCTAGTAGTAGAAAATCAATGGCTGCTCGATCTTGTAATATTGTATGTCTAACACTAGTAACATCTACGCTTAACTCATCAAGCATCTGCGAAGTTATGTTTAACTTATCCCTCTCCCAGCAAGCAAATTTATGCAAAATAGCGTGAACCCTGGCTGCTGAAGCACCAGGTACAAACATAGATGCTAGCCAAATTGACTGCCTTCACTCTATCTAAATGGGTGGACAGCTGATTGAAAATGTCCACTAATGCTCCTGTCTCAAGACAGTCAAAAACAATTTCTCACTCTACCTCTGTGTTTGGTGCTAGACCCAAAAATTTATGCAACTCTCCTTCTTAGTTTTGCCTTTGGAGAGGGTTCCCCAACACCCACCACAAGTCACTAGCAACCACCCAGGGCAGCTGTTCCATTCGCCCAGGGTCTCGCTACTTCTCCTGCTATGGAGAGTGGTGGATCTGGCAAGTCCTCAGCTCCCTCACTCAGCCACGTCTGCAGCCTCTCCCAAGGCTTCTCGGGACGGAGGTCCCAGAGTTCCAGCTGTTGAAGTAGTGGCGCCACTTTCCTCAGGAGCTGATGCTGACTGCGCCTTCTCGCTTCGGGGTCCTGTATGCGTCACACGGCACCACTTGCTGGGCACCCCTCTGGTCAGTGCTGCAGCGATGACTTGTCCCTGTTGTCGCAGGACATTCTGCAGTGTTGCAGTAAAAGCAGCTGTTTGAGATGACTGTTCTGCATGGGTAGCACGTACGAGCATCTCGTCTACACCTGCTCCTTGGGGCAGCATGGCAAGAATTGTCTTAGTTTGCCTATTAGCATTTTCAAATGCAAGTATTTGGAACATTTGCTCTTGGAGCTCTTCAGAGAGCTCAGTTGCATCCTTTAAGGCCGCTGACAAACAGTCGATGAACTGACCATATGGCTCTGACAGCCCCTGTCGGACTCCTGCATACGGGGGAGACTTCTTCATTTCAGGTACTGACAACAAGGCTTTGTGGGCAAGAGTCTGTGACAGCTGATGAATGACTACGGGCATGGTCAGCTGTGTTACTGGCGCCCCGTAAGCTCCGCTCCCAGTTAGCATGTCAGCTTGGAGTGCATAACATCCTGCCTTGCCGAGTCCAGCAACTCTCGCAGTGAGTGGACGGGTGCTGCTGTGCCTTTAATCAGTTTTCTCGCGGCCAGCCCGAAGAACTGTGCTACCCCGGACTCCACTCTGGTCTCTGGCTGCTGCTCCATAAGACCCCCGTCTGTTTCTTTCCCAGAGCTGCTACTCTCTAAAGCCTCTATGGCGGCCCCAGCCGCAGCCACTGTCCTCTCTGTTTTCATCTCTGCGAGAGTGCCAGTTACTGCCCTCCAGGTTAAGCCGAGAGCTTTAGCTTCTTTAGCTTCCTTTCCTCCCTCAATCGTGGACAGCCACAATTTATATCCAACTTCCCCCCACGCTTCGGTTGAAAATAAAAGCGAAGTGTAACTTAATAATGCATGTTCCTGGGCCCACGTAACGAGGGCTTTCAGATCTTGATCTTTCACAATCTCGCCTCTCATAGAGAGAATATTAGCTAGGAGTTGAGGTCCTGCCCCATAGTCCATAGCTTCTTGGGGTACCCGCTCGGCCGCGCGAAAATACGGTCTCCGGCCACTCGGCTTTGAGGTTTAGCCCCCGGCTTTACTCAGCTTTGGGACTTATCCTCCAGCTTTCTATTCTGCTTTGAGACCGGGCCCCCGGCTTTACTCGGCTTTGGGGCCACCCGCTCTGGTTCCCCTGGCTCCGCCGCACCGATACGATGAAATTCGGAGTCTTACTGCGTTTAAGCGAATCTGCATGAAGCAAAACTCACTCGGGCCCCAGATTGGGTGCCACGTGTAGCAGGGAGGGGTCCCGGGAGCAGGGGAATCCAGCCAGAGTCACGATACGAACACCGATACGATTTGAGCATTGTGCTCCAGTTTTATTGTTCGGTTACACCAAGTTATACTTTTTTCCAAAGTTTACACCCCTTTCCCATGAGAAAGCCTCTAAGCAGCAGGGGAGCTGACCAGTGTATACCTTTTCCCAAGGCTGTTCAAGGCTGCCAGCTAGCAGGTGCCTTGCAAGCCTGTTTTCAGCCTGAGGCCCCGTCAGGGGTACTTCTGCAACAGCCCTGGGATGCCCAAGCCCTCCTGGGGTATCCTATATTCCACAAGGAATCCCTCTACAAAGCCCCACAGCCAAAAGCGAGGCCTGGCCTTCACTTTCCCCTTACAGCCTACAAACTCTGCCAGACATACGGGTGACTCTCACTTTCCGTCTCAGCACATGCTCTCAGTGTCGCAGAGTCCTCAGCGAAACCAAACAGCGGTTCCACTTCAAACCGCTAAATGTGCCAGGACAGAAAGCTTTCACTGACCTTACCTTGCCTTTTCCTTGCAGCCTTTCCTCTTCAGAGCACGCACTGAAGCTATGCACTTTGCTTCTCAGCTGAGTGTATTGTCACATTGCCAGAGTCCCATACATCCATCTCCTTCTTGCCCAGACAAACTGCTTCTGTCGAAACATGCCGATGCTACGTGCTTTCCTTCTCAGCTATTCGCACCGTCACATTCTGTGTCCCGCTTGCAGTCTGAATCTAAACCCAGAAGTTTCTGGCACATCTCGCATGCACAGATGTGCGAGGAGGAAAAAATTGCTCTGACCTTGCCACTTATGCTCGAAAATGTCCATTGACTCTGCAATGAAATGACAGCTTTCTTTGCTTTACATCCTGCAAACTTCACACTCACACAAACACACATGCGCATGCACACACACACACTGGAGCTATGTGCTTCCTTTCCTTCTCAGCTGAACTCACCCATCCCCCACCTTGGCTTTCTCTACTGCTTTGCTCTTGGCCTTGCCACGCATGGACTGCTCCTTTTAGGACACCCACTGTGTTGCCTATCCCTCCCTTACATCTCCTCTTCTTTCCTATCCAACTTTGCATTTCCTTGCCTGTTCTGATCATTCTTTTCCTTTGCCTACCTGACCCATCCATGTCCTTCCCTTGCCCTTCCTGCCAATCCAGTTCCTTTCATTGACTTGCTCACCTATCCCTCACCTTGACTTCCCTATCACTATTATCCTGGCCTTGTTGTGCATGGAATATTTTTCCTAGGACACCCATTGCCTTGTCTACCCCACCCTTGCGTTTCTTTGCCTTACCTTTAATATGCAGACTTACATTTCCTTGCCTTTCTTGTCCCTTCCTTTACTTTGCCTTGCTTCCCCACACCTTGCATTGCCTTCCTGTACCCTCTGTAGCCTTCCCTTGGCCTTCCTTCCCTCCACTGCCTTGCATTGACTTGCTCACACATCCCCCACTTAACTTGCCTTCCCATTTGTCCAGTTCCAGCCTTTCATTTCCTTCTCCTTCTAGGACTCTCATTGCCTTGCCTGTCTCTCCCCTGTCTTGCCTTGCAAAGCCACCGCTTGCCTTGCTTTGCCCTTGAAGGCATTCCTTGCCTTGCATTACATTGCTCACCTCTCCTCCACCTGGAATTCAAGACTCCTCTTTTTGTGGAATTTCTTCAGCTTGCCTTGCCCTGCCTGCTCCTGCTAGGACTCTCAAGGCCTTCACATACCTCCAGTGTTTCAGGAGCATGTGAGGGGAAGCCCAGAGGAGGTGACGTACAAGCACACCTGTCTGTCCTGGCAGCTTTTTTTTGGGACCAATCCTTGCATGTCTGGAATTTTGGAAAAGCAATCCATAGTTTGCACTTGGGCTCCAGGACCAGAATGAGAGTTCTTTTGCATACAAAGGAAAGCAGGGAGCACGAGTCTTTGAGGTGCAGAGGAGACATGACCCACGCAGGATCAAGGCCACACAGAGCAGTTGGTCCTGGCCACTTTTGTGTACCAGCAGTCCTTCAATGTACTTCTCACCTGCCTTGCCTTGCCTTGCCTTGCCTTGCCTTGGCAACACAACAGTTTCCTTGCCTTGCCCTGCTAGCTCTCTGGAGCCTTGCATTCCTTTGCACGGCCATGCCCCGCCCTTGACCTGCCTACTGCTTTCCTCCAGGGCCTTGGCTTGCCGAGCCCTTCCTGTTTCTGCCTGGCCTTCCCATCAGTGGACTTTCCTTCCTACGGCCAGCCTTGCCTCTAACTTCTGGGCCTTCTCTTGCCTACCACTGCGTTTGCTTTCCCCTCACTGCTCTGGCCTTGCTTACCTCTCCCTTAACTTGCCCACAATTGCCTGCACTTGGTTTGCAGCGCCTTGCCTGCATGGAAGGCAAGGCCAAGAGTGGTAGGCAGGGCAAAGCAAAGCCAGCAAGTTGTAGGTAGTGCGAGGCAAGGCAGACGTAGGCAAAGGAAGCAGAGCAAGGGTAGCTTAAGAAGAACTAGACAAGGTACTGAAGGCAAGGCAAGGCCAAGAGACTCGGAGTGCCTTTCCTTGCGAAGGCAAGGACATCGTGCCAGTGTTGCTGGAGCAGATGTTAAGGTACCATGGGGAGGAATAGTCCAGCAAGACATTTCTCTCCTGGCCCCTTCCGTGTAGGGGCAATTGTTGGACATATTCAATCCTGGAGGTGGATCAGTGGCTGGATGTGTTGTATTTTGGAGGAGGGGATGCCGTTTCTTTGGAGATGGGCTTGTAGTTGCTCTCTTTGGCAAGGAAAGCAGGTTTGGATGTGCACATCAGGTGCTCTTAGGGATTTTAAAGGCTTTTCCCAAGAGGCAGAGCTCTCTCTGGCTTAGAGCTGTTGAGCTGTCCGTGGGAATGCAAAGGCCAAGCTCGTGAGCCTTTTGTCCTGGTGCCTTTAGTGTGTGAGCAGTGCCTGGTGCCGTTGTCTTTGGATCCTGACTCTGGCAGAGGAAAGGCTTTGGGTGGTGCCTAGAGCTGAGAAGGAAAGTGCCGAGAGCAGCGTGTGTGCTGCTGGTTTGAGGGCTGCAGTTGAAGTTGTAGGCAGCAAGAGCTTTCTCAGCTGGCCCTTTTGTGAGCTCTGCTTTTGCCAGATGGCTTCAAGTTGGTGGCGGGACTCTGGGAGAGGGAAAAGATTTGTTAGGGCAAAGGAGTTCATCTTGCTCTTGGAGTGTGGGTGCAAAGAAGAGTCTGCACTTGGAAGGGGAAGATTAGGGAAATCTTTTTGTCCTGACACTGATGCCTTAAATTGCCACCTAAAAAACAGAGACTAGAAAGGAATAAGGGAATAAAGGTAGGCATTTATTCGAAGGGCCTTCAAAAGTACGCCCTGGGGAGTCCAGAGGCTGCTGCCGAGATGGACCCCAAGATGGATGGCAGGTATCGAGTTCTTCACACTTCTATATGTTTGGTTCATTTGCATATCAAGGTGAATTCTCCAATTAAAGCTTCAGTTAATGATGTAATTTCTCCTCCGCTTGCCCGCCCTTAAGAGGCTTTTGGTTTATACTTTTTGGGTCGTGGACTGTCTGAGCATCCTTGGAGAGCTGGCCCGGAGAGGCTTTGTTATGTCTGCCTGGCATGAGAGAGCAGAAGTTAACGGGCTACAAGAAATTTCAGACTTACACACCAGGCAGTACAGGATTTGAAAAATATGAAAGTTAAAATCTTAGGCATCAACGCCGTTGATTTGAGAGTAGGGAAGTTTGCAACTTGCCTCTGCCCTTGGGGTGGTTTCGAGCAGCGCCAGGTGCTTGGCCTTCTTTTGCAAGTCGTCAGCGCCATCGTGCGGTTGTTTCGATGAGCGCTGACAGTGCCGGGGAAAAAGCTTCGCTGGCGCGGCCGCAGTCGTGTGCGAGCAGTTGGTGGAAGAGCTCCGCTGTGCATCCTGCCTCTTGGAGACATAAAAGAATGTGATCCTGCGCGTAGCAGGGAAGCAAGAGGAATCTTTTCATTGTTGGCTGTGCAGTTTCTAAGCGGCAAAAGTCAAGGCAGTTCCAGCACGGCCTCTTTCTTTCAGAACCTTTTCTGTGCCATCATGAACATGCTCAACATGGAACTCGCACCCACTGAACTGCATCAAAGGCCCTGGAGATACGCACTTTCCTTCAAGCTCTAGGTACCATCCTACCCTCCACTTCTCGCGGATCCCAAAGCCCTTCCAAACATCCAGCAGCTGCACGCAGAGAACAAGTGCTAGAACAAGGCGTTGGCCTTCATAGTCCCTCTAAAGTCTGTAAACTAGGCAAAACATTCCAGTGACCAGCACTTTCCTTCGCAACTATCTATAGAGCATCATCACATTCTCTCAGAGTGGCAGAGTCCACTCTTACAGTGCAGCTTCTCCAGCTGCAGCTCAGACTGAGAGATGGGCCAGGTGAGAAAGCATTTGACTTTCCCTCTTCTCTGTAAAACTTGATACTCGCAGCGCAATCACGTCCACACACCTTCAGTGCCGCCGAGTTCAAGCAGCTAGAGCTCACAGAGATGGGAGTGTCAGGATAAAAGACATTCCAAAGGTTCCCAATTCTTCTAGCAGCATTAAAATTGTGCTCAGCAGTCTGCAGCTCTGTAGCTTCCTTCTCCGACAGACGTGCCATCCCATTCTTGGCTCTCACAGGTCAGTTGCAAGCTGCTCTCATGAAGAAAAGAACTAGAAGAAAAAGCCAATGCTGGGCGGCACCTTCCTTTGCCTCACGTAAAGCCACCTAAACTCCCCCTGCACTCTGTACTTCCCTTCTCCTCGGCATTGACCGCTGTGTTTTCTGCATCTCAAAGCCTAAAGGTAAGCGCCATTTTTATCAGGGAGGGCTGGAAGAGGAATAGGCAGCAGCACAAGTAGCTGCAGTTGAACTTTCTGTTTCCGACTGGTAACGTGAATTCGGCAGGCAGGCGAGTGCCAGCCAAGCTTCCTCTTGCAAACTGTGTGATGCGCACACGAGCCCCGTACCCTGCTGCTGCATTCCTCTCCTTACCTGTGCTGGACAGAACCGAAGCCCAGCGATGGCTTTGAGCTTTGCCGCTCTTCAGCGTGTGTACTGCAGGCATCCACAGTGTGCTGTGCACGGATTTTCCTGAGGGCAACGTGCATGCAGAGTCTTTCTGATTCGAAGAGTCCAAACTCTCTGTCTAGGTCTTGCTCAGAGAAATGTGTCAGGAGAGAAGCCCTTGCTGGATTAGCCTTTCAATGTCCAAGACTTTCAACACAGCACCATAGTCTGGGCGATGAGAAGGTGTAATGAACAACGTGCTTTTGTCCTGGCACTGTTCCCTGTGTGAGACGTAGCTGAGAATCTTTCCCTTTACATTCGGATGACAAGAGAGGCAGAATGTGCCGGTGTATAGCACTGAGAGGCAAAGTGCATAGCCCAGGCGTGGTTCGGCAGAAGCAGTCGGCTGGAGCATTTCGCTGCCGGCACCGTGCTCTTTGTGCCACAAGTAGACGACGCTTCGACTCCGGCAGAACGAAAGCGCCACATGGGTACTAAAGAGGCCGAACGAAGGCGCCGAGCACCGGGCTCGTGTCCGCAGCGTACAAACTGAGAAAGGAGCGTGGCTGGCGCTCGCCTGCCTGCCGAATTCACGTTACCAGTCGGAAACAGAAAGTTCAACTGCAGCTACTTGTGCTGCTGCCTATTCCTCTTCCAGCCCTCCCTGATAAAAATGGCGCTTACCTTTAGGCTTTGAGATGCAGAAAACACAGCGGTCAATGCCAAGGAGAAGGGAAGTACAGAGTGCAGGGGGAGTTTAGGTGGCTTTACGTGAGGCAAAGGAAGGTGCCGCCCAGCATTGGCTTTTTCTTCTAGTTCTTTTCTTCGTGAGAGTAGCTTGCAACTGAATTGCGAGAGCCAACAATGGGATGGCACGTCTATCAGAGAAGGAAGCTAAAGGGCTCCAGACTGCTCTGCACCATTCTAATGCTGCTAGAAGAATTGGGAACCTTTGGAATGTCTTTTATCCTGACACTCCCATCTCTGTGAGCTCTAGCTGCTTGAACTCGGCGGCACTGAAGGTGTGTGGACGTGATTGCGCTGCGAGTATCAAGTTTTACAGAGAAGAGGGAAAGTCAAATGCTTTCTCACCTGGCCCATCTCTCAGTCTGAGCTGCAGCTGGAGAAGCTGCACTGTAAGAGTGGACTCTGCCACTCTGAGAGAATGTGATGACGCTCTATAGATAGTTGCGAAGGAAAGTGCTGGTCACTGCAATGTTTCGCCTAGTTTACAGACTTTAGAGGGACTATGAAGGCTAACGCCTTGTTCTCTGCGTGCAGCTGCTGGATGTTTGGAAGGGCTTTGGGATCCGCGAGAGGTGGAGGGTAGGATGGTACCTAGAGCTTGAAGGAAAGTGCGTCTCTCCAGGACCTTTGATGCAGTTCAGTGGGTGCGAGTTCCATGTTGAGCATGTTCAAGATGGCACAGAAAAGGTTCTGAAAGAAAGAGGCCGTGCTGGAACTGCCTTGACTTTTGCCGCTTAGAAACTGCACAGCCAACAATGAAAAGATTCCTCTTGCTTCCCCGCTACGCGCAGGATCGCATTCGTTTGTGTCTCCAAGAGGCAGGATGCACAGCGGAGCTCTTCCACCAACTGCTCGCACACGACTGCGGCCGCGCCAGCGAAGCTTTTTCCCCGGCACTGTCAGCGCTCATCGAAACAACCGCACGATGGCGCTGACGACTTGCAAAAGAAGGCCAAGCACCTGGCGCTGCTCGAAACCACCCCAAGGGCAGAGGCAAGTTGCAAACGTCCCCTGCACTCCAATCAACAGCACATCAGGACAAAAAGATTTCCCTCATCTTCCCCTTCCAAGAGCAGACTCTTCTTTACATCACACTCCAAGAGCCGGACAAACCTCTTTGGCCCTAACAAATCTTTTCCCTGTCTCAGAGTCCAGCCACCAACTTGAAACCATCTGGCAAAAACAGAGCTCACAAAAGTGCCAGCTGAGAAAGCTCTTGCTGCCTACAACTTCAACTGCACCCCTCAAACCAGCAGCACACACGCTGCTCTCAGCACTTTCCTTCTCAGCTCTAGGCACCACCCAAAGCCTTTCCTCTGCCAGAGTCAGGATCCAAAGACAACGGCACCAGGGACTGCTCACACACTAAAGGCACCAGGACAAAAGGCTCACGAGCTTGGCCTTTGCATTCCCACTGACAGCTCAACAGCTCTAAGCCAGAGAGAGCTCTGCCTCTTGGGAAAAGCCTTTAAAATCCCTAAGAGCACCTGATGTGCACATCCAAACCTGCTTTCCTTGCCAAAGAGAGCAACTACAAGCCCATCTCCAAAGAAACGGCATCCCCTCCTCCAAAATACAACACATCCAGCCACTGATCCACCTCCAGGATTGAATATGTCCAACAATTGCCCCTACACGGAAGGGGCCAGGAGAGAAATGTCTTGCTGGACTATTCCTCCCCATGGTACCTTAACATCTGCTCCAGCAACACTGGCACGATGTCCTTGCCTTCGCAAGGAAAGGCACTCCGAGTCTCTTGGCCTTGCCTTGCCTTCAGTACCTTGTCGAGTTCTTCTTAAGCTACCCTTGCTCTGCTTCCTTTGCCTACGTCTGCCTTGCCTCGCACTACCTACAACTTGCTGGCTTTGCTTTGCCCTGCCTACCACTCTTGCCCTTGCCTTCCATGCAGGCAAGGCGCTGCAAAGCAAGTGCAGGCAATTGTGGGCAAGTCAAGGGAGAGGCAGGCAAGGCCAGAGCAGTGAGGGGAAAGCAAACGCAGTGGTAGGCAAGAGAAGGCCCAGAAGTTAGAGGCAAGGCTGGCCGTAGGAAGGAACGTCCACTGATGGGAAGGCCAGGCAGAAACAGGAAGGGCTCAGCAAGCCAAGGCCCTGGAGGAAAGCAGTAGGCAGGTCAAGGGTGGGGCATGGCCATGCAAAGGAATGCAAGGCTCCAGAGGGCTCCAGAGGGCTAGCAGGGCAAGGCAAGGAAACTGTTGTGTTGCCAAGGCAAGGCAAGGCAAGGCCAGGCAAGGCAGGTGAGAAGTACATTCAAGGACTGCTGGTACACAAAAGCGGCCAGGACCAACTGCTCTGTGTGGCCTTGCTTGGCGAGGCGAGGCAGGGCAATGAGGGTCCTAGAAGGAAAAGGAAAGGTGAGGCCAGACCTAGACGAATGTGAAAGGAAGTCAGGTGGGGGATGGGTGAGCAAGTCAATGCAAGGCAGGGGAGAAAAGGCAGGTTGACGGAAGGCTACAGAGAGGGCAGCAAGGAAATGCAAGGCATGGGGAAGCATGTGAGGAGTAGGTGCTGCCAGCCGGCCACTGAGGCTGGGGCGGGGTGTCTGCGAGCAGCGGGGCGGTGGGTCGGAGGGGGGTGTTAGTGTGCGGGAGGGGGGTGTGTGTGTGTGTGCAGCGGAGTGCAGGGTAAGTGCAGGTGTGTGTGTGCGCATACGGGGGTTTTGTGCCAGGTGCTGTGCCGGGGGGAGCCGTCCCACCGCCAAGAAGGTGTGGGAGTGAAAGGAGTAAGATAGATGTGTCTTTACAAAGAGACCGTGTGACTCCGTCCTTAGACAAGGCTAGGCATTTACAGGCAGGGAAGTAACAGAAGAAAGTATTAGTTCTAGAAACGGTTACTAATCAACAGACTGTTGCTCAACCAAGGCCCTGTTAAATTCCTGAACCTAGAGCAAGGCAGCAAAGACTTAATAGAATTATAAATATTTTCTTCCTTTTCCATTCCAAAAGAGGGGTGCATATTAGAGGGGGGCATAGAGTAGGCAATTCGAGAAGTCTGTACGTCCGAGTACCTCAGCCAGAGGGGAAAAGGAAGAGGGTGCTGTGGCCGGGAACTTGGCATCAAAAGGGGGCTGTGTCCCACAACCGCTTGAGAGACCCCATGGGAAAAGCCCCATGGCCTCTGCCTGTAGTTGAAGAATGTTACAGGACTCCTCTGTCTCATTTTCGGACATCAACCTCAGGCATCGTGGATTTCCCTAAGGGCAGCGACCTGCCGCGTGGTCCCAGCCCCCCGGGAGGTGTAAAATAGTTCCCGGCGGCTCCCACCGCGCGTTACAGACGGCTGCACGGCCCCGGGGCTGCCCGCAGTGCTCCCCTGCCCCGCCAGGGCTGCCCGCGGGCTGCGGAGCCACCTCGGCACCGGCGCGGCCAGGGCCGGGGCCCTTCTCGACAGCAGCCGAGGGGCTGCGGAGCGGGCGGCTGCGGGACGATCAGCCATTTTATGCCGCGCGGTGCTGCCGCCTCCATCTAGCTCTCCATCGCGCCGCCGGCCGACCCCGCCTGGCGCGTTCACGCTCGGCCGCGCTCGCCGCCCGCCCAGCCTCGCCGGAAGCTCTCCCGCCCGGGCCGTGCCCCGGCTCCGCCTGCGGCTCGGCAGGGCCCGGCCGCACGCGTGCTGCGTGGCTCGGAGCACCCGCGTTGCGCCGCAGGCCACGGGGAAGGCGGGGCGGGCCGGCGCCATCGTGGTAGCGCGAGGAGAGGAGCGCCCGGGCGGGGCGGCGCGTGGCGCGGCCGTGAGCGCTTCTGCTTCCTGTCGCTCGGCGGCCGCCCTCGGCAGGTGCCGTGTGACCCCGCGGAGCGGCGGGGCCGGCCGGGCGGTGCGCGGCGAGGCTTTCGGCCAGCGGCGGCCGCAGCGAGAGGCTGCTGGCACTGCCCGTGCCGGTGGAGAGAGCGGGGATCCGAGGCCGGCCTTCCCAGAGCGACGAGGGGTGGCCGCCTTTGCCGCGCTGCCCTCCGTGCAGCACGTGGCCGATTCCGGCGAACCCGGGGTCTCCGCAGCGGCGCGGGCGGGAGGGAGTGGGGAGCGCGCTCGGTGCTGTGCCGGCCGCTCCCGCCCAGCGCTGCGCTCCGCCGAGGCGTTTTCCCGCCCGTCCTGGGAAAGACACAAGGGACACCAAAAGTTGGAGCTTAGCTGTCAGGGGGAACAACTTCCCTCCATTGGAGACCTCTTTCTCCCGTCCCCCGATTCAGCTACCTTGTGGTAGGTGCGATGGTGCTGAAGAAGGGTGGCGGCTTGGCACAGTTGCTGGCATAGGTGGTGCGAGAGCTCCGTGCAAGGAGCTTGGAGTGGCATGTATGAGGGTAGGAGGGTACGGCACCCACAGCTGAAGGGAAAAAAGGTCAGGGTATGTCATCAGCCGCAGTCGTGCTAAGTTGTTCATCTTTGCAAACTGCTTGCCGAGTTCTTCCTTTCTTAGGTCATGGGGGTTTGTATCAACCAGAACTGCATATGGTCAGTATTTGCAGAGAAGGTTCCTTGGACTGTTGTTGAAGTGAGTGTAGCAGTTTCTATGGCATTCTGCAAAAAAAGTGACAGGTCTCTCTGTGGTCCCCAATTCTTAAGACAATTAAGTTACCAAGCTCCTGAAAAGAGGTTTTGCAAAAATTCTGGTTTCTTTCCTACTAGTACTGTAGAGACAACCATAGTCACCTTGTCTTTCCAAAAGTGAAGGTTACCTATTTTTGTCCAAGAGCATCAAGTGCTTTTGATCAGCGTTTGTGTGCATGCATTAGCCTTGTTCTTGTTCTTCCTTGGAGAACTTTTACAATACTCAGATGATCTGTGTAGGCTGCAGACTGCAGTGGTGAACTTCAAGGCTTCCAGCAGAAGGGAGATGCTGTCCACGTTTTGGATTTTCCTTAGTCTGAACCTTCAATGTCCAAGGCTTCACTTTTCAAGCAGTTGGAAGAGCTCCAAATTAAGATATGAACAGGTCTTAATTGACCTTTTCACCACCTCAGTTAAGCAAGTTATCCTGTGCATTGGATTTGACTAGTGAAGCATTTATTAAAAATATATAGAGTATCTCCTCAATTACCTTCCCAGAAGGGTTTGAATGGAGAACAAGGAGTTCTGAAGACAGCTATTTTAGTGCACGAGAAGTAGAATTTAGGAGTTGATTGCAGGGCACTGCATACACAAATGTCTAAGGAGAATCCATCTTTTTATGTCCCATCTATGCTTGTTCTCATTTGAAATCCTGAACATTCTGGAGGTTGGTTTTGTTAGGGTTGTGGATGGGGAAGGGGGGGTGGTGGGGGAGGGGTGGGTGTTGTTTCTGATCTTTTAAATTTCCAGGATAGTGTCCAAAGAACTTGTGCCCAAAACCAGCAGTATGAAGCAATGCAGGTATAAAAGAAGGTCACCGAAATGTCGGATAATATGAATCTGAAAGCGCTTCAGTATTTTACCCAGGAGTTTCACTCCAACAAGGTGATTGTCCTTCACAGAAATGTAGTGGCAGGCTTATGCCATGCTAGAAGTGATGACCTTTCTCTGCCCCAAATTGAGCAGCAAAATATTTTGGCTCTTGATTTAAACTCCTGAGCCAGCTGTGTTTCAGGCTGCAGAAGCAGCCTGTTGTGGCAGACACGGGGTGCAGCCCTGCCTGCCGGTCCCGAGCTGGCCTGCGCTGGTGGCAGCTGTCAGCGCCCGGGGTCCCCTGTGCCACCCACGCCAGGGCTCTGCCTGCCTGCTTCGCACCCCTGGTAGCCTCAGGGAAACAGCGGACTACTCCATCTGCTTTAAAAACAAACAAGCAAACAAAAAGCCCACTGTAAAAATATGTAAAAGTCTTGAAACTAATTCTCAGCGCTTACTCGGAGTTTGTTGATGGCGCAAATGGATTTTGGATAAACTGGTACTGCTAGTACTACTTTTAAATTAGGTTCCTAAACTTCAGAAAGGAGAAGATGGTGGTCACATACCCCTGAGGAATGTTTGAAACAGTAAGACAGCTCAGTCTTTTAAAGGTGGCCAGAAAATGGGTGTGGCAGTGGAGTGGACACTCTGGGAGTAGGTAGCCTTAAGTCATGTAACGACTGGCACTTCAGTGGGAATTTTGCATCAACACCAAGAGATCGTGTCATGATGTGTTGCATAACAGCAAATTGGGCCAAAATTCTGCTGACTTTGATCAAGGTGGACGGGCCACCTTCACTTAACCTGGCAAAGGGACATAAGTCAATGATGTTTGAAAAGCAGCCATGAAACATAGCCCCTTTAGTTTATTGGACTGTTGCAAGTCTGCAAAGCCCTGTTGACAGGTCATTGTGATGCCTTATCCAGCCTCCTAGAAACAGAGACTAGACAGGAGTAAGGGAATAAGGTAAGTATTTATTTGAAAGGCATTCAAAGGTACCCCCTGTGCAACCAGAGGCTATTGCCAAGATGGACCCCAAGATGGACGGTAGGTTACGAGTTCTTCACACTTTTATATGTTTTGTTCATTTGCATATTAGGGTTAATTCTCCAATTAAAGCTTCAGTTTAATGATGTAAGTTCCCCTCCGCTTGCCCCCCTTAGAGGCTCTTTGGTTTATACTTTTTGGGCCTAGGATGGTCTCAGCATCCTTGGAGAGCTGGCCCGGAGAGGCTTTGTTTTGTCTACCTAGCACAAGAGAGCAGAAATTAACAGACTACAAGAAACTTCAGAGTTACACACTAAGCAGTACAGGATTTGAAAAATATAAAAGTTAAAACCTAAGGCATCAATTGGAAGTAGCTGTTGGAATCTAACTGCAGTTGGACGCTTTGTCAGTCAGCATCACCAGGAGGCTTAACAGTTTAGGTTGAGAGGTGGTGCATGTTTTTTTTCAGAGGAATGGCCCAGTGAAGAGCAGTGTTCACTGCCGTGACTGCCGTTGTAGCCTTCAAGAGAAATGGGCTAGGCTTAGCACTGTGTGAGAATTCTTGGTTCATTCTATCAGAACTTCCTGGGTTCTGCTGGTTTGGTTTCACAGCTGGAGCAAAGGTACAGCACTGGAAGCAATTCCTAGGGCAGAAGGGGAAGATATCCAAAGCTGGAGTTGTCCTTCAGCACAGTGTGAGCATAGTCTAATTGGAGGAGTGGTGAGCATCAGTGATATCAGAATTTTTAAAAGTTCTTAATTCTGTCAAAACAAGAAAGAAGGAAAGTGATGAAAATTAAATCCTTTCCTCTTAAATCTGTCTACGCAACAACTTCAGGTGTAGTTGTAATGTATATTCACCTTTTTTGAATTGCCCCAAACCAGGCCAAGAGACACTTCAGGGACAGTTGGAGAAGCAGGTAATACTGTCCCTTCCCGGCTCCGTGGGGTCCCGCATACACCCACAGAAGCACGGGTGGGTTCAGTATTATAGTCCGTAGCAAAGAGTCGAGAAGGGCACTGGCGTGCGTTCTGGCAGGAGCATTTATTGCTCCTACACTGTCGGAGGTTGCAGAGGAAAATACGCACATGATCCCAAAGCTCACAGGTTTGTCCAGGGGTGGGGAAAAGGCAGGACCAGGGAATGGGGACCAATGGGGAACTCTGGGGGAGTGACGAGGGATAGAGGCCAACAGCCAACCGGGGAATCCAAGCCGGGACAGATCTACACAACAGAACAAGCATCCCGGGAGAAGCCCTTCCGGCCACCCTAACATGAAGTGGTTCTTGTGGTACTAGGGACTTGTCTTACTGAAAACTCTCTGTCCCTTGTAATGTATGTTCACCAGCCACCACAAGCGGCTATTTGCTTTATTTGGTGCCGGGTGCGTGGGGGATCGCTCCTCCTAACACACACACACACACACACACACACAGAGCACTCCATACAGTCCAGCATTATGTGTAAAATTTATGAATATTCATCACAATTCTTGGGATAGGAGTGGTTATACAAATTACTTCTCAGAAGTCATTAATATCATTAGCAGACGTGCCACGCATGCGCTGTGTACCCAGGTGGTCGCACTGAGGAAGGCTCCTCTTCTTCCTCGGGGGTCTTTCTGATAAAGATCAGTAGTCTCCGTCACAATGCACTTTTTACCTTTCTTTCTGGAGCATGCGCAGTTCTTCGCTGGATGATTCAGCGATCTCTGTGCTGGTTTTCAAAAGATCCTGTTCCTCTTATCTTGACAAGATTAAGGCAAATCCTGCTGCTTAGGTTTTGTGATTAACATTTGCTGTCTCTTAGTAGTTCACTTGTGCTTACATGAGTTAACTATGGATCAACCCCCTTCTCAATTTTAGCACTGAAAGGATATCAGAGTCATTTAAAGAGATGTCTCCTATGGAGTACTATAAAACTGCCATAACAGTAACACGTTTTCATACAGAAGCACAGAAGTAATATATGTACAATCTTGGATGTTTCAACCTGCTGACTCAAGAGCCAGTGTTGAGCTTTTCTCTTTTAAATCCAGTCTTAGAGCTCTGCAGGGATCACTGCAGCATGACATTGTGACAAGGGGATGCTGATTCACGCATAAACCTTTGATGCTTTCCTTATATCTTCAAGCAGCTTTGAAAACCAGTGATGATCTGGCATGTTGCGACTTGAGAGTCATGGTAAAGGTTTCACCAAACACTTTATAATATCATTGTAGATACAAAAATGCTGCTAGCAAGGATTTTCTTGCTATTTTCTAAGTCCGTGAGAGACTTTTCTCTCTCACAGAAGAGGTAGCAGAGTTATGTAAACAACCAAGCCACCTGCAACCTTGAAAAGTCTTGTTTATGGTATGGTAGAAAAATATTTTGACAATGGATCTTTTAGGATTTTAGCCAATCACCCCCAAGGGGTGGCTGATCCTTGTCCAATTAGACTATGAAGAAAAAAGTCTATAAAATAGAGTTTGTAAAATAATTAAATAAATCAATCTTGCTGCACAATTCCTGCCTGCTGGATCTTCTCTCCTCCTCCTCCCTACGGCTGCAGGACACGGTGATGTACCCTAGGGCCTAGGCCTGAGGTAATATATCATGCTACAGCTTTCATTCCTAAGGAAATAGCATCGATCATATTGCTGGCAAAATGCTGAAAGAATGAGCCAAAACCAATATCTTTTAATGGGAAAGATGGAAAAAATTTAGACGTGTTTATTTGAACTAAAATTACTGTGGACGAAGCCTAAATGTATTTCACACTAAATTCTTAGAACTAATTTTAAGGAAAGGAGTGAGAAAGATGAATTCACAAGCAGAATTTTCAGCAGTATAATATTGAACATTTATTAGCAGAACAAAGGCATATCACAGCGCGGGAGCACTTAGCAATATTGCTAGAGGCGTGGCTCCATTCATTTTACTGTGAACTTAAGTACTTCTTTAAACATAGTCCTTAAGCCCAGAAAGTAATTTACACTTCACTCAACTTTCCCCCCTCCGTCTCTGCCCCCTTGTGCCAGCGCACGCCAGCACACCGCCGCCGGTCCTCTGGATAGCTTCAGAATTGAAGGCAGGCACCCCGCTCCGGTGCCTCCTCAGTCTCCAACCTAATTTGTGGCTGACAGTTCCCTTGGGAGGTGTGAGTTTTGATAACAGACTTCCTGGGATGCATGCGGTTCATCTTCTTTGTTTCTTTAATATGTTTCTGCCTCTGTAATTTCTCAACTTAATGGACATTTATTACCATGTGTTTATTACTACGTTTCCCAACATATTACAACTATTTTGAAGTTACAATTTACTCTAATCTTGTTTTTACTTAACTACATTTTACCTTAACACTATTTCTACATAGTACATTATCACTTCTAAATGTTAAAATCATATATGTGAAAGACAATATTTATCGTTCACTCATTTATCACAGGAGGAATGTGTTAGCTGCTCGTGTTGCAGTTCACTTGTAATCCTGGTCCTTCTCATTTCCTTTTCTCTAGAACACATTTCTCAGGCTCAGTGAGCAGATGTGCGTGCAAGTGGTTTGGTGTGTCCTTGGAATTCAAATAGTCAGGATCAGATGGGTTTCTGCAGTGAAAGGATACAATGAAACGGGGATATAGCCTACAGTGGGAACTCCTGTGATTTTGCTCCTCTCCAAACATTTCTCCTCTCACAATGGATCTCTGTAGGAAACTTGACACATTCTTCTACTCCTGAGAGTCATTAATAAAGAAACCTGGGGTGTTTATTAGGTGACAGTGCTGTTCCTGCTGTGCACCTTTGCACCTGGCTCACAGACCATTTTCACACAGCCGTGGTCCAGAATGCGGGCAGACAAAATCCCAGCAGTTTTCTCTTGCCTACTTGACTTTTCAAATTCTTATTACGTGATTATCACATTACTTTTGTCCCTAATAGCTGAAATAATTTGCCATGCAGTTTTGAATACAGTGCAAATACGTATTTTACTCTTAGAAATTTGAAAGTGAGTTACATTTAATAGTAGTTTGTGAGTAGTATGGCAATCAGGCCTTAAATACGCCAATCAGGCTTGTAAATAAACCCATATTATCAGTCAATCTCTTCAATCTATTCATGTGTTTATATGGGATTTTATTCCTATAGAATAGAAAACTCGGAGGAGTGGCAAAGAAGGGGGGGGTGGGGCAGCAGCAGCCCGGCTCTGAGCAGGGCAGGGAAAGGCAGGCTCGGGATCCCGGGGTTTCTCACCTGAGGCACCCGAGCAGATGGTGAAGAGTCCCTCTTTTAGTGAAGGTAGACTGTTAAGAAGGTTCCAATGCAACGGCCGCTCTTACGAACAGAGCTGCACTCACGGTAGAAGAAAGGCAGCAGGAGACAGAATCCTGCAGTGGTGACGAATTCTCCCCACAGCCACCGCAGCCTCTCTCCCCTCCGAATGCTTGAGAGAACAAGAGCTGGGGGCTGCATGCAACCCCGTTTTCCCAGTCCAAAGCTTGTGGTATCTCTGCCCTCCACGAGAAACCTCAGGTAAAGAGAGAGTAGCCAGCTGCATCCCTCCCCTGAGCGGTGACAACTTCTTTTGTCTCTCTTAAGTGTCCAGTCGTTACTGTCTCCTAGCAACACGGATGGGGGGAAGCTCCTTAAGAGAAAAAAAAACCCGAGAAGATACTCTTACTTTCCGTCTCAGCTACATGTGAAAGCACATGCTCTCAGTGTCGCAGAGTCCTCAGCGAAACCAAACAGCGGTTCCACTTCAAACCGCTAAATGTGCCAGGACAGAAAGCTTTCACTGACCTTACCTTGCCTTTTCCTTGCAGCCTTTCCTCTTCAGAGCACGCACTGAAGCTATGCACTTTGCTTCTCAGCTGAGTGTATTGTCACATTGCCAGAGTCCCATACATCCATCTCCTTCTTGCCCAGACAAACTGCTTCTGTCGAAACATGCCGATGCTACGTGCTTTCCTTCTCAGCTATTCGCACCGTCACATTCCCTTGCCACTTATGCTCGAAAATGTCCATTGACTCTGCAATGAAATGACAGCTTTCTTTGCTTTACATCCTGCAAACTTCGCACTCACACAAACACACATGCGCATGCACACACACACACTGGAGCTATGTGCTTCCTTTCCTTCTCAGCTGAACTCACCCATCCCCCACCTTGGCTTTCTCTACTGCTTTGCTCTTGGCCTTGCCACACATGGACAACAGATGTCTTTCCTCTTAAGACACCCACGGTGTTGCTTCCCTTACATTGCCTTGCCTTTTCTGCCCAACTTTGCATTTCCTTGTCATTCCTGACCATTCTTTTCCTTTGCCTTCCTGACCTATCCATGTCCTTCCCTTGCCCTTCCTACTAATCCAGTTCCTTTCATTGACTTGCTCACTCATTCTGCACCTGACTTCCCTTCCCATTTGTCCAACCTTTCATTTCCTCCTCCTTCTAGGACTCTTATCACAGTGGAAAGCATCGGTGGATCGATGCTGCGTTTTTTCCACAGGGTCCCTCATGGAGATGCTTAGGTGGCACTCTGCTAGCACCCACGTATGCACTTGATCTCACCCTCGCAGGTAGTCATGAACAGCCACTCCCACATGCACTCTTAAGTACGAACCGGAGACAAAAAGGCGAGAGGGGTTCTCTGCATGCAGTTCCGAGGCATTTAATGGAACCAACACAGTCAATGGGAAACAGAGGCAAAAGAACCAAGAACAAAGCGCGTGCATGGTTTCATCCCAAAGGGTCCCAGTGGCAGGCAGAGCATCAGAAGCCAATAGTCTGAGGCAAGGTTGAGTGACATAACAGGGGCCAGTGGGAGAAGGGATGGGAGGGGGGAGAGAGCCAGTGACCAGTGGAATCTCGGTAAAGGGAGAACTTTCTAGCACAGTGGTGTGGGGAGAGACCACTTCGAAGTAACTTGTGGGGTATAAAGCGGACTTAGCCACCACAATATCTCCCCATAATTTACTTTAAAAGAAGGCTTCCCCCACTTACTTGCACTAACCAAGGTGAGAACCTGTTGCTGTGACCCAGCCCACTGCGGGGCTGGGGCTGCGTGATGCCAATCACTCCCAGCCCATCCCCTGGATCGAGTTCCCCAAGAGGCAGACTCAGAGGGTGCGTCCAGGGGCGGCTCAGAAGCCTAAGCTGCACCCCCTGGGCAGTGCCCGGGTCCAAGCCGCCTCCCCCGGTTCGGGAAAATTCTCAGTTACTCGGTTGTTCACTGGTTCTCTGCTATTACTCCCGCCTCTCGGTTTACCCCAGTGGCTCTTGTTGAATTGTATCCGACCCCTGGCCTGTAACTCATTGGTTGTTTTCCCCTTTCACCACGATTTTCAAATTCCCTATAAAACTGAGGACAAGCCTCGGGGAGGGATCCCATCGCACTGCATCCCTTCCGAACTTGTTTGGGTTGTGAAACTTCTAACAATAAACCTGTTGGGAGTCAGACCCGAACAGCCTCTCTCTTCGTCTCCGAGCTAACGTGCGCTGATCCCGTTGGCTCCTGCCGTGTTCCCTCTGCAAAGAAGCCAGCGAGCTAGCCCAGCCAGCAGCACTTTTCCTGATGCCAAAGTCACTTCAGCGACGCACAGAATTAACGCAGCTGGACTCTCTCTGACCTGGGGCACGCCAGAGCTCGTGCAGCGAGCACAAGTACTGTGTTAGTTCCCCTTTCTACAAGTGGGGTGTCATATATGAAATGGAGTGTTGGCCTTTGCATCTTAAGTGTTTTCAACTTTTAATTGTTAATTGTTTAATTATTGTTTATTCAAATTACCCATCAACCCAGTTAAGAGTTATTAAGTTCCAAAGTTACTCCCCTGGTTAGTTGATTAAAGTGTTTTACATAATTCCTCGTTAAAAATCCCTTGTTAATAAAGGTCCACAAGTTTGTTCCTCTCTTTAGTCCCTAAAAAGTGTAAAAACCCACAATGTCTTAATTCCTGTATGTGTCCAAGTTCATTACCCTGTTTTTAAGAGTTCTCTGAAATACTTAAAAGCCCAGTTTTAAACCTTTTACCAAGTGTTCTTAACCTTTGTAAGTTTTGAGTGAGTTTTAAGCTTTGCCAAAGAGGAGACCTTCGAACTGACAGGGAGCTATTTTTAGAACCTGGCCGTTGGCCTGCAACTCAGCACCCTGGCAACCTGGAATATTAATGAGGACGTCTCCCGCCTTTGGAGACGATTACATCTTTCCCCTAGACAACAGCGAGCCATTGGTAGACTGAGATGACCTCACCTCAAGATACCACCAATCATCCAGGACCATGGAGGCTGGACAGTGGGCGGTCATGGGTGGGACCCAGACTTTATAAAACTGCTGGACACCAGATTGGAGGTGGCATTCAGCTCAGATGAGCTGCTGGTGAAGGCTGATACTGGGAGTACAGGCCTCTACCTCTTTCAAAAGGCAGTTTAACCTTTCTGACTTTGGGCTAGCTGAAGTCACCCCAGTGTTGTAAGGTCTCTGCTTTGGGACTTCTGAGTCGGTTCAGCCAACAAGGTCTCTAATCACTGCAGACCCGTTTTTTTTTTTTGGTTTTCTAATTCTTTTGTACTTGCAATTTTTTTTGCTGATTGTTCTTTTAATAAATTGTTCTTAATTATTTTAATTAAGAACCAAGAGTTATCTCATTCCTCACACGGGGAAAAGGTATTTTGATTTTAACAGTGAGGGTCCATGGTTGTGGCAATATTTCAAACAATGAACAGATGGCAGAACAACCAGAAACACCCGCAAAGTCCCCGAAAGGAGGCAACCCCTCCCCCGAGTTCCCAATCTCCCAACAAGTCCCGAGTTCCTTTGATGGTGCTGGATGCAGTGGACCTTTCTGGGCTAGTGAGGCTTCTATTTCCATGCTCTTATCAGCCACAGCACCTGTAGCCACAGCAGCATCTCTGGGCACTTGCTCAGATTAGGGACATCTAGAAGATGGCAGGGTGACAGGTGCCAGGTTCCATGGGGGAGTTGGGGCAGGTTTCTCTGTAAGGGTCTCAAACAAAGTTGTTAAGGATCATGGCAAGATTATTGAAAGATCAAATCACTCGAGGAAAATACCTGAAAATGGAAATGGTTGTTCTTCCTTTATCAATTTCCCTTTTCCATCCCCCCTTTTCAAAAAAAGAAGGTAGGTATGGCGTATGGGAAGGGTAAAGGATTATTTGGGTGGGGAAACCATGAGGGAAGGTCAGAGGGCTTCAGGGGGATTTTAAACTGAAACTGTCTGGAGGGGGTGCAAATTAGATGCTCACATGACCTGTCACTTTGTGTCGATGTCACCTCCAGGCGGCACTAGTCTTGTCTTTGTCTGGCTCAGAGTCAGGGTTATCTGTGTTTTTTCTTGTGTCCTCAGGAGCTGTTGTCGGTGGTCCAAGGTAGGGCTTGATATTCTTTCCCAGCATCCATTTCAAACCTGCTGGTGTGGAAACACAAGCATATTCCCTCCCACAGGTGGGGAAAGGGTCCCTGAATTTGACAGTCCTCTGGATCCTTGACCAACACCAGTGGCTGTTCATTTAATTTGGCTTGTGTTGAATTGGTAAAGTGTCGGAATACGGGGGGGGGAGGGGTGCATTCTGAGAAGTTGTTTAAGAAATTGATAGTAAAGAGAGCTTTGCAGCGTCTCACAACAGGAGAATTAACTTCTGCACCTCCATGTTGTTAGTCAAGGACCCTCTTGAGAGTTTGGTGGGTCCTTTCAACAATAGACTGTTCTGTGCCTAAAGATGGTACCTGGTAACGTTGACAGGGCACATCGCTACAATTGCCCTTGCTTGATCTCTGTGGATGTTAAACATCGTCATGAGGGCAGGAACATTCTGGTGGAAAAACTGATGGCTTAACTTGGCTTGTGCAAAGGTGTCAGGTAAGTTGGGACTGCACAGCCATGGTCAGGGCATCAGCTCTCCGGTTTCCCTCTGCAATGGGTCCTTGCAGATCTGTGTGTGACCTTACATGCATCATATGATAAGGCTGCTCTCAGTGAGAGAGAAGGTAGACCAGTTCTGAGAGTAGTTGATATAATTGGGAATTTATCACTTCTTTTAACAGGGCATGTTCCGGTCTGATGGTCACACCAGCTCCACAGGCTGAATCTGCGACTAAATTGAATGGTTCTTGAAATATTTCGAATGCTCTAACCACAGCCGCTAATTCAGCAATTTGTGGGGATCCCTCCACCACCGGGATATCAGATTCCCACATCTGTGTCCTGGGGTCCTTCCAAGTCATCACAGATTTGTGAGAGCCTGAACCATCTGTAAAGACCGTTAGCTTTGAGAGGGGTTTGGCTTAGCAGTGATTTTGGAACCAGATTGAATGCTGTGTTAAACAGCTTATGTTTGGGTTTGTGGACTGAAATTTGGCCTGTGTAGCTGTCCAGAGCGTACTGGAGATGTTTGTTTGTCTGGAGCAAATGCTCCAAGTTAACAACTATTAATGGCAGGTGTACGCATACAAAATCGCACCCAGTGAGGGTTTGGAGGCGAGCCCTGGCCCTCATGATTAATTGGGCCATTCGTTCCTGTGGTGTTGTGATGCTTTTGGGCAGCTGATGCAACAGAAAGATTGTCATAGGTTAGCAAGCATAGTCCCGGAAGGGATGTCCTTGCTAAGGGGTGCTTACAGTTTCCTCTGGGAACTGATAGAATCTATCAGCTGGCCAGTTTGAATATGGACAATTCTCTAAGCCACTTAAAGTTGTGACCGCCTCTGTGATCCACATTTAAGAATAGGCAAACTCCCCCCCAAGCTCTCTCTCATTTCCGGCGCTGGGACAGGTGGCTGCGGGCCCCGTGTGGGGACCAGCGGGCCCGGCCAAGGCCCTGCTTGGGCCAGGCCAGGCCAGGCCAGGCCAGGGCCATCCTGGAGCCGATGGACCTGTTCCAGCCGTGGAACCCCCCCCACTGCCTTGCCGTAGGCAGCTGGAGCGGCTCGGCTCTCCCCCCTCTCCACTGCGATAAGAAAAATTCAACATTCCAGCTGCAAAGCTGCAAGGCTGAGGTGAGATTAACCCTTTTACTGCTGTGAAGAGCTGAAAACCTGAGGGAAGAGAGAGAGGAGATGCTTAAAGCTGAAATTGTTGTGAAGCTATGATATATCAGAGTATCCTGTTGTAATTTCATGAAGATATGGGGGGTGGAGTGTTCAACTCGTAAGCAAAAGCACCTGCACCGAGATAGGCAGATGCTGATGCAGCTGTAATTTCATGAGAAGTTTGGACAGGGAGAGATGGACCAGATGAGGACTTTTGCTCCAAACGGGAAAGGAGAAAACCTCAGTTCCTAGAGATGCTCCCAGAGATAGTCCTAACGATGAAGATGATGAAGACCCTTTGCTCCCAGGGAAGGAGAAGGGCCTCTGGTTTTGTTTCTGAACGGCTCAACCTTAAAATAGTACCCCAAAAAACTTCAAGAGTGGACCCTCGAAAGCAGTTGCGGGAAAAACTGCAAGTCGGGGGAAGGGACTCACACGCAGGCAGAGAGACTCCTCTTCCTAAATGGACTGAACAATATTTGGAAGTGGGCGGCTGTCTTGTTGTGATAATGTTCTCATAGCATGAGCAAGAAGAGACTTCTCTTTCTAAATGGACTGAACAAGGTTATTATGGCAGTGGTAAACAGACTGAACATCTTAAGGGTTGTCTTTTTACATTGTCAGTGGGAGAAGGGAGGAAGGTGGGGGGAGGAGGAGAGTTCTGAAGGTGGTATAATTTTTTTTTTTTCTTTTCTTTCTTTTAGGTCTGTTAATAAACTTCTTTATATTCTTTCAAGTTTGGTGCCTGCTTTGCATTTCTCCTAATTCTTATCTCACAGGAGATAAACAGTAATGAGTATTTTGGACCAAACCACTACACTAAATTGGTGTTTCCGCCCGGTTACAAACCGAACCTGCGACAAAGATCCACTCTATGGAGATTAAAGGGTCCTTCTGCGCTGCGTCCCACTGAAAGATCAAGCCATGAAATCTAGGTATGTTACCTAGAACAATGAAACTGAAAGGCAGGTGTGGAAGGGTCCAGTGGGCTTGTTGAGAAGACAGGGAGAGCTGCACCTTACTGGTGGCTTCCGGGGCTTCCGCAGTGACGGCACGTGGTGAGTCCAGGTCCTCACAACCCTTGAGAAAGTCAAACAGGGGTGAGAGGTCTTCTGTCGTAACACCCAGCAGAGGATGTACCCAGCTGATAGACCCACAATGCTGATGCAAGTCCCGGAGGGTCCTAGGGTCGTCTTGGACGGTGAGCTGCTGGGGCACGACGGTCCATTCACCAATGTGGAGTCCAAGGTAGGTCCACGGGCAGGTACACTGGATCTTCTCAGTTTGAATCTCAGACCCTGCTTTCTCAATGGCTTGGACAGTCTCTTGGAGGGGGCAAGTCCAGGTAATTGTTGTCAGGCGCGCAGATCAAGACGTCATCCATACAGTGGAGTAGGATAGCCCTGGGGAACTCCTTCCTGATCAGGGACAGGACATGTCCAATGTAGAACTGGCAGATTGTCGGGGAATTTTTCATACCCTGGGGTGGAACTCGCCAATGGTACCTGCTCATGGGGGCCTGCCAGTTCAGGGATGGCACAGAGAAAGCAAACCGAAGGGCGTCATGTGGGTGTAAGAGGATGGCAAAGAAGCAGTCTTTAATGTCTATGACAGTGAGCTTCCACTGTTGGGGGAGCATTGAGAGTGAGTAATGCAGCGCTTGGTGCTTGAGGCACCACATCTGGCGTGCCCCAGGTCAGAGACTGTCCAGCTGCGCTAATTCTGCAGGTTGCTGAAGCGATTTTGGCATCAGGAAAAGAGCTGCTTTACTGGGCTAGCTAGGTGGCTTCTCGGCAGAGGAAACACGGCAGGAGCCAATGGTATCAGCTCACGTTAGCTCGGAGACAAAGGAAGAGAGAGGCTGTTCGGGTCTGACTCCCAACAGGTTTATTGTTAGAAGTTTCGCAACCCAAACAAGTTCGGAAGGGATGGAATGCGATGGGGAGGTGATGGGATGGTGATGGGATCGTCCCCTGAGGCTTGTCCTCAGTTTTATAGGGAATTTGAAAATCGTGGTGAAAGGGGAAAACAACCAATGAGTTACAGGCCAGGGGTCGGATACAATTCAACAAGAGACACTGGGGTAAACCGAGAGGCGGGAGTAATAGCAGAGAACCAGTGAACAACCGAGTAACTGAGAATTTTCCCGAACCGGGGGAGGCGGCTTGGACCCGGGCACTGCCCAGGGGGTGCAGCTTAGGCTTCTGAGCCGCCCCTGGACGCACCCTCTGAGTCTGCCTCTTGGGGAACTCGATCCAGGGGATGGGCTGGGAGTGATTGGCATCACGCAGCCCCAGCCCCGCAGTGGGCTGGGTCACACCAACATCTCCCCCTTATTTATTACTTAGAAATGAGGGGGAGGCTTAAGGGATTTCAAAACCAACCACTTAAAAATGGGAAGGGCTAATAAAATTAACAACTCCATAAAGAAACCCCATACAATGTCCTTGATAGTGGAAGGAATCCGCCTGCTGGAGCTTCCAGTGCAGAGGAGGAGCTGCAGCAGCAGGTGGGACAGCAGCAGGTAGGATGTCATCACGCTGTCAAGGGAGGTAACTTTAGGAACAGTGTAACACAACTAAAATTAATACAAATACAATTAACTTAAATAACAATGGCTCCCTTGGACTCCCCCTCTTTCAAAACAAAACTGAGGGGACATTTTAGGAAGCAAGACACATTTTAAGGAGACTGGGAGGTGGAGGGTTTGTTTTTCAGGCCTGGAGGAGGAGTTTTTTTCCAGGTGGCTTGGTTTTTCTTCTTTTCCAGGCTGTGGCAGCTTCTTTCCTTTGCTTGGCATCCGCAGGAGGTCTCAAAAAGGGTTTGATCCACTTCCCAGGGATCTATCTTGGACCCTCTGGGGTGGAAACACACCCGTAGCCTCTACCCTGGGGGACTAGGGGGTACAGGCCACGTATCTGTAAAGTGTCAGGGTCTTTTATTAGGACCTCAGGTCTCTCAGTCAGTTTATGTTTGGCAGAGTTTGTGAAGTGTCTCATAATGGGAGGATCAGGCTCCTCATAGGAACAGTTTAAAAAGTTCAAAGTGAACAACTCTTTGGACAGTCTTATGATGGGGGCAGCGATCTCATTGCCACCTTTTTCTTGTTCTAGCAGTCTTTTTAGTGTCTGATGTTTCCTCTCTATGATGGCTTGGCCTGTGGGTGAGTGAGGGATGCCAGTGATGTGATCCACACCCCACTCACTCATGAATGTTTTTAACTCTGCAGAGGTGTATGCAGGGCCATTGTCAGTTTTTATTTTATTTGGTGTCCCCAACACAGCAAAGGCCTGTACTAGGTGGTTGATGACATCTTTGGCCCTCTCCCCACGGTGGGCTGAGGCAAAGGTTGCGCCAGAAAAGGTATCCACAGAAACATGAATATATTTCTGGCAGCCAAATTGGGAGAAATGGGTGACATCTGTTTGCCATACCTCCCAACTGCCCAGGCCTCAGGGGTTAACCCCTTGACCTAATGATGGAAGCTGATGTTTCTGGCAGTTGGGGCATGTTGCCACAATGGCTTTCGCCTGGTCTCTAGTGAGGTGGAACATTCGAATGAGAGCTGGAGCATTTTGATGGAACTTTGCATGGCTCAGCTGGGCTTGCTGGAATCTGTTAGGCAGATTCGCTAACTCGATGGGCATAGCTAGGGCATCTGCTCTCCTGTTCCATTCGGCAATAAATCCTGGCAGGTCAGTTGTGTGATCTCACATGCATGACATAGAATGGGTGCTTTCAGTGGGAGATCAGTTGAATCAATTTCAAAAGCAGGTTATGATTTTTTGGGTTTACAACCTCCTTTAGTAAGGCTCTCTCTGCCCTGGAAACTCCACCTGCTACATAGGCTGAATCAGTTATCAAATTAAATGGTTCACTGAACCACTCAAATGCCCTGACAACGGCTGCAAGTTTTGCCACTTGTGGGGATCCTTCAACTACCTGCACATCAGACTCCCACTTCTGAGTGCGAGGATCATTCCATGTGATGACTGATTTGCAAGAACAACTGGAGGCATCTCAAAAGATAGTCAAGGCATTTAATGGTTTTCTGCTTTGAATTTGTTTTGGAATCAGTTTGAAGACTGAAGTAAACAGTCTGTGTTTTGTGTATAGAAATTTGGCCTGTGTAGCTGTCTAGGGCGTATTGGAGGTGCTCATTGTTTTGAAGGAGGTTATCAAGTGAATCAGTTGCCAATGGTAGGTAGATGCATGCAAAGTCACACCCTGCAAGAGTGAGGAGGCGGGATCTAGCCTTCATCACCAGCTGAGCCATGAGCTCCTGTGGCATTGTGATACTTTTGGAGGCTGGTGAGAGAGGAAAACCCACTTGATGATTAACAGGGGATCACTGCACCTCATCCCACTGAAATATCAGCCCATGGAGGTATGGCATTTCCCCTAATACAATAAATTGAAAAGGCACACCAGCGGTGTGCCTGCCGGGACAACAGCGCTTCCTGTACCTTACAGATGGACTGTCTCGCCTCCTCTGTTAGATGCCTGGGTGATGTGAGGTCATCTTTCCCTCACAGGAGGTTGAATAGAGGAGCGAGATCTTCTGTTGTCAGCCCTAGGAGCGGCCTCACCCAATTTATGGACCCGCAGAGCTGATGGAGTTCCTGCAAGGTCTTAGGGTTATCGTTAATTTTGACTTGTTTAGGAACCACAGTCTGTTCATGGATTTTGAGTCCAAGGTATTTAAATGGAGAGGTTTTCTGGATCTTTTCGGCCTGGATCTCTAATCCATTTGCCTCTAAGGCCTCAATTACCTTCCCCAATGTCCAGTCTAAATAGGATTGGTTAGGAGCACACACTAAAACATCGTCCATATAGTGGAGCACTATTGCCTTGCTGCTAACTTTCTGATGGGGGACAGAATGCAAGCTACATACCACTGGCAGATGGTGGGTGAGTTCTTCATGCCTTGCGGCAAAAATCGCCACTGGTAGCGGTGCATGGGAGCCTCTCTTGATGCAAGGTACCAAGAAGGCAAACCGAGGAGCATCGTCTGGGTGTAGTGGGATCTGGAAGAAACAGTCTTTAATATCAATGACTGCTACCTTCCACTGCCTGGGGAGCATAGAGGGTGAAGGCATTCCGGGCTGCAGGGATCTCATGTCCTCAATGACTGCATTTATTTTCTGCAAGTCCTGTAGGAGGTGCCACTGGTCTTTCCCTGGCTTTTTGATTACAAATACCGGGGAGTTTCAAGGACTATTATTACATGGTTCGATATTTCCCTTTTTCAATTGCTCCTCCATGAGTGCAGTGAGCGCCTTTAATTTATCATTTTTCAAAGGCCACTGATCAATCCAGATATGCTTGTCAGACATTTCTGGAAGGGGCACTCCGCAGTGGCCTTTACTAAAAATTTTGGGGTTGAGATGGAATTTCAACTCGAGGCCCCCACTGGGACATGAGATCCCTGCCCCACAATGTAAATCCAGAGTTAATTACAAAAGGACGGACTGATGCCATCTGTCCCTCTGGACCCTCAATTTGGACAACTGCTTTGCTTCTCTGGGCAGATATAGATCCCCCCACACCCGTCACGATACCTTCTGCCAGCTGCAGCTCCCAGTGTGACAGCCACTTGTGGGAAGAAATGACTGTCACATCTGCTTCCGTGTCCATCATTCCTGCCAGGCTGATGTCTGAGCCTTGGCAAGACAGTTTGCCGTTAAGCATGGGTTTGTCGTTCCCAACTACCTCAGCCCAGAAGACAGAGGGGTTGCAGTCCTGTGGCGGTCTACTGGGCATAAGAATAGCTTAGGCCACAACCTGGTTAGCAGCAAGAAAATAGGGAGGGTTAACACACTGGATATTGACAGTAAAGAACCCTTGTGGACCCACTTGAACAATTTCTGGTGTAACACAAGTGTCAGCTGGTGAATGTACAACATCTTTTAACAAAAACAATATACAGTCTCTCAGATTCTCGCAACTCATGACGATTCTCTGGGGTGTCACCGAGTCCATTTGAGTTGCAGTGGTCGTGGTAACCATTTTCCAAGTGGCAGTTTCTTGATTCATTCCCCCGCATGACCCTGCCACTCCACGCGGTCCTGTCAGTTTTTTGGCTGCATCCCATCAGGGGCAGGCGATGACATTTGCCCTGGGGAGACAGCTCAGGAACCCTGATTAATTGGAGCTGAAGCTCCACAGTTTCGGGCCAAGTGCCCTGGTTTGCCACACCTTTGACAGACCCAATTAGCATTTCTTTTGTCCTGAGATGCTGTTGCCTCTGCAGCGGCTGCAGTTCCTTTTAAGTTTTCCCCCATTTTTAAATTTGGCTGGTTAATTGGCACCAATATCGTGCAAGCACGAATCATTTGACTTAAGGTCAGTGGAGGTTTGAATGGAAGACCCAAAATCACTCTTTTACAAGCATCATTGGCATTGGTCTTTGCAATTTGCATTATAATATGCTCTCTTGTTTTCGGATCTTCCACTTGTCTTTCCACTACGACCCTCAGTTTATCCACAAAATCAATAAATGGCTCATTTTGCAGTTGCAGAATCTCAGTATAATTAAATTGAGGTGCTAATTTAGGGGGCATCATTAAGAACGCTTGCTCAGCTGCTTGCTTTACAGCATTCAGGACCGGCTCTGGTGTATTTTGAGCCTGGTTCTGTGGCTTGGCTAATAACCCCTCACCGGTAAAGTGATCCATAAAAACCCCTGCGTTGTTTGGATCCTGCAGTAAAACAGGGAGGACCTCTCCCAGTTGCTTTCTCCAACTTTCTTCCCACATTTGAAACTCGGATGGGGAAAGGAAGCAGGAGAAAATGCTTTTGAGGTCATGTGGCACAATCACTGTACTGACAAGAGTCATCTTAAGAAGGTTTTTAAAATACTGACTCTCCCTCCCAAATTCTTTCTGGGCTTTGCAAAGCTCTTTGAGCCCTGCAGCATCAAAAGGTTTCCATGTGGGATGATTGCCTGCTCTGTCATAGGTAACAGGAGCGGCGAAGGGATAGGAGGGGGCTGAGGGGACTCCCAGGCCCGATTTCAAGATGGCGTCGGTTCTGGTACTTTCCCCGTGGGAACCAGGAAGTTCTCCACAGGGGGCGGGGTCGGAGGACCAGGAGGAGCGGCCACGGGATGGGCGGGGATTCCTGACACAGGGGGCGGTACCCAAAGGGTGGGAGGAGCCCGATGACATCACATCTGGGGGATAGGAAAGGGTTGGGGGTGGGCGGGAAAAAGGGATTGTGGGAAGAAGAAGGGGGGGAGGGGTGAACTGTGCCATGCGGTCGGCGCCATTGTTCAGACACGTGGAGTGGGGGGGGCAATGGCAAACAGCATTTAGAACAGTTTTCTGGGCTTACAACTGGGGAAGAAGGCGCGGGATACGGGGTTTGGGAAGGGGTTGAGGCAGCCTGGCCAGGGCTATCCCGACAGGGTGGCTGAAAAGACCGAGAAGGGTCAGGGAGAAGGTAGCAACTCTGTGTCTGTGGGCGTATCACCCCATTCTGTCTTTCCAACGAAAGGGGAAGCGGGATAAGGAGCAGGAGGGGAGCAAGGAGGGATATGGGAAGAACTGCGAGGGGATTTTTGCTTTTCTTTTACTTTCTGATCCATTTTATGCAAGTCCCAAAGGACTAGAACTAGAGGAAAGAATTTGTCTCTTGAGGAGTCTCCCTTTCGCTTTAAATCAGTAATCTTATCCCCCACAGCCTGCCAGAAGGCAGGAGATTTTAAATTTGCAAGAGACACTTGAGGAAGGTAAAAGAAAAGCCAGTGAACAAACTGTTTTAACAGACCCTTTGAAAATTTAAAGCCACTAACTTGAAGGGATTTTGCAACTTGGAGAAAAACCTATCTTTGGGGCTGAGAGAGTTTTGATCCCATCTCTCTCTCAACACTTCTTCCACCTGCCAACTGCAAAATGAAAAAAAACCCAAAATATCAGGGACTGGGGATACTCACACATGTTGAGAGTCTTTCTGAAGAATGGCTAAAAAGCAAAGGTCATGATGACACTGTAGGATTGATAAAGATGCAGACTTGGCAAGGATACTAAATCCTTGAGCAAGGAGTTGTATAAACAACAGGATGTGAGTCCAGATAAGTAAGCTGAAAGAAACCATATGGAAGAGAAAATAAGACCCCTATGTTTGCAGATCTCATGGAATAGCTCCCACCAATAAGGAGCTCAGCTTTTGCAATATGTATGAGCTAATTAGTAGTACTATAAGTATGTGTAGATTATTACAATAAACGAGACTTGCTGACCACAATGCCGTGAGGCTTGTCTCCCGCGACTCCACCCAACATCTGGCGCCCGAACAGAAGATGTTGCCTTATGCGAAGGGGGAGTTGCGTTGGGTTCGGGTCCTGCAGCTAGAGGGACGGCGAAAGAGGTTGCGTACGGCAAAAACGCAGCGCCCAGCCGCGTCGTGCCTATCACCTCCGCGCCCGAGCGACCGTACAGACGGGCTCGCCGATACGTGCTGCCGAAGCCTGGAGAGCTAGCAACGGTACCGTAAGTATGGAAAGGCAAGCAGCATAGGAGCTTTTTAAAGCTTTTTTACTTAAGCGTAACTTTAAAGGAATTAAGCTTGAGAAAGACCTCCCCGTTCTTTTAACGCATGCGCGCTCTTATAGTTTTTTCACTGACCCCCACTCCATTCATGAATTAAGTCAGTGGCGCGCGTATGGGGATGAATTTTGGGATCTTGTCTTAGATGACGATAAGCCAGCTAAAAAGATTTCTAAACTATGGAGAGTTGTCCACAATGAACTTTTAATGGTACAGGCAGAGAAAAAAGCGGCAGAAAAAATTAAGATTGCTCAGGATCGGAACCGTCATTACGGCGATCACAGTGCCTCTGTTTTCTCTGGCCCACCTAATCCCCCCACCTTTGCTGCGGTTCAAATTCCGCCTGAGGCTCTTGCCTCTGAGTCGCCTGCTCCCCCGCAGCCCCCCCCCCGCCGCTTGAGCCGGCCCGGGAGCCGCCGCAGCCTGCTCCTCCACCGCCCTTGCCTCACCCGTCTCCGCCGGACTGTTCTCGTTCGCGAAACCCCTTTGTTAGCCCTGAGCCTGTCCCTGGGGCAGAGTCTGACCTCGCGGAGGCCATGGTTAGGGGTCATAGAGAACTCTGGGCTGCGGTTGCTCGGGACGGCTTACAAAAGGGTGATTCTGACATGCTAGCGGCTGCCCAGGACAGCGTGGCGTTCCCTGTTTTATTTGTCCCGAATCCACAAGGGGGTGGCAGTATTGCGCAGGTGACTAATCTTGATTAGAAGCTGCGAGCGCAGCTCCGAGCAACGGTGGGGAATTACGGTGTAACCAGTGAACCAGTTAAACAGATGCTTGATTATATTTTTAACGCTTTTACCCTTCTTCCTGCTGACATTAAAGGCATTACTAAGCTTATGTATACCCCGCATCAGCGACTGCTTTTTGAAGCTCGCTGGAGGGAGGAAGCCGCTGTTACTGCTGCTGTCCCCAGGCCAGCGGCAGATCCCTTGACAGGTGTTACAGTAGCTGAGCTCATGGGTGAAGGGGATCACATGAGAGTAGAAGCCCAAGCAGCACTAGGACCTGCCAAGCTACGGGAAGCTATGGCAGTTGCTAAGAAAGCAATGGATAAGGTCCGAGCCCCAGGTGGGATCCCGATGTATATGAGCATAAAACAAGGCAGAGAAGAGTCTCTAGGCTCTTTTGTTGACAAAGTTATGGAAGCCATTTCAAAAGCTGGGGTTCAAGAGCATATGCATGACCCGTTGCTTAAACAATGCCTTTTACAAAATGGCAATCAGGCCACCCGTGCCCTTATTACTTCCACCCCAGGGGATTGGACTGTCCAGCAACTTTTAGAAAAAGCTGCGACCATGCCCACTGGCTCGCAACTATTCTTAGCACAAGCCTTAGAAAAATTAGGTGAAGGGCTTAAACAACAGGCTATCAGCTCTCAAAATCAGGTTATGGCAGCCCTTGCTCCTCTCCAAGCGGCAGCAGCACGTCCTCGCCAAGCTCCAGGTGGCCCATGAAGTGTCATCGCTGTGGGACACCCGGTCACATCTGTCAGTCCTTGGAATACTCCTATTTTTGTCATACGCAAGAAGTCTGGTGCGTTTCGCCTTCTACAGGACCTCCGTGCAGTAAATCAACAAATGGAATTTATGGGGGCGCTACAACCTGGTCTCCCCAATCCGGCTATGTTGCCCCAAAACTGACCTCTTTTAATTATAGATCTCAAGGACTGCTTTTTTACTATTCCATTGCATCCAGATGACACCAAGCGCTTCGCCTTTACCTTACCTGCCCTGAATAAAGGAGAACCAGCCAAGCGATTTGAATGGACTGTATTGCCACAAGGGATGAAAAACTCACCTACTTTGTGCCAACTGTCCCCTATGGGTTCCGGCTAAATGGACTAAGCCTGTTGTCACTGATGAGCAACCCACAACAGAGGAAAGCGAGAAGAGTACAGAGGAAGATCTCACAAATCCTGCAGGAAGTTGAGCAACGGTTTCGCGTTACCTTCCTTGTGGAATCTGAACAGGAGATAGAGGATCATCTCCTTCCACATCTGCAGAGACACTTTTTACGCTTTTGCCAATCTGCTTGCTTTGCATGTAATTGTAGTGATCATAAGGCGTGGGTAAGATTGTTTTGCGGAGGTTGTAATTTACAGTGGTGGGTACACCAGCGACATCTATCAGAAGGGTTTTGGTGTCAGTCTTGCAGTTTTCACTGGCACCGTGAGACGGCTCAAGGAGCATTGGTACAACTCACAGGCAAAAATATCATTGACAGTTTGCAATTAGTTGAAAATCTTGAAGATCTGAGGCTAAGAGAATTAGTGTGGTCAGTACAGCATTTAGCAAAAAAGATCTTAGCAGATAGTTACTCTGTAGTTTTGCAATCCTCCTGCCAACTAAACATCGGGGTCCCCATTCAGTGGCAAGTTGAACCAAGAAAGTGGGATCATGTTTGCCGGCGGTTTAAGCATCGTGCTGCTAATCGCAGGCTCAGTAATGGGTCACAACCTTCCCTACCCTCCTAAGGTGTTTGACCCTAGAGATAATATCTGGGTCTCCTTGGCACGCGAATTAAACACCACAACATTCTGTGCCTCCTTAGCCACACCCAGTACTCCATTTTTGACATGCTTAGTTGGAGTACCTTTAACAGAAAATACATGGCGCAACTTTGTAATCGAGACCCAGAAGCAGTTCAAACCTATTTGGCAGTTGAATTCCACAAAAAATATTACTCATGGCCTACTAGACTATGATATCTGGGATGATAAACTCCCGGTGGGCCCTGAGCCACAAGAAATAGAACTAGTTGATTCCCTTAACGCTACAGCCTGTATCTATATTAATAGTTCACGCAATTTATGCCAAGAGGGCAGCCTTCGTGGCTGTCAAATGAATACATCCAACCCCACCTTGATTAATCCTGTTGGCAATGCTTCACAGTGGGACTTAGAATGGTGCAACGTTACCGTGAGAAATCGATCTCTTGCAGCCCCTGGAACGTTTTTCCCTCGAAAGTTACCCAGAGGGTTTTTCCTAATTTGTGGAAATCGTGCCTGGTCAGGTATCCCATCCAAGCCTGTAGGCGGGCCCTGTACCTTTGGCCAACTGAGTCTTGCACTTCCACAGCACCATCCTAATGCTACACACCGAATACGATGGAAGAGGTCCTTAGCAGAAACTATAACATCTGATTGTGAGGATGACCTCACGTTATGGAGCAAATTAGAAGTGCTTTTTACCTCCCTTTTTGTTCCTGGTGCAGCTGCAGCACGAGCCCATCGTCACTTAGAAAAACTGACATGTTGGGTAGTTAAACAAGCAAATGGTACCAGCCGAGTGTTGTCTGAACTTGCAGAGGACCTGAGTTCAGTCCAGCACGCCCTGCTTCAAAATAGAGCAGCTATAGATTTTTTACTCTTAGCCCATGGCCATGGCTGTGAAGACTTTGAAGGAATGTGCTGCATGGATCTTGAGGATCATTCTAAGTCCATCCACGCCGAAATTAAGAATTTGATTGAACACTCCCAAAAGATAAAAAAGGACTCCGGATTTTTCGGATTAGAAGGACTTACAGAGTGGATGGGCTTAGAAGGATGGATGAAAAGCGTGATCAAATCTTTAATGCTGTTGCTAATAATTGCTTTGCTTGGTTTACTTATGCTTAGCTGTATAATGTCATGTGTAAAAAATTTAATTTTGAAGTCAGTCAATATGACTATGATCATGCAAAAAGAAAACGGGGGAAGTGTTGAGAGTCTTTCTGAAGAATGGCTAAAAAGCAAAGGTCATGATGACATAGCGGGCTTGATAAAGATGCAGACTTGGCAAGGATACTAAATCCTTGTGCAAGGAGTTGTATAAACAACAGGATGTGAGTCCAGATAAGTAAGCTGAAAGAAACCATATGGAAGAGAAAATAAGACCCCTATGTTTGCAGATCTCATGGAATAGCTCCCACCAATAAGGAGCTCAGCTTTTGCAATATGTATGAGCTAATTAGTAGTACTATAAGTATGTGTAGATTATTACAATAAACGAGACTTGCTGACCACAATGCCGTGAGGCTTGTCTCCCGCGACTCCACCCAACACACACAAGTTTCTGAAATCAGTTAAAAGGCGTCCGGTCCCAAACTAAAAAGCACAGGTGGGGTTCTCCAAGGCACGGCTGCTCTTCAAAGTCAGTTCAGTGCAGAATCAGTGGGAGTTAGCAGCCTTCTCTCAGGGCACCACTCCTAAAACAGAGCAGACTGCACCAAGAGGCGTCAGCAGGTCCAAAGTTGCTTCTTCTGACTGTCCACCGATAGCCATGACGTTGCAGGGATCCACTCGCATGAGCCCCATGCTTGGTGCGCCACCCTAACACAGTTTTTGGTGCTCAAAGCACAAACTCTGGCGTGCCCCAGGTCAGAGAGAGTCCAGCTGCGTTAATTCTGTGCATCGCTGAAGCGACTTTGACATCAGGAAAAGTGCTGCTTGCTGGGCTAGCTCGCTGGCTTCTTTGCAGAGGAAACACGGCAGGAGCCAATGGTATCAGCTCACGTTAGCTCGGAGACAAAGGAAGAGAGAGGCTGTTTGGGTCTGGCTCCTAACAGGTTTATTGTTAGAAGTTTCGCAACCCAAACAAGTTCGGAAGGGATGGAATGCGATGGGGAGGTGATGGGATGGTGATGGGATTGTCCCCTGAGGCTTGTCCTCAGTTTTATAGGGAATTTGAAAATCGTGGTGAAAGGGGAAAACAACCAATGAGTTACAGGCCAGGGGTCGGATACAATTCAACAAGAGCCACTGGGGTAAACCGAGAGGCGGGAGTAATAGCAGAGAACCAGTGAACAACCGAGTAACTGAGAATTTTCCCGAACCAGGGGAGGCGGCTTGGACCCGGGCACCGCCCAGGGGGTGCAGCTTAGGCTTCTGAGCCGCCCCTGGACGCACCCTCTGAGTCTGCCTCTTGGGGAACTCGATCCAGGGGATGGGCTGGGAGTGATTGGCATCACGCAGCCCCAGCCCCGCAGTGGGCTGGGTCACAGCAACATCCCAGAATCCTTCCAGGAATCCTTCCTTCAATCCTGCCTTCCATCCTGGAATGCATCCCGGAATCCTTCCTGGAATCTATCCATCTGTCCTTCCTTCCTTCCTTCCTTCCTTCCTTCCTTCCTTCCTTCCTTCCTTCCTTCCTTCCTTCCTTCCTTCCTTCCTCACAAGCCACTTCTCACCCCATTGAAGGGGTGCAAAGCAGCAGGATCCCCTCCCAATTGGGGTCCCTTCACCCTCCCAAAATGTGGGGACTTCACCTCAGCCCCCCAAATTGCGGGGCGTTTACGGCACCGTCTCCAAATTCACTGAAACCTCCTGGAAGTCACTTAGAGGCCCCAAAATTGAAAAAAAGCACCAGGAGCCTCCCCAGAAGCAGCTCCTGGTTTCCCTCCCTGGAGTGCCCCACTCCAAGTGGCCAAAGCACCCCATCACTCCCAAACTTCATCCCACCCCCACGATGCCACCCCCATCCCATCCCATCCCATCCCATCCCATCCCATCCCATCCCATCCCATCCCATCCCATCCCATCCCTCCTGGACACCAATTCCCCTTCTGTGCTTCCTGACTCCCCACAGCCGGCCCTTGGGGCTGACGGATCGAGCCATTTGGGGCTGCCATCGACACATTGGGGCTGGCATTGAGTTTATTGCAGGCACCCGCTCAATCCCTCCATCCCAAATGGGAGCTTGGAACCTCTCCTGAGCCCTTGCTGTGCCCATGGGCTCACCTCAAGTGCCAAAATGAGAGCCAGGGCCCCACAGCCCATTCAGAACCTCTCAACATTGCCAGAAACAGCAGCAGCCTTCCCAAAATGGGCTCCCCACATCCCTGACAATAGCTCCCCCTTCCAAGTACCAGAGCCCCCCTCTCACAACCCCTCCCGAAGCATTGGGGGCACCCCAAATCTGCCTCAGGAACGGGACATACCCTGACATCCCTTCAGGAATGTGGGATACCCCAGCACCCAGTCAGGAACGGGGTCCCCCCGACCTCATCATGCACAGCCTTCAGCTGTCTCAGGCAGAGCCCATCCCGCCCTCAGCAGCCCCAGCCCAGCCCAGCCCAGCCCTCCTGGGCAGGAAGCCCCAATGGCCGAGGCGGCCTGGGACACTTGCAGGGATGCGGGGGCAGCCGCAGCTTCTCGGGCCAGCCTGTGCCAGGCCCTGAGCGCCCTGCCAGGGAACCATTGCTGCCCCACATCCCATCTCAGCCTGCCCTCGGGCAGCGGGAAGCTGTTCCCTGGGGCTCGGCGCCGCAGGCCCTTGGCAAGAGTCTCTGTCAGCCAGCAATTGCTGCTCCTCCCTGCTGCGGGGCCCAAGCTGCAAGGTGATTTTCTGCCGCTGGCCCCGGTCCAGCCCCGAGCCAGGGCCAGCACCTTGCCCTGCAGCTCTGCGGGCGCTGCGTTTGTGCGGCCGCAGCGCAGCGGCCGCAGCTCGGAGCTGCCCTTTGTGTCCCCGCTGGCAGCTGGCAGAGCTGGCGGGGCCGGGCCAGGGCCGGGCCAGCCCCGGCCTTCCCGGCTCTGGGACACAGCGGCGGCAGCCCCAGCCTTCCAGCCCTGCACACGCTCCCACACAAGCCTCCAGAGCCGCGGCCACGCAACGCAACTGACCGGCCGCTGACCCCCAGCCTGGCCTGATGGCCATTCCTCTGCCCACACCTCGGCCAAGCTCCCCTTGGCCACCTCCTGAGCCACAGTGCCACAGACAAGTGGCACATACAGGTACAGAGCTCTGCCCAGAGCTGACAGGGAACGTTCATTAAACAGAAAAACCACCAAAAAAAAGAGAACTGCCCCCAGCAGAGCTGTTCCCTCCTGCAGTAGTTACACCTGCACACCCACAGCGCCTGAGACTGCAAGCAATGAGCATTCCCTGGGCACATGTGCAGCCCAAGCAGCTCGAGGACAGCCTTGCAGCAGGACTGCTCTCAGCTGAGCCAAAAAGGCCCCTCTGGCAGCTGCAGGGCCATTGCAAAGGGCAAGGGCCAGAGCCTGGGCCCACGGGGGAGGAAAGGGCTCTGAATTCCCCTGCCCTGGCACCTAAACCCTGTTCCCAGGGTGCTTCCCACACAGGATTCCTCTGGAGGACTGCGGAAAGCTGAGAGGCAGCTCTGGCTTCTCCACTTTTCATGTGCTAAAGCTGCCTGGCAGAAGAAATGGAGGGACAGCTCTGGTGGCACAATCTCTCCCGGGATTTATCTACAATAAAGTAGCATAAAATAACTATGAGGAAACGAAAATAACAACAGAGCTGATTCTGTTGGGACTTTGGGTCTCTTCTCCAAGCTCCGAGCTGGGTCTGAGCCAGGAGCCGGTGGGCTGGGAGAGACATCGCTGCTGAGGGGCTGAATATTTCCGAAACTAAAGTATCAAGGGACACCTTGAGGTTCCAGCAGTCCCCGCGCACACGTTCGATTCCCTCCTTTCAAGCTGAAAGCTCAGCTCCACTTGTGACTCTGCTTTGTAGCGATGAATGGAAACATTCCCCGCAATTCCCGTAGAAAGAGCCCGGGAAGGTTCGTGTCGGGAGAGCTCCCTCGGGGCAGCCCCGGCTCCTGCCCTGCTTGAGTCCCTCTCGAGCCCGCTGTGCTTTCCAGCTGCTTCGCTCCAGCTGCCCCAAATGCCCGTGAATTGCACGGAACTGGAACAGATCCGAGTCCTCGTGGCTCGGGCTAAGGGCAGGGAGAGGTCACTCAGGGATCGCCATCGCGGCCACAAGAGCCCCGCCGTGGGGAGATGAACTGGATTTGGGTCGGAGCGGATCAGAACAGGAGAGTGAGGAGTAAAATAAACCCTGGTACAGAACCTTCCCCCGACCTCTTTCTCCTTCACGGAGTTCACTTTATCCCCGGCTCCTCCCTGCTGTGCCCAGCGGGCCAGGGAGAAGGGATGGGAGTCGCGGTCAGTTCGTGCCGCTGCTTCGCCCTCGGGGACAGGAATCCTTCCCTGCTCCGGCGCGGGGTCCCTCCCATGGGGTCAGTCCCTGCCCTGGCCAGCGGGGGGTCCCTCCCATGGGGTCAGTCCCTGCCCTGGCCAGCGGGGGGTCCCTCCCCAGCCGTGCGGTCACTCCCCGGCCCGGCCCTGAGGCTTCGAGCCGGGCAGGAGCGGCAGAAGGAGCCGGGCGGCGGCGGGGGCTGAATCCCGGCAGCAGCGAGGAGGAAGAAGAGGAAGAAGAGGAAGGGGCCGGGGCCGCCTGCGGTGTCCGATCCCCGGCAGCAGCGGGGAGGCCTCGGGGAGCGGCGGCGGGCGGGGCCCTTTGGAGCCGCCCCGAGGGCTCGGTGCCGCCCCGGGCCCCTGAAGGAGCCGCTCCGCGGGACGGGCGAGCTGGGAACGAGAGAAAACCGCGAGAAAAGAAGAAAATCCGATCAAAGAGCCGCACCGAGGGGCGTCTCCGCCGGCCCGTGGCACTGAAGGAGCTGCACCGAGAGACCGGCGAGGAGCCCGGCGCTGAAAGAGCCGCAGCGGAGGGCGTGGGATGGGAGGTGCGAATGGAATAAAAGAAGGAGAATGGAATAATAAATTCTAGAAGAAGTGCACGGGGAGTGGCGGCTGCGCAGCGACTGAAAGAGCTGCAGCGAGGGAGCGTCGGGGCAGCAGCGCGGGGTCTCGGCCGCTCCGTGTCACCGAAAGAGCCGCAGCGAGGGACGGGCGGGGCGCGGCTCGGATCGAGCCCTCCAGCTGCGCGAAGAGCGGCGACCCCGCGGGACCGCGCCGGGGCG